>NW_026020054.1:246378-248130 GCF_900185275.1 Solanum verrucosum
AACCAGACTTGCATTTCTTCATTCTTTCAGCCTGTTTTGTTCCTTTTTTCAAATTAGTCTCCTTGCTTTGTTCTTCAATTCATATACCTGGAAATCAAGGGTTTTACATCAATTATTGGCATAAAAATAAGCATTTGAGGACACTAATCCTATATAAATAAATCCCTGAATGAGTCCAAATCTCGGACTCATCAACAAGCCACTACACCTACATAGTCAAGAACCTCAAATAGTCCGATGCATCGAGGACTAAGCTTTCCCTTCTTGCCGAATCTCATCACCCCCTTCATGGGTGACACCTTAAAAAGAACTTGCTCACCAGCCAGAGTTTCTTTCTTTACAGTCTACATACTTTATTTGTCGACTCTAGATGGCTAGAAGCTTAGCTTGGATGTTTCTTACCTTACCCTAAGCATCTTTCACCAAATCAACACCAACGGTTTCACATCTCCAGCATCAAACTACCCTATGGGTGATCTACATCCCATCCTATGAAGTTCCTTGAATGGTGCCATGTCTATGCTGGAGTGGTAACTGTTATTATAAGAGAACTCACACAAATGTAGGAACTTATCTCAATGCCCTCCAAAGTCAATCACGCATGCCCTCAACATGTCCTCTAACACTTGGATTGTCCTCTCTGATTGTCCGTCTGTTTGTGGAAGGAAAGTTGTGCTAAAAGTGAGTTGAGTGCCCAACTCCTCATGCAATTTTCCCCAAAACTTGGATGTTAACTGCATATCATGGTCCGAGATGATAGAAAGAGGCACCCCATGCAACCTCACTATCTCCTTCACATACACCTTAGCCAACTGCTGCGCATTCTAGTCTCCTCTGACTGGAATGAAGTTGGCTGACTTAGTCAGTCTATCAACCACCACCCAAATGGAATCAAAACTTCCCCAAATTCAGACACTACATAATATACTCAATAGAGAGAGACTTGACATCACCATCCCGAATAATGAGCCAAATATCCCAAATATCCCTACCACACCAGTTTCCTAGCCCGAATGAGAGATATGACCTTAGCTGGCTTAGGCTTGTACACCCCTCCCACTCTAACTTTTCCCTACCCGGGATCTCTAGAGTCGCATACTTAGGGTGTGTTTGGTATGAAGGAAAATGTTTTCCTTGAAAAACAAGTAGATTTTGGACTTATTTTCTTATGTTTGGTTGGTGAGTAGAAAAATATTTTCCTGAAAAGTTTTTTTAGTGTTTGATTAATGAATGAAAAATATTTTGAGAAAATATCTTTTATTTTTACTAGATAGTAGAAAATAATTTTTTATTTGAATTTGAAAATATTTTTTAAAAACAAACTTAAATTTTTTTTTGGAGATTGTGGGGACTGATGTGGTTCGCGGGTAGGTGGTGGGGTGGGGTGAAAAATAAAAATTTGAAATTGGAAATATTTTTTAAAAAAAAAACGTAGTTCCTTTTTTTTGGGGGAGGGGGGTGGGGTGAGGGTAGGGTAGAAAAAAAAAATTGAAATTGAAAATAATTTTTAAAAACAAACGTTAATTTTTTTGGAGGAGGGGCTTGGGGAGAGAAGTCGAGGGTAGGGGTGAGGGGCTGTGGGGTGAGGGGTCGAGGGTAGGGGTGGAGGTGGGGTGAAAAAATTTGAAATTGGAAATATTTTTTAAAAACAAACTTAATTTTTTTTGGGGGGGGGGGGATAGGGTGAGGGTGGGTAAAAAATAAAAAAAAAATGTTGAAAATTTTTTTAAAAAATAAGCTTTAATTTTATTT
>NW_026020054.1:248230-322907 GCF_900185275.1 Solanum verrucosum
ACTCTATTCTACTCACTAATTCATGGTTTAAGTTAAGATTCATAAATTAGTCTTGTTCTTTGTAATAATTTCCTGCACATTGAATTTTAAACATGAAAAGTGATTGTTTTGAGCATGTTGTAACTCTAGAACTTCAACCTAAATTTGGAATGGATGTGGAGATTTTCATGTGGTATTGTGGGTGTTAAAAAGGTGTTGTTGTAGGTTGTTCACTGGTTTCGCTGCATAAATACTACCCTATTTTCCATGCTCTTTGATTCCATTACATGCCTTCAAGGTGTTTGACAAAATGTCCAACTGTGGAGAATTGATGAATCGATGCTTTACAGCTTGAGCTATGAGATGTATGGAAATCCAGAGATGTGTTGATGACAAACTAAGCTTTTGTATATGTTCATTCCATACGTGATATTGCATTAGAGCCTAATGAGAATTTCCTATATAAAGTGTTGCATGACCATGCCCGGTCCGGGGGAAAAGAACCGGACAACCATGTGAGAGGTTTATATCTCACCACCTAGGATGCTTGGGGTGTGACCAACATCAACCATGTGAGAGGTTTATATCTCACCACCTAGGATGCTTGGGGTGTGACGAACAACAATCATGTGAGGGGTTTATACCTTGCCACCAGGGTGTCCGGGTGTGAACGGCATCCCCCATCCTAAGTTGGGGTTATAGATTGGTTGGATCATGCATACACATATGATATCTACTATTAGTATAGATTTACTTAAACATGTTTTGACTTCACTTTGATCATGCATCCTCATATTGTTATTCATAATGCCTATGAAACTATTTCTTGTATTTCGATTGTGTCCTTGTCTATTGTTGTGTTGCACCCCGCATACTTACTACATTCCAAGTACTAACGCATATTTTGCCTACATGATGTCACCATGTAGGGACCGGAGCTACTCTTGATCCTTCTTTCCATTCATGTGGCTAGTATGGTGCTTATCCGAGTTGTTGGTGAGTCCTCAATGATTCGAGGGCTATGTTATGTTTCCTACTCCTATGTTTTGAGACGTTAGCTTGCAATTGTATTTTGACTATGAGGGGAGCCGGTAGTATGTCATGGCCCCATCCTATCTATGTATGTAGAGGTGTGCGTTGGACAAGTATTTTGTAAATGAGCTTGACTCTTGTTCTATGATGTCATTTTGAAATGGTTTGCCCTTAGTCCCTATTTCCTGTTAATTAATGTTGAATGTACTTCCGCGACCGATGAAGTGTGATGACAAGTTTGAGAGGCTTGTTTGGGGTTCCTTCGGGTTCCTCATTCACCATGTCACGTCTAGGCCCTAGGCTTGGGTCGTGACACCCTCATAGTCAAAATACAATTGCAAGCTAAAGTCTCAAAACATAGGAGTAGGAAACATAACATAGCCCTCGAATCATTGAGGACTCACCAACAACTCGGATAAGCACCATACTAGCCACATGAATGGAAAGAAGGATCAAGAGTAGCTCCGGTCCCTACATGGTGACATCATGTAGGCAAAATATGCGTTAGTACTTGGAATGTAGTAAGTATGCGGGGTGCATCACAACAATAGACAAGGACACAATCGAAATACAAGAAATAGTTTCATAGGCATTATGAATAACAATATGAGGATGCATGATCAAAGTGAAGTCAAAACATGTTTAAGTAAATCTATACTAATAGTAGATATCATATGTGTATGCATGATCCAACCAATCTATAACGCCAACTTAGGATGGGGGATGCCGTTCACACCCGGACACCCTGGTGGCAAGTTATAAACCCCTCACATGGTTGATGTTGGTCACACCCCAAGCATCCTAGGTGGTGAGATATAAACCTCTCACATGGTTGATGTTGGTCACACCCCAAGCATCCTAGGTGGTGAGATATAAACCTCTCACATGGTTGTCCGGTTCTTTTCCCCCGGACCGGGCATGGTCATGCAACACTTTATATAGGAAATTCCCATTAGGCTCTAATGTAATCTCACGTATGGAATGAACATATACACAAGCTTAGTTTGTCATCAACACATCTCTGGATTTCCATATATCTCATAACTCAAGCTTTAAAGCATCGATTAATTAATTCTCCATAGTTGGACATTTTGTCAAACACCTTGAAGGCATTTAATGGAATCAAAGAGCATGGAAAATAGGGTAGTAATTATGCAGCCTAACCAGTGAACAACCTACAACAACACCTTTTCAACACCCACAATACCACATGAAAATCTCCACATCCATTCCAAATTTAGGTTCAAGTTCTAGTGTTACAACATGCTCAAAACAATCACTTTTCATGTTTAGAATTCAATGTGCAGGAAATTATTACAAAGAACAAGTCTAATTTATGAATCTTAACTTAAACCATGAATTAGTGAGTAGAATAGAGTCTAGGCACTATGGGTGGAAGGACCCATGAGTTCAACAACACATACCTTGATTTTTTATGAAGGTCTTGAGAGTGTCTTCAATGGAAGCTTGGAACTTGGAGCAAGAGTCTCTTCAATCTTGAGGAAGGTTTTGGATTAGGGTTCTTGAGAGAACTTGAGATAAAATGTGTCTAAGTATAGGAGAGGTGTTTAGGGAAATGTTTTAGAGATAGGAATTGAACTAATGGTATATAGGAAATAACATATGCCCTTTGGAAAAATGGTCCAACACTTAGAAAAAAAATGAGGCGGGTGAACAGTAAAAACACTCACTGGAAATTGCCTTTCCTGCCGGACAGATTATACGAAAATGGGCATAACTTCTTCGTCCGAACTCCGAATGATGTGAAACGAAGTGCGTTAGGTAACTAACTCAAAGGTCTTTCCATGGATATGTTATTGGCCACCGAATAATTTGTGTGCTAGGAGATATGACCCTCCAAAGTAGACCCTCGAAAAAGGCTTCACTTGGAAATTTCGGATTTTGATACGGTTGCTCTAAAATTTTGATACCAACTTGGGGGGGGGTCCAGATTCATAAATATATTATGAATTAATTTTTTCATAGTACATCTTTTCTAGGGGTATTAATCTTATAATTTCTTTTATGTTGTCTAATATATACTCTATGTATTGTATGTCGTGAGTTTGTTGAAATGCTTTTATGTTTTCTTTAATTAAATTACTTAATAAAGTAATATCTATTATAGTTTGTTGCCAATATTCTAAGTATTCTTGATTTATCATTAATCGGAATATTGAATTTCTAAATCACTTAAGTTAAATTCTGGAATTTCATCTTCATACCATAGTTGATTCATTAATTCTTCTTCTTCTTCTTCAAATATTAGTTGCCATATTATTTGTTTTAATTCCATAATTTCCATGTTTCTTAATACATACAAGATTAGTATTTTATAATTTAATATCATTTCATCATATAACAAGATATTCATGATTATTTAACTATAATTCTCTTATACCATATGCATAACAAATGATTTATATTAGATTACTATAAACTAGATTATTTTAACATGTTTTCCCGTCACTGTTAACATCGTACTTTCAAAGGTAATTACTTCCTAACAGCGCCTTCAACTTTGTTTACTCCCCTCACGGCTTCTTTGCCTATGGTTTCAACCTTAGGACGGCATAGTCTAGAAGTTTTTCCTTTTTTCCTCATGTTAACAAACTAAAAAGCATGCTAAAATAATTCTAGTATATAATAACTAATATAAACTTATTTAATTATGCTATGATATTCAGGAATTAATAGATTTTAGCTATTCATAACCATAAATACATGTACCTGTGTGATATCTGGAATATTTTGGTCCATGGCTTAGCTTTGAAACTGATAAATTTTATTGAGAATTTTGTAGTACAAAAGAGGCTTGGTTTTCGTGTAGAAAGTCTTGCCTATTTATGCCATAATGGCTATCTATTTATACAAGAATAAGTAACCTTACTATAGTTACTTTTCTATACTATGATTATTTTATATCTAACTATAGTAACTTTACATCTTTAATATTATTATAGTCTTTACTACTAATCTAACACGTTGCTATACTACTTTATCTAAAGTTCCACTAACTTATAGTAATGTACACACGTTACATATTTATTCCCACTAACTTTTCTTTCCACTAGCTTTTCCTATTAGGACAAACAACTTTTCCTCATTTGCTGATTTCTATCCTTTCTTTAGCTTTTTCTTTATCTTGTCGGCTTTTGTTGTTCCTACTCCAGCTGTACGTCTGGGATTACATTATCTTCTCCTTGGCATTTAGAACATTGATGATCCGGATATTTGTTTCCGATAGTTTTACAATATTTTGTCATTATTTCTGATGAGATAAAGTTCTTTCTTATAGCTCTTGTAGTTGGCTGTTGCTCAGGTTTTAGTAGACTTAGTGCCCATTGCCTGAGTTCTTCCATATCTGCTGCTCTAATTTCTCGACAATTTGAATATATCATTGTTTGCTTTCTTGAATAATAACTCCATATTGAATTGTTGTTTAAATAATTAGATGTTAACTAATTTAAGATAGTAGCTATTCCAATAATTCTTTTTCCTGCATAAAATGCGGGTATCTCCAGTTTTTGTATCTCGTCTTGTTCTTCTATCGTTTTTGGTATGATCATTTCTCTAGTTAATCCAATTTTTATAACTTGTATAATTGGCTTAATTTCATCATAAAGTATTTCGGCTGGTGCTGAATAGAATCTTATATAGAAAAGGGTTCCCTTAGTTATTCTTTTATAGTGCATGAATGCTTTGTGTAGCTCCGGTATCGTAGCTATTTCATCTCCTGTCTGGGTATATACTGTGTTCAATAATCCATAGTTATAGCAAGTTGCCACTAGATTTGCATTTGTCTTAGGTAAAGCAATTAGTTTATTGTATCCTTGTAGAGTTTGGGTAATATAATCTTTGTGTGGATTTTGGGTAGTTTTGGATCTGGGGTTTTTGTTCAAAAAGGTTTGTATTTTATGGATATTTTCTATATAGCTCTGGTTATATGATTATAGATTTTCTTGTCTTGTCCTAAGCTGTCTTTGTAGGTATTTACCTGTGGTGGTACAAATAAGGGGTTTTGATTTCTGGATACAAATGGTTTCTCAAATATCTTGTTCATATTTGTATTAATATACCTTTTTTCTTCTTTTGTAGATGATGGCTACCTGTAGCTGTATATAACAAATTGTTAGTTTGGGTTTTTCGGTGTTTCCCACCGTCACCTTCTAGCTCTGGAGTTTTTAAGTCTTCCGATCGACTTAGCTCCGCATGTTTACCGTCATGCTGCTGACTTTTTATTTGTTGTAGCTCTTTATCCATGTTATCTATCTTTGTACAAAGCATTGCTATAGCATTGAATATTTTTTCATCTTTGTCTAGATCCGTCTGTGTAGCTTTGTCTTGAAATGTAGTTTGCAATGACGTTTTTGTTAGTACTTATCACTTCTATTGTAAATGTAAAATTCTGTATATTTAATACTAGTCTTCTTATTTCTTTTGTTGTAACTGAATCTTGTATCTTCCTTGTGATCCACCATTTTACCTGCGTATTATCTGTTCTTACAATAAACTTATTATATACGATATATGGTTCAAAAGCTAATAAACATTTATATAGTGCATATAATTCTTTTCTATTTATTTCCCATTTTATTTCAGGATTTGTAAACGTACCTGAGTAATATCTACAATGATGTTCTATTTTTTCTTTATCGTATTTATACTTTAGTACTCCTCCATAACTTATTTCTCTTGCATCTGATTCTACTATGTATATAAATTTTTTATTTTCATCTGGAAAATATAATTTAGGTAACTTCTTACATAATGATTTTATTTTTTGTATTTGTTCTTGATCTTTTTTATCAAAATAATATTCTACATCTTTCTTCAATTTTTTGTGCAAAGGTTTTAGATTTTCTGCTAAATTAGGTATATATTCTCTTACCTGGTTTACTAATCCTAAAAATGATTGTAATTTCTTTTTCGTATCTATTTGTTCTTCAGAATTTATTATTTTTTGTACTATATGGTTTTGCATTTTTATACCATTCTTATCTATTTGTATTCCTAAAAATTCAATTTGATTTTTCATTATTTCTGCCTTTTTCTTACTTAAACTTATTCCTGAGTATGTTATAATATGTATAAATTTTTCTAATAATCTGATATGGTCTTCTTCTGTTCTTGAATATAATAGTATATCATCTATGTATACTATGCAATTTTCTAATTGGTTGAAATAATTATCCATGAAATGTTGGTATCTACCTGGTGCATTTTTGTATCCAAATGGTAGTACGTTCCATTCATAGAATCCTTGTGGTACTGTGAAAGCTGTTAATTTTTTAGACTCTTCTTCTAACTTTAGATGATAGAATCCTGATTTACAATCAAATTTACTAAAATAGTTGTAGCCTTGTATTTGTCTTACTTTTAGTATTTGTTAGGTATGGGTAATTATATGTTTTTGTTTTTGCATTTAAATTTCTATAGTCAATAACCATACGACTTTTACCTCTTTTTTGTTCGCTATGTTTATTTACTATGAATGCTGGACTCGTATGTTTGCTATTGTTTCTTGTATATATTTGTTTTCTAATAATTCTTTTATATGCATTTTAAATTCTTTTAAATCCTCAAAATTATATTTCAATGGTTTCTGGGTTATTATACTATTTTCATCAATTAGTTCAATTTTTACTTTTGTTTTATGGTTTTCCCATCCTTTTAAGGGATCTTCACTATATAACATATCTAATTTTTCTTGAATTAATTTTAATTTATCTATTGAAAATATTATTAATTCTATATTGTGAGTATTTTCTTTAACATTTTCTAGTTTTTGAGTGATTTTTTCACTTCCTTTAATCCATGGTGTAGGTTTTCTGTTTTTATTACTTATCTTTTTGCTCCTATCTTTTGCTTACATGGTGTGGTAAACCACCAATGTGTTTTTGTTATTACATGGGGATATAGTTTTTCTAGAAATGGCATTCCTAAAAGCATATCTTTATTTATAAATTCATAACTATATATATCTTCTATAGTTAATATTTTATCCCATATTTGTAACTTTATATTTTTTGCTTTATATGTTATCATACTTCCTTCATTATTAAATCCTGTGACTACTATAGGTGTTTTTAGTTTCTCCCATTTTTCATCTGGTAGACAATTATGTTTACACATGTTTGCTTCTGCTCCTGTATCTATCATTGGAGTATAATATCTGTTGTAGTAATTTTCTACTATTATTTTTGCAAGTATATAAATTTTCATAATGCTCTTTTTACTATGATCTTTTTATTTTTATAAGTTATTGTTAATTGTGTATTTTCTAAATTATATGGTTTCATTTCTTCTAACCATTTTATTCCTAATACTATATTATCTTCTTGGTATATTTTAAAGTCTATTAATATTATTATACCTCCTATGATTATTTCTTTTTGAGTTGTTTCTTCTATATGTAACAATTCTTTTGGTAATTCTGGGCATACTTGTTCTTTAGAGGTTATTTCTTCTTCCAATACTAATTCTCTTGGTATATAATTTTCTTCTTGTCCGGTATTTATTATGATGATATGTTTTCTTTGTTCTATTATTCCAGTTATATAGTAGTGATATGGTTCAATTTCTTTTATTCTTTGATATTCTACTGATTTTCTTAAGGGTTGGGACGTATCAATATTTTTATCTATGTTTTTTATTCTTTTTGATGTACTTATCCTATCACTCACTATTTCTAGATCCTCTTCTATGTCTATTTCTTTGTAACTATAATCATTATTATCTATTACTGTAACAATTTGTTCTAAAGGATTCTCTATTTTTATTTTATTTATCTTAATTTTTGATGTTATCTTATGTTTTGTTGTTAATACATATAGATTTTTACAGCAGGCTGTAAATATTTTACTTCCTGGGCTAACTCTATTCCTGACATTTTCCAATATAATACTAATGATTTATCTATATTTCTATCATTTATTGCTACTGAATAATTAGCACTTATTATAAACTTAAATTTTTGGTAGATTAAATTTCCTTTTACTGCGATTATTATACTTCTTTCTATTGGTTCTACTATTCTGTCATCTGCCAAATATATTTCTATTGGTGTATCTATTCCTTCTCTAAAACAAGCTTTTATTAATATCTCTGTTCCACCTAAGTGCACGTATTTTATTGGTTCTTTAGCTTTAATTTCTTGTATTTCTTTATTTATTATCCTTTTATTTATTATAGGTATTCTTGCTTTTTCTTTGGTATATTTACAATCTATTATGTGTTCTTTTTGGCTCACTACATAGTATTCCTCATTTTGTCTTTTAAATATATTTCTTATTAATGGTATCTTAAATATTTTTTCTACACTGAGATCTAATTCTTTTCCTTTTATTTGTTCAAATATATTGATATCAAATATTACCTTCTGTTCCGTAGATTCTTCATTTGTATATTCTTGTTTATTTATCATTTGTACGTCTTTTTCAGTCATTATTTTCTTCTATTTCATTTTCAGATATTTCGTTCTCAAACGATTCAAATTCATATATACTGTCATCACTATCTGGTTCATAATCTATATAATCTATTTGTGTATATGTTTCATCATTAATTATTATTTCAGATATTTGTTTTTTCTTTGGATTTTTGGGTAATTTACAATCTTTAGCAAAGTGTCCTAGTTTTTCACAATTATAACATGTACATTCCGTTATTTTTTTCTTTGGTCTAAAAGGTCTTTTTGCTTTAGTATTTTTTATGTAATACCTTCTTCTTGGTCTTTTATACCTGTATTGGGATTTATATTTTTTATATTTCCCTGGTTTTCTATATTTCTTTTTATAATAATTATCATTGCATCCGAATTGAGGTGCTATCTTATCTTTACAACATGCTAGGTTTTTAATTATTGTTTTTTCCATTTTTATGTCTTCTATATATTTTTCACATATTGCTGAATACCATTTTTGTAGATATCTCATTCTTGCTCCAAGTGTATCTTGTAATCCTGCTTCGTTCCAATCTTTTATTATTTTAGAACTAAATGGTTCTGGTAATTTTGTAAAATATAATTTTTCTTATTTCTTTTGATTCTTCTGCATTATATGTTCCTTTATAATAATATTCTCTAAATACACATGTATATTCGTCTATGTAGCACATATTACATATAGCTAATTTTAGCATTAAATTCCTGTGTAACTGTTTTTCTTTATTTTGTTCTTCTACTTCTGTAGTTGTACTACTGGATTCATTTCTTATTGCTATTTCATATTTATTTAATATATCGATTGGTGTAGTCGCACTATCTCCGTCTATTTTCTTAATATTTATATGCTTTCTTCTGCTAAATTTTGTAACCATAATTTTACCGTTCCTAAAAGTGTTCTTTCTATATATCCTGGTACCTCTGACATTCCAATTTTATTATCTATTAGTTGTTTTGATATATATCCTACCCATAATTGTATTGTTTTATTTATATCCATTACACAATCTAGATCTAAAAATCCGTTATTGCGGGATGTTGTTCATGGTGTCCATTTTTTGTTTAGTGTCTTATTCCATAAACTATCATATCTGTCAGAATCTTCATAACTAATTGTATAATAATTAGGTCTTAGTGTTTTTGGATTTTTTACTTCTGGTGTACTCGTACCTGCTTCATTTTTAATTTCTTCCGTATTTATTTCTATCTTATTGTTAATTGTTTCGGTTTCGTCTATTTTTTCTATTATTTCCGTATATGTCTCACTTATATCTGAACCTTGTTCTGAGCAGTTTTCATCTATATCAACATTATCAATTCCTATATTTGGGGTTTCTTTAGTTAGTTGTTCCTTAAATTTTTCTATCTCTATTTTTAAGTTCGTTTCTATTTCTTTTTCTTTTTGTTTAGTAGCATATAACTCTTTAAGCATAGTTAGTTCCTTTTCTAAGACAATTATTTTATCATTTTTTATTTCTTCGATCTGCTGTATTTCTAATTTTGCTTGCTGTTTTATTGTATCTATTTCTTTTTTCCTATCTATTTCTTCATTTTCTCTAGTTATTCGTACCATTGCAGTTAGACTATCTTCTAATCTTACTGTGTCTTTTTCTATCATTAGATATAGATTTTCACCTATTTTTTTATACCTTCTTCCTAAGTTTGAAAATATTATTTTTATTTTTAATCCTTCCGAATTTTCATAGGTTTTTTCTTCAATAGCAAATTCTTCCTTATTCATTTTAAATTATGTTTTAATTTATACTCTATTTTTTGTATATCTAATTGTAATTTAAATATTACTTTTCTTTGTGCTAGTAAAGACTTTTGACATACTCCTGCATATATGTTGTATTGTAGTCTTTCTTGCTTATGTTTTAACTCTTGTCGTTTTGTTATTACTGTTCTTATTAATTCGTATCTATGATTCTCTTTATTATCCATTTTTATTACTTAGCTCTGATACCCTTCTTATTATCTCATAAGGACCGACATACCTAGGACTTAATTTCCCCTTCTTACCAAAATGAACCACACCTTTCATTGGAGAAACTTTCAAATAAACCCAATAACCCACTTTGAATTCAAGATCCCGTCTCCTCACATCGGCATAAGACTTTTGACGACTTTGGGCTGTTTTCAACCTCTCCTTAATCATCCTTACCTTCTCAAGAGCATCCATGACCAGATCCGGACCTAACAAGGCCACCTCTCCAACTTCAAACCACCCAACCGGTGACCTACACCATCTACCATAAAGTTCCTCAAAAGGAGCCATACCGATACTAGAATGATAACTATTGTTGTATGCAAATTCAATCAAAGGAAGATGATCATCCCAACTACCTTTCAACTTCAATGCACAAGCTCTAAGCATATCCTCCAAGGTTTGAATTGTTCTTTCGGCTTGGCCATCCGTTTGAGGGTGGAAGGCCGTGCTAAGCTTTACCTTTGTACCAAGACCCCTTTGGAATGACTTCCAAGAGTGAGAAGTGAATTGGACACCACGATCCGAGATGATAGACAAAGGAATCCCATGCAACCTTACCAATTCATGAATGTACAACTTGGCATACTCTTCAGCCCCGTAAGTAGTTTTAACCGGTAGGAAATGAGCCGACTTTGTCATCTGATCAACCACCACCCAAACCGAATCAAAGCCTCTTCTAGCCTTGGGTAAGCCCACTACAAAATCCATGTTGATTTCTTCCCATTTCCAAGTAGGTATCTCAATGTCTTGAGTTAGGCCACCCGGCCTTTGATGTTCGGCCTTGACTTGTTGACAACTATGGCAACCCGAAACAAATTTTGCAATGTCCTTCTTCATACCGCCCCACCAATACACATCCCTCAAGTCTCTATACATCTTTGTTGACCCCGGATGAATAGAATAAAAAGAATTATGAGCCTCATCAAGGATTCTTTCCCTCACACCATCCATACAAGGAACACATAATCTACCTTGGTACCTAAGGGCACCATCTCCCTCTTGGGAGAAAACCTCCACCTTACCACTACTCACCGAAGCCTTTAATTCTACCAAAGAAGGATCAAGATCTTGCTTGACTATCATCTCATCAATCAAGGAAAACCTTGAACCATCAACAACAACTACTCCTCCACTATCCACCCCTTCTAACCTAACTCCCAATTTGGCCAATCGATGGACCTCCTTAGCTAACTCTTTACTACCTTCCTCCACATGAGCCAAGCTACCCATGGACACTCTACTCAATGCATCCGCCACCACATTAGCTTTCCCCGGATGATAGTGAACACTCATATCATAATCCTTAAGGAATTCTAACCACCTCCTTTGTCTCAAATTGAGGTCTTTTTGCGTGAACACATATTGGAGATTCTTATGGTCGGTGAAGATATCAACATGCACCCCATACAAATAATGACGCCAAATCTTTAAAGCAAAAACCACGGCGGCCAATTCAAGATCATGGGTTGGGTAATTTTTTTCATGAACCTTAAGTTGCCTAGAAGCATAGGCTATAACCTTACCACTTTGCATCAACACACAACCCAAACCAATACGGGAAGCAGCACAATAAACAACAAAAGCTTTAACCCATCCGGAAGTGACAAAATAGGAGCGGACACAAGCCTTTCTTTCAAAGTTTGGAAGCTTTCCTCACACTCATCCGACCACACAAATTTAGCCTTCTTTTGAGTCAACTTAGTCATAGGAGAAGCAAGAGAAGAAAACCCTTCCACAAATCTCTTATAATAACCCGTTAAACCCAAGAAACTCCTTATATCCGACGGGGTCAAAGGTCTAGGCCAATTCCTAATAACATCGGTCTTCTTAGGATCCACCTTAATACCATCCCCCGACACCACATGGCCTAGGAAAGCAACTTCCTTCAACCAAAACTCACACTTTTTATATTTAGCGTACAACTTCTCTTCCCTCAATCTTTGGAGTACAACCCTCAAGTGACCCTTGTGCTCTTCCTCACCCCGAGAATAGATCAAGTTGTCATCTATAAACACCACCACAAAAGAATCAAGGTAGGGTTTGAAAACCCTATTCATCAAATCCATAAAGAGAGCCGGAGCATTAGTCAACCCGAAAGACATCACCACAAACTCATAGTGCCCATACCTAGTACGAAAGGCCGTCTTGAAAATATCACACTCCCTCACCTTCACTTGATGATACCCTGACCGAAGATCAATCTTAGAGAAGTGACTAGCCCCATGCAATTGGTCAAATAAATGGTCAATCCTTGGAAGAGGATACCTATTCTTGACGGTGACCCTATTAAGTTGTCGATAATCAATACACATTCTAAGAGACCCTTCTTTCTTCTTCACAAACAAAACCGGAGCACCCCAGGGAGAATGATTAGGTCTAATAAACCCCTTCTCTAACAAATCTTTTAATTGCTCTTTCAACTCTTTCAACTCCGCCGAGGCCATACGGTAAGGGGGGATAGAAATAGGTTGAGTATCGGGAAGGATGTCTATACCAAGATCTATCTCCCTTTAGGGAGGGACATCGGGAAGGTCTTCTGGGAAGACATCTAGAAACTTATTAACAACCGGAATAGACTCAATAGGAGGGACTTTAGACTCCACATCATTGACTCTCACAATATGGTACAAGCACCCTTTGGAAATCAACCTATGGGCTTTAATGCAAGAAATGAATTTCCCCTTCACCACAACATCCCGGCTCTCCCACTCAAGGATGGGTTCATTAGGAAATCGGAACTTGACTTTACGAGTCCTACAATCAATAGAAGCATAATATGCATGCAACCAATCCATCCCAAGAATAACATCAAAATCCACCATGTTCAACTCAACAAGATCGCAAGGCAACAACTTATTCAATATGCAAACCGGACAATTTCTATACACTTTTCTAGCAACAATAGAGACACCAATGGGAGTAGATACTTCATATGAATCATGCAACAATTCCGACTCGACATGAAATTTTCTAGCAACTAAGGGGGTAACAAAGGAAAGGGTGGCACCCAGATCAATCAAAGTATAAACATCAAGATCAAAGATTTGCAACATACCGGTCACCACATCCGGGGTCTCATTAACACCTTGTCTACCATGCAAAGCATAAAATCGATTGTCCCTTGGGGCACCACTTTGAGAAGCACCTCTACCCAAAGGAGTAGTGTTAGCACTTCCGACCTTGTTGCAGATCTTGGGACACTCAAACCTCTTATGACCCACTTCTCCACATTCAAAGCAAGCACCCGAACCCTTCATGCAAGGACCACCATGCTTCCTCCCACACTTAGGGCATACATCCATAGAACCCACTTCACCTCCCCCTTGAGGTCTAGGAACTTTGATAGAAAATCCCCGGTTGACATGAGGGTTTCCTCGGCCTTGATGAAATCTAGCACCCTTAGGGAACCTATTCTCCAATCGGGCCCTCTTGGCCTCGTGCCCCCTTTTCTTCCTCAATTTCTCCTCCTCCATTTGCTCGGCATAAGTCATCAACCGAGACAAATCCATATCTCCAATGAGCATAGCGGACCGACACTCCTCACTAACCAAGTCGGATACACCCATCACAAATTTGTTCATCCTCAACCTAGAGTCGGCCACCAAGTGAGGTGCATACTTGGAGAGTTGGACAAATTTGAGGGCATACTACCTCACACTCATAGCTCCTTGCTTCAAGTTCATGAACTCCTCCAACTTTGCCTCCCTAAGCTCAAGAGGGAAGAACCTATTAAGGAAAGCAATTTTAAACTCCTCCCACAACACCACATAGCCATTACCTTTCTCACCCTTCCATTGATCAAACCAAATTTGAGCAACCCCCTTGAGTTGGTAGGCCGCCAATTCCGCCTTCTCACAAGCACCAACATCCATAATGGTCAAGATTTTGCATACCTCATCGATGAACTCTTGCGGGTCCTCATCCACCTTTGAACCATGGAAGACCGGAGGGTTCATCCCATGAAATCTCTCACCCTTTCCCCCGGGGTGGTAGTTCGAGGATCTTGGGCTCCTTGTTGCACTTGGTTAGCTACCACTTGTGCAAGCATGGTGAGTGCATCACGGAGCTCACCATTGGTGGGTGGCTCTTCCGGTTATCGGGCCCGTCTTCCCCTCATGTTTGGCATGATGATCTAGCAATCCAAAGAACAAGCGTTAGGGAGGAATCACCTTATCACACTCTAAGCATGACATAGAACATGAAGAAGGGAAACCTTTCCTAAAACATTTTGTAGCCTCCCATTCATAGTCGTGGCGCGCTTCACAACCATGACTAGGACTCTACTCAACGCGGTGTGTTGGACTCCGAGGATTTAACAACCTAGTGCTCTGATACCAAGCTTGTCACGACCCAAGCCTAGGGCCTAGACGTGACATGGCGAATGAGGAACCCGAAGGAACCCCAAATAAGCCTCTCAAACTTGTCATCACCGTTCATCGATCGCGGAAGTACATTCAACATTAATTTAACGGGAAATAGGGACTAAGGGCAAACCATTTCAAAATGACATCATAGAACAAGAGTCAAGCTCATTTACAAAATACTTGTCCAACGCACACCTCTACATACATAGATAGGACGGGGCCATGACATACTACCGGCTCCCCTCATAGTCAAAATACAATTGCAAGCTAAAGTCTCAAAACATAGGAGTAGGAAACATAACATAGCCCTCGAATCATTGAGGACTCACCAACAACTCGGATAAGCACCGTACTAGCCACGTGAATGGAGAGAAGGATCAAGAGTATCTCCGGTCCCTACATGGTGACATCATGTAGGCAAAATATGCGTTAGTACTTGGAATGTACCAAGTATGCGGGGTGCAACACAACAATAGACAAGGACACATTCGAAATACAAGAAATAGTTTCATAGGCATTATGAATAACAATATGAGGATGCATGATCAAAGTGAAGTCAAAATATGTTTAAGTAAATCTATACTAATAGTAGATATCATATGTGTATGCATGATCCAACCAATCTATAACCCTAACTTAGGATGGGGGATGCCGTTCACACCCGGACACCCTGGTGGCAAGTTATAAACCCCTCACATGGTTGATGTTGGTCACACTCCAAGCATCCTAGGTGGTGAGATATAAACCTCTCACATGGTTGATGTTGGTCACACCCCAAGCATCCTAGGTGGTGAGATATAAACCTCTCACATGGTTGTTCGGTTCTTTTCCCCCGGACCGGGCATGGTCATGCAACACTTTATATAGGAAATTCCCATTAGGCTCTAATGCAATCTCACGTATGGAATGAACATATACACAAGCTTAGTTTGTCATCAACACATCTCTGGATTTCCATACATCTCATAACTCAAGATTTAAAGCATTGATTCATCAATTCTCCATAGTTTGACATTTTGTCAAACACCTTGAAGGAATGTAATGGAATCAAAGAGCATGGAAAATAGGGTAGTAATTATGCAGCCAAACCAGTGAACAACCTACAACAACACCTTTTTAACACCCACAATACCACATGAAAATCTCCACATCCATTCCAAATTTAGGTTCAAGTTCTAGAGTCACAACATGCTCAAAACAATCACTTTTCATGTTTAGAATTCAATGTGCAGGAAATTATTACAAAGAACAAGACTAATTTATGAATCTTAACTTAAACCATGAATTAGTGAGTAGAATAGAGTCTAGGCACTATGGGGGGAAGGACCCATGAGTTCAACACCACATACCTTGAGTTTTTATGAAGGTCTTGAGAGTGTCTTCAATAGAAGCTTGGAACTTGGAGCAAGAGTCTCTTCAATCTTGAGGAAGGTTTTGGATTAGGGTTCTTGAGAGAACTTGAGAGAAAATGTGTCTAAGTATGGGAGAGGTGTTTTGGGAAATGTTTCAGAGATGGGAATTGAACTAATGGTATATAGGAAATAACATATGCCCTTTGGAAAAATGGTCCAACACTTAGAAAAAAAAATGAGGCGGGTGAACAGTAAAAACTCTCACTGGAAATTGCCTTTCCTGCCGGACATAATTTACGAAAATAGGCATAATTCTTCGTCCGATCTCCGAATGAGGTGAAACGAAGTGCGTTAGGTATCTAACTCAAAGTGCTCTCCATGGATATGTTATTGGCCACCCAATAATTTGTGTGCTAGGAGATATGACCATCCAAAGTAGACCCTCGAAAAAGGCTTCACTTGGAAATTTCGGATTTTGATACGGTTGCTCTAAAATTTGGGTTAGACCCATTTCCCATTCAATTTGACCCCCTAAACAAGAATATGAAGTCGGATTTTCGAAAAACGAAATGGTTTTTTTTTATTTTTTATATATAGCTAAACAAGTTTCCGGTAACTTCCGAAGCACATTTTTAAGAACTTTTTGGGTCATTTCACACATGTTGAGGAAGAAAGGTAGGAATTAGAAAAGGCTGTTCACCGTCTTACTCGCTTAGGAGTTTGCCTTTTGAACATATCAGATGATGGTGTGATAGTTCAGAATGGGTCAGAATCTTCATTGGTAGCGGTAGTTAATGACAAAACAAGACAGTGATCCCATAGTGATTCAATTGAAGGGTGTGCAGTTCATCAGCAAAAAAGTTGAGGTTTTCTCCAAGAGGGAGATGGTGTGCTTTGCTACTAGGGTCACTTATGTATTCCTAAGGTGGGTGCGTTGAGACAACCATAATTCCAAGTATTCTAGTCTTCTAGGTACAACTAAGATGTACTGTGAACTATGGGAAGTCTTTTGGTGGAATGGCATGAAAAGGGATATAGCAGATTTTGTGGCTAAGTTCCCTAATTGTCAATAAGTGAAGGTGGAAAATCAGTAACCAGGAGGGGTGACTCAAGAGATTAACATTCCTACATGGAAGTGGGAAGTGATAAACATGGACTTCATTACGGGTTTACCTCGTACTCACATACATCATTACTCCTTTTGGGTAATAGTAAATATAGTTACTGAGTCCGCTCACTTTTTTGCTATTAAGACTAATGATTCACCGGAGGACTACACTAAACTCTACATTAATGAGATAGTCAGGTTGCATGTGGTTCTTTTGTCTATCATCTCAGATAGAGGCCGTCAGTTCACTTCTCAATTCTGAAAGTCATTTCAAAAAGGTCTTGGTATTTAGGTAAATCTCAGCATAACATTTCATCCATAGATGGATGGTCAGGAAGAGTTTACCATTCAAACTTTAGAGTACAAGTTGAGAGCTTGCGTGATCGATTTCTAGGGAAGTTGGAATGATCACCTACCTCTTATAGAGTTTGCCTACAATAATAGCTACCAATCCAGTATTCAGATGGCCTCTTATGAGGCATTTTCTAGGCGTAGATGTAGATCTCAAGTTTGTTGGTTTGAAGTAGATGAAGTAGCCTTGATAGGGCTAGAATCGATTAATGATGCTATGGAAAAAGTTCAGCTCATCAGAGATAGACTAAAGACATCCCAGCGTCATCAGAAGTCCTATGCAGACGTAAGGAGAAGAGACTTAGAATTTAAAATCGATGATTGGGTTTTCTTGAAGGTGTCACCTTTGAAAGGGGTGATGATATTTGGCAAGAAAGGGAAGCTTAGCCCTAGATATGTAGGTCCTTACAGAATCTTGAAAAGTGTTGCTAAAGTGGCTTATAAGTTAGAATTGCCAGCAGAACTACAACAGTCCACCTAGTCTTTCACATTTCCTTGTTGAAGAGGTGTGTGGGTGATCCAGCCTCAACAGTACCATTAGAAAGTGTGGTTGTGAAGGATAGTCTCACATATGAAGAAGTGTGAGTCGAAATTCTTGATCGTCAAGTTCGAAGGTTGAGAAATAAAGAAGTCGCTTCAATTAAGGTTTTGTGGAGGAGTCAGTATGTTTATGGAGCTACTTAGGAAGCAGAAGTAGCCATGAAAGCCAAGTGTCCTCATCTCTTTCCTTCCAATTTTGTTTTCGCTTAAGGTAATAGTTCCTCTCTAGTCTCTCAGTTTACTCTTGCATAAATTTAGTCTTAGTATCATGTTCCTTCAGTTATACTTGCATTTTAGCATATTTGAATGTTCTTGGAACTCAGTTCAATCATAATTTTAGTTTATAGTACTTAGTGGTAGGGATTGCAACTCCTTCCCTCTATATTCAACCATCTTAGACTTCATTCGAGGATGAATATTCCCAAGGGGGAGATAATGTAACACCTCGGATTTGAAAAGGATTAAAATGCAGATTTTCAAAAGTTGTTGGTGCTACCAACGAACGCCACCTACGGACTGTAGGTTGACCCACAGATCGTAGGTGGGGTCCGTGGTTGGCCACCACAACTCTCTCCCCAGAGCCTCAATAAAATTATGTCAATCGGGAACGTAAAATGTAAGAGAAATTCAAATGTGAAACAATACGTCAGCTCTTCTAGTTGAAATATCCTTCAATTATGGAAGAAATCTTATTTTTTATACTCATGTTTTCCCTTCCCATCGCGCTCCGCCGATTGTTGTGCTCGTGTCAACCAAGCCCTCAAATGCCGTAAATTTGCCACGGGGAAGTCTCTACCAATGGCAGTACCTACGAACCATAGGTCAGAAAATGGTCTATGGTCCAAGTCCATGGATCGTGACTATCAGCCCCAATCTCTAAAGATAATCGATGGATTAACAAGATGGACCATCTGTCGACCTACGGTCCGTCAGTCAGGCCTGTCGGTGGTCCCATGAGATTTTAAGTTAAGGTTTATTTTGGTCTTTTCCCCTATGTGTTGGACACCTAAACTATGTCGTTTTGGTCAGTTTGAGCCTAGTTACTTAGTCAGAACTTGCCGTAAGCGATTCATTCACTAGAGTTCATCAAACTTAGAGCAAAAGAGGAGAAAGAGGCGACCCAAACCCCTCCAAGAACACAACAAGTTTTCTTTCAGTTTCAGCCCTAATATCGAAGAATTTCTCCATAAATTTCATCATCATATATGTGGGATTTCACTAGTGGATTCTTTTCATCCACTAGGTTCCTAGAATTCAGTCAGATTCTTGATTCACTATATCTTGCTTAGACCTAGAATTTCTAAAACCTTAGATATTAGTTGTGATTTACATGTTAGAGTACTTCTAATCAGATTATCATGTTTTCGTGGAATCGTTGCTTAGTTCTTTGCATTAATCTCAGAACCCTAGTTGTGTAGATTCTCTTAGTTCATGACTTACACATGCTAGGTATGTTAAACAGATATACATGCTCCAGTTTTGAATATCACATTATCGGTATATAGATATGACATTGTCATATTTGCATGTTAGTAGTTTGAGCTATTCAGTATTTAAGTTATAATGTATCATATACATAATCAGTTGGGAGTAGGCTTAGCACCGATTGTGTCACTACCCAAGCCTACACCCTAGACGTGGCAGACACTCGAAGACTATTGCTTGTCCCCAAGCGAACCCTCATCCTGACTGACTACAAGCGTAAGACTAACTTAAGCATGCAAAAGCTTAAAACTGAAATAAAAGTTCATAAAACTTAAATACAAACTTTAAATACAAAAAAAACTCTGTATAATAAAATTATATACAACTCGCCATAAAAGGCAACTTTAGTCTTTAAAACATTTAACAAAATAAATGATACAGACTTCTCAACTATACTGACTATCTATGAAGCCTCTAACTGATAAAGATGGAAGTCAGGTCAAGACCCAAGACATCTTGACTAAACTGAAAAGTAAATGAAGTCCTCCGGAAACAAGGAGGCTCACCATAGCTAACTCGAATTCCCAGATGTATCAACGAAACTCCTGTTGATGATCCTAAATACCTCTGTCTGCATCATGAGAAGATGCAGGCCAAATGGCTCAGTACGTGGAATGTACGAGCATGTAAGGGTAATTCGAAAACATAACATAAGCTTGAAACTTAATAAAAAGGAAACATACTTACCTCTTCTCAAACTTTCTCAACTAAAGGAATACTCAGGGATACTCAAAATAACTCAAACTTACTCAACTCAAAAGTATTCAAGGATAAGATACTCAACTCAGAGATTAGATACTCAACTCAAAATATTCAACTCTGGATACTCAACTCAAAATAAAGCAACAATTAAAGATGCAATATATAGAAAACTTTATAAAACAGTAAAAACAACTTAATTCATTAAAGAAAGTGCGATAACACACTCAACTTTCTCATATCATAAAAAGACATATAATTCTCCCTCTCAAAGTCTACTTGTACAATGTATGAATGAAGTCCCATAGCCCCATTCATACAAAGCAGAACCCCTTGAGGAACCATGTAATTATTAATGTGGGAGTTTCTCTAACCGACAACCACCACTATGAGCCTAAGTGGTGATACAACGTCTTGCCCACGCTGCCAGAATTTTCCTATACTTTGCCGTCATCTAGAACCCTTAACTAAGTGGATCCACTAGTCTATGCTAAAAGCATCTTAAGGAGTTATCTAAAAAGTATGATCCTTTACTACCCATGTTGGCTACATTGTTTATGGAGACTTGAGTTAGTATGAACTCGCATCCCCATATCGGTGCTCAATACTACTCCCAAAATATACTTAGCTCATATGTTTGTAAAAACAAAACTCTTTCTTTTAATTGACATAATTACTCAAAACATAGCTTAAAATCTCTCTTGGAGTCGATGTTCCCTTTTCTTGCTCAAATGTGAAAACATTTGTAAACTCTTTAGGAATACTTGGTTCCCTTATAGCTTTTTGAGAAATGGACTCAACTATTTACTCTTTGCATAACTCAAAACTTAAGTCTTAAAACAAAGTTAAAATGTTCGTAAAAGACTTCTTAAAATATGGTTCATGCCGAAATTTATAAGCATGAAAGACTTAATGCAAGGTTTTCAATAACCAAAGATAGAACTCAATATTTGGAACTCAAGGACTTTCACAATACTACTCACTTCAAGAATGCTCAACTCAGAGGGTTCATGCCGAATTTATGAGCATGAGCTATTCATCTCAAGGACTCAAGGATACTTCTAATCTCAGGACTGCTCGACTCATAGGGTTCATACGGAATAATGGGCATGAACAATCAACTCAAAGACTACATGGGTAACATGTAACAGTCCCATGATTAGAAATATAAGCTCAAAGGGGTTAGAAACTTAATACTTAAGACTTAGGACATGGAGATGGGAGATATTACTCCTCTCATGGTCACTCAACTTCTGGAGTTCATGCATAATTTATGGGCATGAACGACTTGACTCGTAGGTCTAAATAACATTATGGAACTCATGTATACAACTCTTCTCATTCTCATACTTACTTTCTCAAAACGTATTTCAAATCGATAGTTAATCTCAAAGGA
Organism: Solanum verrucosum; assembly: GCF_900185275.1. Lineage (NCBI taxonomy): Eukaryota > Viridiplantae > Streptophyta > Magnoliopsida > Solanales > Solanaceae > Solanum > Solanum verrucosum. The sequence continues at coordinate 269,971 of NW_026020054.1, forward strand.
TTCACAATTGAACTCAAAGGCTTAGTTGAACTCTACTCTTAACTCTTGAATGTGAATTATGAATTCAAGAGTTATGGTTCATGATATGAAGGATTTGATGATGACAAACTAGATTCATGAATACATTCTCCTCATCCTCATACTCAATTGCTTGAGTTTCGCAACAAGTTACTAGTAATTGTAGAAGACTCCTCAAAAAGACTCTAAGGGACCTTATCAAAAATGTTTGAAAGAACTCTCAAACGTGACTATCAACTCTACCCTGAATTTGATTTTTGAATTCAAGGTTATGATCATGTCAGAAATGATTTTAGGTGTTTAGAAGTAGCTTTGAGTAGTTAGAATCGAAAAGGAGTGAAGGTGCACTTGAAACGAACTCAAACGAGGCAACCGACGACAAACTGGGTGGGGCAGGTGACCCTGGCGCTATGGATAGCGTGGGGCTCCAGACCCTAAACTTCAGAGGTGGGTTTGGGGTGCTCTGCCAGGCGCATCGCGCCAGGCCCCAACCCAAAAAATTCAACAAGTTTTTTTTCTCGTTTTCTCACCCTATTTCACCTATAATCGAATGGTTTCTTCCCCAATCACTTAGAATTGATTTCTTAACGTAAGTACACTCTAATCTACTCAATACATCCCTTAAAACACTCACTTTGATCTCAAGAAATCATCCAAAACCCAACACAACAAGATTTAGAATGAATTTCAAGAACACCTACTAACAACACATCAAGAACTCAAATCTTTCAACTTCAAGAATGAAATTTGCGCTAAAAATAACATGTTTGGCATGTGGGTGAACAAACCCAACACTATGAAAGCTTACATACCTCTTAGGGATTAAACCCATGGAGAAAATCCGCAACAAGACGCAAGAATCTTGATGAACGCCTGATCCTCTCCTCTTTTCTCTTCTTCTTTTCTCTTCTTTTCTCTCAACTAAAACCGTAGGCGTAAACTAGGATTATAAAACTGAACCTAATAGGATTAGACCCTTAAAATATTACTGAAAATGAATTAAATCTGACTGGATAAGGAAAATACCAAAATACCCTTCTTTATTTTCGGCTAACATTCCTTAACTGGACAACCTATATTTAAAAAGCCATATCTCACTCATCCAACCTCGAAACTTAGCAAAATTAAAGGCGTTGGAAATATAATTCAAAGGTCTTTCCTACGGTATCTGGTAGAACACCTAACTCATCATGAGCTAGGAGTTATGGTCGTTTGAAGTCGACCCAAAACTCATACTTACCTTAACTTGCAAAATTTCAGATTTTGCTATTTCCAATTTAATTCTTTTGGGAACTCAAGGTGCTACATCTAGTGACCTTAACACTTAAGAAATTTTAATTACTCGATAAAATCATATTCACAATGAAGGATGGTTCAAGTCTTAGCTTAACAAATTTCTAGGGTGTTACAATATCTCCCCCTTGGGATCATTCGTCCTCGAATGACGACTGGTCTGGATATGGAACGGTTTACTCTTACTAAGGTCTAAGGCTATGGTAATACTCTTACTATATTCAATCTTAACCCAATTCTTAAGTTCGGGTTCTATACCTCTTTATAGGGAATCTCATCCCAAGACTATTTCTCTTTACCACCGCATTCAAGCTTTGTAATCGAACAACTCCATGAACTCCTGTAACCAACTCCTTCAGATCCACCTAAGGGCTCTCGTTTAACTATTTCTCTTAGTAAAACCTCATTCTAATCTTTCTCCTTATTTAAAACCTTAGATGGAACTTTCAAACCATCATCATCACGATATGATCATTAACCTCCTCTTTCTATCATTACTTCATTACTAAAAGGACCTCTAAAAAGATATCCCCCAAACTCTTTAGAATTCATTACTCTCTTACTCTCAAGCACTTGACTTGATTTATCATCTTATCATCTCCCCCTTAGGTCTAAAGCTAACACTTGAAATCTATGGACCTACTCCACATTAACAACTCAATTATGCTATCTAGGAACACATGGAAAATCATAACTTAATTGGAACCTCATCTGGTAACATACCATCTCGGCGTGCCTCTTAATGCTCTTGTTACTCTTGTGACTTAGCCACATTTCGCTGCCCTTATCTAAATGTTTGGGTCTCTCACTTGTACTACTCACATTCATTGCAACAACATCTCAATTCCTCACCAACTCTATGTCAAGTCTACTAGATAAAATTTCAAGGCTAACATCATAACCCTCATGTTGTCATTATTTGGATCATGACACTCATATCAAATTCAAGCTTAATGTTCATTACTAAACCCGAATATCAATACGATTGCTCACCTACCATACCATACCTATTTACTTGATCAGGTCTATAACCTTCTGAACATCATGACCCTCTCAAACAAATAATAAGCCTAGCTTAGATATATCACGTCATAAATACTCTGCTCTTTTATTCAACAAATCAATTTAGTGTCCTCTAATACGATGGTACATCGACATCAATTCTATTCTGGTTAACAAATATATACTCTATCTCATCTTGACTAGCAATTCTTACTCTACCCATAAGGGAAAAGTCCTCATTACTAAGTTGCTAGGTGAATGACTATAGTAACATAGTTTGTCAAAACACCATTTCCCTTACTTAGATTACTAAACATCTTCATACTTTCCTCTAACTATGGGCTCTTTCACTACTACTGCACATGATCTCATAACTCATGCTACCTTTTCGGGTGAAAATCATACCCAAACTCTAAACATACATCTTAAAAAGGATCTCAGCTGAAACAAGGGTTAAGGAAAATAGTACAACTCGCTTTTAGCTCAAACGCACGATTCACATGAATATAAGTGCATTCCTCTGAAATTGAACACTTAACTTACTCTTGGGCTTCTCTCAAGCCCCTCTGAAGTCTCTTGACTTTCTCAAGACTCTTGCTAAGGACAACTCATCGATAAAGGACTGACTCTGCTTTTCAACCACCTCTAGTATGATCGGTAGTCGAATGAATATGAGAACGCACGAGTTAGAATAGATTTCTATAACTTAGATCTATGGCACGATTAAGAGTATGAAACAAGGGAAACTTTCCTTAAATGTCTGTAGTCCCTCATTCATAGAAGTGAGGCCCTCACAACCATAAATAAGATCATACTTAACACGACTTCATAGACACCCTAGGACACTTGAATTTTCTGCTCTGATACCAAGTTTGTCACGACCCGAGACTACACCCTGAACGTGGCCGATACTCGATCACCATTGTTGCTCCCCAAGCGAACCCTCATCCTGGCTGACTACAGGCGGAATACTAAATTAAGCATGCAAAAACTTAAAAATGAAATAAAAGTTCATAAAACTTAAATACAAACTTTATATACAAAGAAAACTCTGTATAATAAAATTGTATACAACTCGCCATAAAAGGCAACTTTAGTCTTTAAAATCTTTAACAAAATAAATGATACATACTTCTCAACCATACTGACTATCTATGAAGCCTCTAACTGATAAAGATGGAAGTCGGGACAAGACCCACGACATCTTGACTAAACTGAAAAGTAAATGAAATACTCTGGAAAAAAGGAGGCTCACCATAGCTAACTCAAACTCCCGAATGTATCAACAAAGCTCCTGTCGATGATCCTGAATACCTGTGTCTGCATCATGAGAAGATGTACGCCAAATGGCTCAGTACGTGGAATGTACGAGCATGTAAGGGGAATTCCAAAACATAACATAAGCTTGAAACTTAATAAAAAGGAAACATACTTACCTCTTCTCAAACTTTCTCAACTAAAGGAATACTCAGGGATTCTCAAAACTACTCAAACTTACTCAACTCAGAAATATTCAAGGAAAAGATACTCAACTCAGAGATTAGATACTCAACTCATGGATAGATACTCAACTCAAAATACTCAACTCTGGATACTCAACTCAATATAAAGCAACAATAAAAGATGCAATATATAGTAAACATTATAAAACAGTAAAAACAACTTAATTCGTTAAAGAAAGTGTGATAACAAATTCAACTTTCTCATATCATAAAAAGACATATCATGCCCTCTAAAAGTCTACTTGTGCAATGTATGAAGGAAGTCTCATACCACCATTCATACTAAGCAGAACCCCTTGAGTAACCATGCAATTATTACTGTGGGAGTTTCTCTAACCGACAACCACCACTATGAGCCTAAGTGGTGATACATTGTCTTGCCCACGCTGCCAGAATTGTCCTATACCTTGCCGTCATATAGAACGCTTAACTAAGTGGATCCACTAGTTTGTGCTAAAATCATCTTAAGGAGTCATCTAAACAGTATCATCCTTTACTACCCATGATGGCTACATGGTTTATGGAGACTTGAGTTAATATGAACTCGCATCCCCATATCGGTGTTCAAACTACTCCCAAAATATACTTAGCTCATATGTTTGTAAAAACAATACTCTTTCTTTGAATTGAGATAATTACACAAAATGTGACGCACCAAGACTACCCCCGAGACGCGAATACGGGACCTAGGACCATAAGTGATCCCAAGCTAACCCTGTTGGCATGATCATGAGCATACTAAATATAATCTGAATAATAGAAACTGTGCGGAAATTAAATAATAAATAAAAATGAAAAGATGGGGAATTCCCATATACTATAACTGAGATGAATGAAAACTGATGAGTTTAATCCAAAGAAAATATTAAATCAATAATAAGTTGAATCTAACTATGTCTGAAAATAAGCCTCTAAACTGACTATAAATATTGGGACATGCCCCAACTAAGTCTAGAAAAACTTAGACTAAAGACAAAAAGCAGTAAGGATATCATGTCTTTGGTACTCGGAGGAGGAGGACTCACTACTACTAATCTATTGAGCTGGAGATCGGGAACCGATCTAAGCGTGATCTAGATGCTGAGAACCTGAACCTATATCATGAGAAAATGTAGTGCACGTATGCGTCAGTACTTGAGAGGTACTGAGCATGCAGGATAGAGTTAAGCTGAAATAACATATAACTGAACAAAACAATAAAACAATGAAATGATCTGAACATGATATACATACTGAATATACTGAATATTGAGCTAACTGATGCAATGACCAAATTTATAACATGCTGAGACTGAATAATGAATGTACTGAAATATGGTCAATGCAATAGAGTCTGACTGAATGGTGGGAGCTACTAATAACCAACATAAAACCACATGAGCTAAATGTGGAGTCCGATGTATACGCCTCATCGAGAGGACCCAATATACCCTGCCAGAGGTATAGAGGCATGCTGGCGTGATCACTAAACTAATGTTGCCCACAGAGTGGACTTACAGCTACGTGGCTCATAATTCTGGGAATATGTAGGTACGCTGAACCCTAGTCCAATTAGGTATTATGTTACTCCCAATGAATTAAGTGGTTAACTGGTTATGACTGAATTTCTGTAAAATATCGGATAGCTCAAAATTGAACATGCAAACTGAGAATGCAACAATTAATCTGATAATGATGCATTAACAACTGAGGCATGTATAACTGAATAACTGAGATATCTGACCTAGCATGTGTAATTCAAGAACTAAAGAAATACATATCTAGGGATCTGAAATTCATGCAATAAATTGAGAAATAACATGATAATCTGATTTTGAACATGTTAATAACTAATTCATGATGATTTGTTGTAATTGTAGAAACCCTAGGTCTATTCATTGTAAGGGAATCAAGAAACTGACTGAATTCTAGGGACCTAATGGGTGAAAGGAACCCACTAATGAAATCCCACATACCTGGTGACGAATTCCATGGAGAAATTTTTCGATTTCGGGGCTAGAACTGATGGAACTTTGCTACGTTCTTGAACTAGGGTTCTTGACCTTTTTCTCCTCTCTTGCTTCTAATTTTCTATGTTTTGAATAATGATTTGACTTGGATAGGTTCTAGTTATGTTTATAGGCTTTAACTGACTAAATCCTTATGATTTAGGGTCTAAATGACGTACCTTATTGGTTAAACGAAATAGGAAAAGACCAAAAGACCCCTGACTTAATTGCTGTCGGACTGACCGACGGATGGGAGTGACAAGCCGTAGGTCAATCGACGGTCCGTCGATTGGAGTCGTCGGTCGAGTCTACCCGTTAGGGTTTCACTAAAACTAGCATAACTTTTTACTCAGAGGTCGGATTTTAGCAAACTCAGTGGCGTTAGAAAGAGAATTCAATTATCTATCATATCATAGGTAATGGGACACATAATCCCTTTTGTGCTAAAAGTTATGACCATCTGATGTTGACCAAATCATAATTTTCATCTAACTGGCAGCTACCCTTACCTACGGACCGTGCATTGAATGACGGTCCGTGTTGGTCAACCGTCTATCGGGACTGAAGCTGGGTTTAGAGTCATCAATACACAGTCACGAACCATGGTCCATGACCTGACCTACGGACCGTAGGTCCGGCCGTGGGTCAACACTTAGCGGAATTTCTGGCTGAGTTCTGGGGGAGTTTGCTGACACGAACCACGGACCTGCAAGACGGACCGTGGGTCCACCTACGGTTCCTGGATGGTGCCGTGAGTTCCACTTGTAACACCAAAAATCTGCAATTTGGTCTATTTTCGAATACGTGGTGTTACATTATCTCCCCCTTGGGACCATTCGTCCTCAAATGAAGACTAAACTAGCTGAGATGGAGGGAGAGAGCCGCAATCCCTACCACTAAACACTGATAACAGAATTTCTAACTGAACTGAGTTCCAAGGACATGCAAATACGCTGAAAATGCAAGTACAAATTGGAGGAACGTGATTCTAAGACTGAATTTATGCATGAATGACTGAAAAACTAATGAGGAACTATTACCTGATGATGGAATGGAATCCGAAGGAAAGAGGTGAGGATACTTGGACTTCATGGCTGCTTTTGCTTCCCAAGTAGCTCCCCCTATGGACATACTCCTCCACAAAACCTTCACTGAAGCGACTTCTTTATTTCTGAACCTTCTAACTTGACGATTGAGAATCTCAACTGGTAAATCCTCATATGAGAGACTATCTTTCACAGCCACACTCTCTAATGGCACTATGGATGCTGGATCACCCACTCACTTCTTCAAAAGAGAAATGTGAAAGACTGGATGCACTGGTACTAAGTCTGCGGGCAATTCTAACTTATAAGCCAATTTACCAATCCTTTTCAGGATCCGGTAAGGGCCTACATATCTGGGACTGAGATTCCCTTTCTTGCCAAATCTCATCATCCCATTCATAGGTGACACTTTCAGGAAAACCTAATCATTAACTTGGAACTCTAGTTCCCTTCTTCTCACATCTGCATAAGACTTCTGGCGACTCTGGGCAGTCTTAAGTCTATCTCTAATGAGTTGCACTTTCTCCATAGCATCAAGCACTGAATCTGGTCCTATCAAGGCTACTTCACCTACTCCAGACCAACCAACTGGAGATCTATATCTACGCCCATACAATGCCTCATAATGGGCCATCAGAATGCTTGAATATTAACTATTGTTGTAGGCTAACTCAATAAGAGGAAGGTGATCATCCCAACTACCCTTGAAATCGATCACACAAGATCTCAACATGTCCTCTAAGGTCTGAATGGTATGCCTTGCCTGACCATCGGTCTATGGATGAAATGTTGTGCTAAGGTTAACCTCAGTACCAAGACCTTTCTAAAATGACTTCTACAAATGAGAGGTAAACTGAGGACCTCTGTCTGAGATAATAGACAAAGGGACCCCATGCAACCTCACAATCTCATTAATGTAAAGCTTGGTGTAATCCTCCGTCGAATCTGTAGTATTGACCGCCAAAAAGGGAGAAGACTTATTAACCCTATCAACAATCACCCAAATGGAGTCATGTTGTCTATGAGTACGAGCCAAACCTGTGATGAAGTCCATGCTGATCACTTCCCACTTCCAAGTAGGAATGTCAATCTCTTGAATCATACCTCCTGGTTTCTGATGTTCTACCTTGACTTGCTGGCAATTGGGGCACTTAGCCACAAAATCTTCTATATCTCTTTTCATACCATTCCACCAATAGACTTCCTGCAGATCGCGGTACATCTTAGTGGCACCTGGATGAATAGAATATCTGGAATTGTGGGCTTCTGCGAGAATATATTGTCTCAATTCACGCACATCAGGAACACACAATCTACCCTGATAGGGAAGTACACCATCTCCCCCTTGGGAGAAAACCTCCACTCTCTGATTGTGGACTGCATCCTTATGTTCAAGCAAGATTGGATCAATGTCTTGCTTTTCCTTAACCTCTACTACCAAAGAAAATTCTGCCCTCATTCTAAACTGTTACACCACCATCTGATATGCTCATAAGAGGAACTCCTAGGCGAGCAAGTCTATGAACATCCTTTGCTAGATCTCTTCTTTCTTCCTCAATATGTGCTACACTACCCATGGATAATCTGCTAAGAGCATCTACTACTACATTCTCCTTACCCGAATGGTAATGCAAGCTCATATCATAATCTTTGAGGAACTCAAGCCACCTTCTCTGGAGAAGATTTAACTCTTTCTAGGTGAATACATACTGGAGGCTTTTATGGTCTATGAACACATCTACATGAACACCATACACGTAGTGTCTCCAAATCTTGAGTGCAAACACCACTGCTGCAAGCTCGAGGTCATGAGTTGGATAATTCTTCTCATGTACCTTAAGTTGTCTAGAAGCATAAACTATAACCTTACTCGCTACATCAACACACAACCTAGGCCGACTCTGGATGAATCACAATAGATCACATAACCATCTGAACCCTCTGGTAGAGTTAAGACATGAGATGTAGTCAACCTAGTTTTCAATTCTGTGAAGCTTTTCTCACAATCATTTGACCACTGAAGCTTAACCTTTTTATAAGTCAACCTAGTCAATGGCGAGGCTATGGATGAAAATCCTTCCACGAACTTTATGTAATAACCTGCTAGACCCAAGAAACATCAGATATCTGTAGCAGAGGTAGGTATGGGCCATTGTTTCACTGTTTCTATCTTCTAGGAAACTACTCGAATTCCTTCACTAGACACAATATGCCCAAGGAAGGAAACTGATTGTAACCAAAACTCACACTTGTTAAACTTTGCAAATAACTGGCGATCTTTGAGAGTTTGCAGAACAACTCTCAAATGACTCGCATGTTCTTCCTCATTCCTAGAGTAAATGAGGATGTCATCAATAAAGACGATAACAAACAAGTCCATGTACTACTTGAACACTCTGTTCATCAAATCCATGAAAGTTGCAGGAGCATTGGTTAGTCCAAATGACATAACTACAAATTCGTAATGACCATACCGAGTTCTGAAGGCTGTCTTCAGAATGTCACTATCTCTGACTCTAAGCAGATGATAACCTGATCTGAGGTCTATCTTTGTGAAATGACTAGCACCCTAAAGTTGGTCGAACAAGTCATCAATCCTTGAAATAGGGTACTTATTCTTGATTGTGACCTTGTTCAACTGCCTATAGTCAATGCACATTCTGAGAAAAACATATTTCTTCTTCACGAACAACATTGGTGCACCCCATGGCAAAATACTAGGTCTGATGAAACCCTTATCTAGAAGGTCGTTCAACTGTTCTTTCAATTCCTTAAGCTCAGTTGGAGCCATTCTGTAAGGAGGAATAGAGATAGGCTGGGTATCTAGAAGGAGATCAATTCCAAAGTTGATTTCCCTTTCGGGAGGAACTCCAGGAAGATCATCTGGAAACACTACTGGAAACTCACTGACTACAGGAACTGACTCAAGAGTTGGAGTTTTGGAACTAGAATCCTTAACCTGAACTAGATGATAGAGATAACTCTTAGAGATCATATTTTTGGCCTTAAGGTAAGAAATGAATCGACCCATAGGCGCTAAACGACTACCCTTCTATTCTATGATGGTTTGTCTGGAAACTGAAAATGAACAATCCTAGTTCTACAATCGACTGAGGCATAACAGAAATGTAACCAATCCATGCCCAGAATGATATCGAAGTCTACCATTTCTAACTCTACAAGATCTGCTGAGGTGACTTTCTGAGAGACAGTGACAGGGCAATTTCTTTATACCCATCTAGCTATAACTGGGTCACCGACTAGAGTAGAGACTGAGAAGGGTTCTGAAAGGGTTTCTGGGCTAACACTGAATTGGACTACTATGTAAGGAGTTACAAATGACAAAGTAGCCCCTGGATCTAACAATACATAAACATCAAGATCAAAGACTCGTAACATACCAGTGACTACATCAGGAGAATCTTCCTGATCTTGACGAACCTGAAGAACATAGAGCCTATTTTGGCGTTGTCCGCCACCTGTACCAGAAGAATTACCCTACTGAGTTGGGCGAGTTGTTAGTGCTGTTGAAGTTGTAGACTGAGCTCTACTATTATTTCCTCCTTGACCCTCTCTAGAATAACAATCCTTCAATCTATGACCAGACTGACCACACCCAAAACATCATTCCTTACCTGCAAGGCACTCGCCCGGATGGTATTTACTCTATTTCGGGCAAGTTGGGTAGGTTTTGGTACCTGAAACACTACCTTGAGACTTAGAGCCTGATGCCCTACCTTTCTGATCGTTACGGAACCTGGGAGATGGAACACTAGCTGATGAAGGTGCTGGAGTCGAAGACTTCTGCTGAAATTGCGAGCGATTTCCACCACCCGATTTTTGTTGGGAATACTTATAGTTACTTGTTCTTGATTTCTTAGTCTCCTTAGCATGTTCCCCAAGCTTATCACCCTCAACATGTTGAGCATGAGTCATGAGCCTAGAGATGTTCATGTCTCCCAATAGCATAGCATTCCTGCACTCTGTTTTCACTAAGTCTGACACTCCATACAGAAACTTATTCATCTGAGCCCTGGAATCAACAACCATGTGAGTAGCATACCTGAAGAGTTGGTTAAACTTGAGCCCAAACTCTTGGACAGTCATGTTACCCTGCCTTAAGTTCATAAATTCCTGGGCCCTTGCTTCTCTCAACTATATGGGGAAAAACCTATCGAGAAAGGTTTCGCTGAAACAATCCCAAGTAATAGGAGCGGCATCTGTACCCCTGTTCTCCTTCCACTGAATATACCAGATATGAGCCACAACCATAAGTTGGGAAGATGCTAACTCAACCCGATCATTCCCAGTTACCAGCATCACCTCAAAAATCTTCTTGATATCATCCAAGAAATTCAGGGGATCTTCACTAGTCTGCGATCTTAAGAACTAATGCGGATTACTCCTAACAAAGTCACGGACCCTTGCTGTTGCTGCTTATCCACCATTTGCATTCACTTGAGCTTGAACGCGCTGATTGTTTAGGTTAGAGAGACGCTGAGCCAACATATGAATGGCATTCCTGAATTTAGCATTTGAGACTTCTTGTTCTGGAACTGGAGGAGTTGTGTTTGCGTTCCTGGCATTCGCATTACTGGCGTTAGTTCTACGAGGAGGCATGATCACTGAAACGTAGAACGTTGAGTTAGAACAGAATTAGATCATACCTTACGCACGATAAGAGTAACAAGAAAATGAATTTTTCCCAAAACACTTTGTAGCCTCCCCCTCATTAGATGTGGTGCGCACTACACATCCATGAAAATGACTCTACCTACTGTGGCTTTTTAGACATCCTAGGACACTTAAACCTAATGCTCTGATACCAAGTTTGTCACGCCCCAAGACTACCCCCGACACGTGGACACGGGACCTAAGACCACAAGTGATCCCAAGCTAACCATGCTGGCATGATCATGAGCATACTAAATATAATTTGAATAATAGAAACTGTGTGGAAGCTAATTCATAATTGAAAATGAAATGATGGGGAATACCCATATACTATAACTGAGATGAATGAAAACTGATGAGTTTAATACAAAGAAAATATTACCTCAATACTAAGTTGAATCTAACTATGTCTGAAAATAAGCATCTAAACGGACTAGAAATGTTGGGACATGCCCTAACTAGGTCTAGAAAAACTGAAACTAAAGACTAAAAGAAGTAAGTATATCATGTCTCTGGTCCTCGAAGGAGGAGGACTCACCACTACTAATCTGCTGAGCTAAAGATCGGGAATCGATCTAAGCGTGATCTGGATGCTGAGAACCTAAACTTACATCATAAGAAGATGTAACGTACGTATGCGTCAGTACTTGAGAGGTACTGAGAATGCATGATAGAGTAAATCTGAAATAACATATAACTGAACAAAGCAATAAAATAATGAAATAATCTGAACATGATATAGATACTGAAAATACTGAATACTGAGCTAACTGATGCAATAAAAATATTTATAACATGCTGAGACTGAATACTGACTGTACTGAAATATGGTCAATGAAATAGAGTCTGACTAAACTGTGGGAGCTACTAATAACTGACATCAAACCACATGAGCTAAATGTGGAGTCTGATGTATATGCCCCATCGAGAGGACCCAATATATCCTACCAGAGGTATAGAGGCATGCTGGCATGATCACAAAATAGATGTTGCCCACAGAGGGGACTTACACTGTTGTGTCTCGTAGTTCTGGGGCTATATGGGTATGCTTAACCCTAGTCCAACTCAGTATTATGCTACTTCCAATGAATTAAGTGGTTAATTGGTTATGACTGAATTTCTGTAAAATGCTGGATAGCTCAAAACTGAACATGCAAACTGAGAATGCAACAATTAATCTGATAATGATGCATTAATAACTAGGCATGTATAACTGAATAACTAGGATATTTGACCTAGCAAGTGTAATTCAAGAACTAAAGAAATACATAGCTAGGGTTCTAAAATTCATGCAATAAACTGAGAAATAACATGATAATCTGATTTGGAACATGTTAATAACTAATTCATGATGATCTGTTGTAATTGTAGAAACCCTATGTCTATTCGTAATAAGGGAATCAACAAATTGACTTAATTCTAGGGACCTAATGGGTGAAAGGAACCCACTAGTGAAATACCACATACCTGGTGATGAATTCCACAGAGAAATCTTTTGATTTCGAGGCTAGAACTGATGGAACCTTGCTACATTCTTGAACTAGGGTTCTTGACCTTTTTCTCCTCTCTTGCTTCTAATTTTCCAAGTTTTGATTAATGATTTAACTTGGATAGGTTCTAGTTTTGTTTCTAGGCTTAAACTGACTAAAACATCATGATTTAGGGTCGAAACGACGTACCTTGGTTAAACAAAATAGAAAAAGACCAAAACACCCATGACTTAATTGTTGTCGGAGTGACCGATGGATGAGACTGACGGGCGGGCCGTAGGTCAATCGACGGTCCATCGATTGTAGTCGTCGGTCGAGTCTACCTGACAAGGCTTCACTAAAATGAGCATAACTTTTTATTTGGAGGTCAGAATTTAGCAAACTCAGTGGCGTTGAAAAGAGGATTCAATTATCTATCATTTCATAGTTAATGGGACGCATAATTCCTTTTGTGCTAAAAGTTATGATCATCTGAAGTTGACCCAATCACAATTTTCATCTAACTGGCTGCTACCCTTACCTACGGAACGTGCATCGAATGACGGTCTGTGCTGGTAAACCATCAATCAGGTCTAAAGCTGGGTTTAGAGGCATCGATCACGGTCAATAACCACGATGCGTGACCTGACCTACAAACCGTAGGTCCGGCCATGGGTCAACACTTAGCCGAATTTCTGGCTGAGTTCTGGGTAAATGTGCTGACACGAACCACGGAACTACAGGACGGACCATGGGTCCTCTTACGGTCTGTGGATGTTGCGGTGAGTGCCACCTGCAACACCGAAATCTGCAATCTGGTCTATAATCAGATGCGGGGTGTTACACAAAATATAGCTTAAAATCTCTCTTTGAATCGATGTTCCCTTTTCTTGCTCAAATGTGAAAACATTTATAAACTCTTTGGGAATACTTAGTTCCCTTATAGCTTTTTGAGAAATGGACTAAACTATTTACTCTTTGCTTCACTCAATACTTAAGTCTTAAAACAAAGTTAAAATGTTTGTATAAGACCTCTTAAAATATGGTTCATGCCGAAATTTATGAGCATGAATGACTCAATGCAAGGTTTTCAATGATCAAAGATAGAAATCAATACTTGGAACTCAAGAACTTTAACAATACTACTCACTTCAAGAATGATCAACTCAGAGGGTTCATGCAGAATTTATGATCATGAACTACTCAACCCAAGGACTCAAGGATACTTCTCATCTCATGATTGCTTGACTCATAGGGTTCATGCGGATTATGGGAATGAACAGTCAACTAAAAGACTTCATGGGTAACATGTAACAGTCCCATGATTAGAAATATAAGCTCAAATGGGTTAGAAACTTAATACTTAAAACTTAGGATATGGAGATATTACTACTCTCATAGACACTCAACTTCTGGAGTTCATGAGGAAGTTTTGGGCATGAACGACTTGACTCGTAGGTCTACATAACATTATGGAACTCCTGTATACAACTTTTCTCATTCTCAAACTTACTTTCTTAAAACTTAGTTGAAATCGATAGTTAATCTCAAAGGATTCACAATTGAACTCAAAGGGATAGTTGAACTCTACTCTTAACTCTCTCTTGAATGTGAATTATGAATTCAAGAGTTATGGTTCATGATATGAAGGATCTCATGATGACAAAGTAGATTCATGACTACATTCTCCTCATCCTCATACTCAGTTTCTCGAGTCTTGAAACAAGTTACTAGTAATTGTAGAAGCCTCTTCAAAAAGTCGGTAAGGGACCTTATCAAAATGGTTTGAAAGAACTGTCAAACCTGACTCTCAAATCTACGTTGAATTTTATTTATGAATTCAAGGCTATGATCATGTTAGGAATGATTTTATAGTAGTTAGAATCGAAAAGGAGTGAAGGTTCACTTTAAACAAACTCAAACGGGGTAACCGATAACAAACTGGGTGGGGCAGGCGACTCTGGCACTATGGGTGGTGCGGGGTGCCATCCCCTAAATTTCAGAGGTGGGTTTGCGGCGCTCTAGCAGGCGCATCGCGCCAGCCCCCAACCCAAAAAATTCAATAAGCTTCTTTTCTCGTTTTCTCACCCTATTTCGCCTAAAATAGAATTGTTTCTTTCCCAATCACTTAGAATTGATTTCTTAACACAAGTACACTCTAATCTACTCAACACATCCCTTAAAATACTCACGTTGATCTCAAGAAATCATCCAAAACCCAGCACAACAAGATTTATAATGAACTTCAAGAACACCTACCAAGAACTCATCAAGAACTCAAATCTTTCAACTTCAAGAATGAAATTTGCGCTAAAAATAACATGTTTGGCGTGTGGGTGAACAAACCCAACACTATGGAAGCTTACATACCTCTAAGGGATTAAACCGATGGCGAAAATCCGCAACAACACGCAAGAATCTCGACGAAAGCTTGATCCTCTCCTTTTTTCTCCTCTTTTCTCTTCTTCTTTTCTCTTCTTTTCTCTCGACTAAAAACCTTGGCGTACACTAGGATTATAAAACAGAACCTAATAGGATTAGAACCTTAAAATATTACTTAAAATGAATTAAATCTGATTGAGTAAGGAAATGACCAAAATACCCCTCTCTATTTTCGGATAACTTTCCTTAACTGGACCTTCTATCTTCAAAAGGCCATATCTCACTCATCCGACCTCGAAACATAGCAAACTCAGAGGTTTTGGAAAGATAATTCAAAGGTCTTTCCTACGGTATCTTTTAAAACACATAACTCATCCTGAGTTAGGAGCTATGGTCATTCGAAGTCGACCCAAAACTCATACTTAACTTAACTTGCAAAATTTCAGATTTTTCTATTTCAAATTTAATTCTTTTGGAAACTCAAAGTGCTACATCTAGTGACCTTAAAAGTTAAGAAATTTTAATTCCTTGGTAAAATCCTACTCACAATGAAGGATGGTTCAAGTCTTAGCATAAAAAATTTCTGGGGTGTTAAAATATCTCCCCCTTGGGTTATTCGTCCTCGAATGACGACTGGTCTGGATATGGAAAGGTTTACTCTTACTAAGGTGTGAGGCTATGCTAATACTCTTACTATATTCAATCTTAACCCAATTCTTAAGTTTGGGTTCTATACCTCTCTATATGGAATCTCTTCCCAAGACTATTTCTCTTTACCACCACATTCAAGCTTAGTAGTCGAACAACTCCATGAACTCCTACTAACCAATTCCTTTAGATAACCTGAAGGGCTCTCATTTAACTATTTCTCTTAGTAAAATCTCATTTTAATCATCCACCTTATTTACAACCTTAGATGGAACTATCACAACATCATCATCATGATATGATCATTAACCTCCTCTTTCTAACATCACTTCATTACTAAAAGGACCTCTAAAAAGATATCCCCCAAATTCTTTGGAATTTATTACTATCTTACCCTCAAGCACTTGACTTGATTTCTCATCTTATTATCTCCCCCTTAGGTCTAAAGCTAACACTTGAAATCTATGGACCTACTCCATATTAACAACCCAATTATGCTATCTAGGCACACATGGAAAATCATAACTTAATTGGAACCTCATCAGGTAACATACAATCTCAGCACACCTTTTAATGCTCTTGTTACTCTTGTGGCATAGCCACACTTCGCTGCCCTTATGTAAAGGTTTGGGTCTCTCACTTGTACTACTCACATTCATTGCAACAACATCTCAATTCCTCACCTACTCTATGTCAAGGCTAACATCATCACCCTCATATTGTCATTATTTGGATCATAACACTCATCTCAAATTCAAGCTTAATGTTCATTACAAAACCCGAATATCAATACGAATGCTCGTCTACCATACCATACCTCATTACTTGATTAGTTCTATAACATTCTGAACATCATGACCTTTTCAAACAAATCATAAGCCTAGCTTAGATATAGCACTCCATAAATACTTTACCCTTTTATTAAACACATCAATTTAGTATCCTTTAATATTATGGCACATCGACATCAACTCTATTCTGGTTAAGAAACATATACACTATCTCATCTTGACTAGCAACTCTTACTCTACCCATAACGGAAAAGTCCTCATTACCAACTTGCTAGGTGAATGACTATAGTAACATAGTTTGTCAAAACACTATCTCCCTTACTTAGATTACTAAACTTCTTCATACTTTCCTCTAACTCTAGGCTCTTTCACTACTACTGCTCATGATCTCATAACTCATCCTACCTTTTCGAGCGAAAATCATACCCAAGCTCTAAACATACTTCTTAAAGAGGATCTTAGTTGAAACAAGGCTTAAGGAAATGAGTGATATACCGTGAGTTTACGGTATTTCTAATACATTTCACTTACAAGTTGTGTGTGTCTAGGGCCTTTTTATATTGGTTTTTATGTGTTTTTATCATGTTTTGCAGGAAAGATGTTCAGGTGCGGAAGTATTGAGACAGCTGAGAGAAATGTAGAAACAGGGCATTCATGGAGGTGATCTACGGACCATAGGTCCATCCACGGTGCGTAAATGATGACCGTAGATTAGAAGGCATGGTATTCAGGACAAATCAGGGAAATCTGACCAAGTGTGGAACCACGGGGTCCATTGACGGTTTGTAGATTGATCTACGGACCGTACTGTTGATCCGTAGAATGATACTGCAAGGGTTCCAGTACCTGATTTTTGAAGATTCTAATTATGGAGCTACGGATGGGATTGACGGACCGTAGATCGATCTACGGTCCGTACTGCTAGTCCGTCGTTTGCTTCAGAGAAGCTAATTTTTGGAAGCGAAAATATTTTCTAAGTCCTGGCTTACGGAAGGGACTTACGGACCGTAGATCCATCGACAGTCCGTAAGTCAGTCTCGTGGATTGAAGACGTGTACCTGAACAAACTTTCCTTAATTTGTTTCCGTTTTTATTTAGGATTTGTTTTCTATAAATAGGGCATGTAAACCTCGTTTTTGGAGGTTAGACATCATTATTCTATTTTTACTTTGTGACTTTCTAGTTAAGTTGCAACCCTAGCATTTATTGATTTTCTACATTCGTGTTGAAGATTTTGGCTTTGCAGTTCAAGTTGAAATTCTGCGTTTATTATTCTCGTTACGTAAGTTCATGATTTATTCATCTAATATTATGAATTATGTTCTTGCTAATATGAGTAACTAAATCCACAACTAGGGTTGTGGGAACCATGAGCGATTAACAAAGTATGAATAGTAAATGAGTAATTCTTGAATAGTGTTTTGCATGCATTGATAATTCTTTCGTTTAAAAGTCTTTTTAACGAGTGCACGCGTTAGAACTTGCCTTGTTGCTACTTGCCGGATCAAGGAGGTAATCAACAAGAAAAGAATTATCAACATAGATTTAGTGTGATACTATCTAATAGGCTAGTATCGATTAGTGCGAAGTAGTAACTAAGCCAAACATCGATTATGATGTCTAATATGAGGTAAAGGTAAGGGTTAGTAAATTATACACACGCAGCCGGATCAATGTGCGGGGTGAAATTCTCTAGATGCCTGATCAAGGATTTAGAGATACCTAAGTTATCACTTTGCATGTAACACACTAGGAAAGGATTGCGATTACTAGGATTACTGCGTTATGAGCTTGTGGGGAACACATCTACCCTAGTTAATTTTCTCATCTTGATAACAACCGAAATTGACTTTTGTTTATTGATTACTGACTGAATTCTTATAATTTGTTTCACAAATTCCCTCTTTTTATTTCTTGTTTCTGGAAGTATTTTGGCTAATTGAATATAATTATTGGTTAAAGTAAAGTCTAAACCATTTTCCTCGTGGGATCGATCCCAACCTACAAGTTGGGTTCTTTACTTGATAACGATCATTTATACTTCTTTAGGGAAGTGTAATTTGAGCGTATCAAATTTTGACGCCGCTGCCGGGGAATATGGCTTTTAGATTTATTTTTAACTACATTATTGAATGTTAGTCAAATATTTCCTAAGTTTACTTTGTCCCTTTGTTTTTGTCTCTCTCAGGTTCCGACTCTAGTGTATGCCAAGTACACGGAGACAAGGCGAACCACTTACTCCGTACGATCCAGAGTTGAACAGAACTTTGCGAAGAATGAACAACCAAGGACTTCCAGTTAATCCTATCGGAGGAAATCTAGATGAAGCAGTTGAGTTACAACAGCCAAGAGTAGTTGGTGGGAAAACCGGGGTCTAGCTAAAAATAAATTGGGAGATGCAGTGAGGGTGCATGGTCCACCAGGCCCACAACAACATGAAAAATATCGGGGCAACATCGATATAGCAAACTCTGATGGACCCATTGTCCTACCTCCTCTACCTCGAGGGCACATATTTGTGGTGACTAGTAGTTTGATGCAGATGCTTACAGCAAGAGGCTTATTTTCAGGATCGCCATCGGAGGATCCACATGCTCACTTGGCCAAGCTAAGGGTGGTTTGCAAAAGCTGTGTAGGTAGACCAGACTTGGATATGGATGTCATTGGATTATGAGTGTTCCCTCTGTCACTGACAGGCGATGCTGCAGTATGGTTCACTGAGCTTCCGTATAACTCAATATTCACATGGGACCAACTGGCAGAGGTGTTCTGAGCAAAGTACTATCCAGTGTCTAAGAAGCTCAATCACAAAGATAGGGTCAACAATTTTGTGGCATTACCTGGATAGTCTGTGAGTAGCTCGTGGGACAGATTCACTGCCTTTGTAAGAAGTGTCCCAAACCACCGTATTGATGATGAGTCACTGAAAGAGCATTTCTATCGAGGACAGGATGATAACAATAAAGCAGTACTTG
Organism: Solanum verrucosum; assembly: GCF_900185275.1. Lineage (NCBI taxonomy): Eukaryota > Viridiplantae > Streptophyta > Magnoliopsida > Solanales > Solanaceae > Solanum > Solanum verrucosum. The sequence goes on from NW_026020054.1 coordinate 289,759, forward strand.
ACACTATTGTCGGAGGTTCCTATGGTGATTGTACATATGCACAAATTGCTGAAAAACTGGAGAGGATCTCTCGCAACAATAAAGTATGGAGCACTCGGAGGTCAGATATTGGGAGAAACACATTTGTCGTTCATAGTACAAATAACAACTCTGCAGATGATATTCGTGAAGAGATGGCCCAGATGAGGACCAAGTTGGGGTTGGTATTGAAGCATGTGAGAGGAGGACCAGAAAAGCTAAATGCTGTGAATTATTTAACTAGAACTCCACCACCAGTGGAAGAGTGTTACTATGAAGAGGATGCTTATGCTGTGAATGATCAGACGGGGGGTTTACGACCAAATGCCCAAGGAACCAACACGGAAAATTGGTGCCAAGGTCAAGGAAACCAAGGGCGGAACTATGGAAATTACAACCGAGAGGGTCACTATGTCCAAGATGGGAACTTCAATCGCGACAAAAACTGCACCTTCATTTCTAAAAATTTTCTCTCTCTAAATTCTCTAACTAAGAAAAACGCTCCAGCAGCTATCTCTAACGGCTACTTACTCATCAGACGCGCGCACCGCCAGAATGGCGCGTGAGCCGCCGGTGGAGCTCTCCCGGCGACCGGACCAAGGTCAATCGAAGCGCCATGACAATGCAACAAACCCCAGTCATCCATGCTCCATTATACATCCCATAGCTACTCGAAATCGCAAGATATAGATGCGGTCATCACAGCATTTTCGGAGAAGGAGCTGGAAGGAATTAGAAAATTTAATCCCCACGAAACCTCTGGATTGAATCTTGGAAAAGTGTTAATGCTCATGGAATCTACTAGTTCTGAGCTACAACGTAGCAAAAAATCGCTCGATTCCACCGTTCCAATCGACAGCAATCGTGAGGCGATTTCAGTGAGAATCGCGACTGAATCGCCCGAGTTGCGCCGTCAAATTCGAGCTGATTCAACCACTGGGGAATACTCCCCTCATGATGGCGCACGTCTCACAGAAATCTCAGGCCAAATGGACGGTGGAATCGCCGGTGGGGAGAATTCCGGTGAAAATCGAACTCAGACCGCCGGAGTTCATGAAAATTCTGGGAATGTGAACTTCTCCCCCCCTTTTGAAATCCATCTTTCAGAGATTGCAAGCAATTTTGATAGAGAAAACACCACTAACAATCAAGCTAATCGATCAAAGGACTCTATGAAGAATTTCCATGAAGGGACTAGTCGGAAAATGCACAACACTGAAGGGTGTGAATTAGTACCAGTCTCACCTGCAAAAATCAATATTCAACCAGATGCAAATCATCAGTTAGGAGCAAGAAATTCACACGAGGAAGGCAACGCAATGCAGGAAAATGATTTGGATGAGCAGCAGGCCAATGATCAAGCTACAAGGATTCTTAATTCTTAAAATACATCTGATGAAGCTCACTCTTCTAATTTTTCATTTGGTATTAAAGGTAATTCCACTAACATAACTCCTACTTCAATCTCCTATCCAATGCAAGTTGCAGCAATAAAGGACAAGCCAACTAAGGAAATTGGACAAGTGCAGCAACAAAAAAAGGATCAACTAGGCCCCTTGAAGCAGTCTAAAGAAAAGGAACTACAGACAAGTAATTCTACTACAAAAAACAATACTCAATCGATGGTTGCTAACACAGAGGCTCAGCCACACAATGTGATAAATGAGCACATCAGTCGGACTGTTGAAGAGTCGAAACAGGTACAAAACCAAAGTCCCAAAGACAAAGAAGGAAAGCAGGATCAGTTGAAGGAAATAAATCAACAAGGAGGCAAAAATAGAACTCATGATAGCAATGACAGAGCCAACGTGGACTATTACAACAACTTTCCTAAGATTTCTAACAACTATACTAGATATGTCTCTAATACACAAAGGAATAGAGATGATGCTTCCAAAGTGAACAATGATATTGTTCAGAACGCTGGGAAACAACCGAATGGTCCACAACAAAGCCAGGATCAAAACAATAACAAGACGGACAGAACCCCTGAGCCCGCTCCCTTCACCATTGTCCAATCCTTTGCTGCTCGTCTAAGGTACAATCAATCTAAAAATGAAATTCCTATTGTTTTGGATGATCCTATACATACTGTTAGACAAGGGCTACCTGCTATTTTACTTGAGGAGACTGATAATAGTATTAAGTTGACTGAATTTTGTAAGCATACTCTTGTTGGTAAATTTAGTAACACCATTCCCATAATGGAGTTGATTAGAAGAAGCTTCACCCTTCAGACCCAGCTAACAGGGGGAGTGAAAATTAGTCACTATAACTCTAGCCACGTGTACATTGATCTTGATAATGAATTTGATTATGTTACGGTGTGGACTAAACAAAAGATGAATATAGAAGGTCAAATTATGAGAATTCAAGCATGGACCCCTGATTTCACACCGGAAGAAGAAACTCCTATAGTTCCTATCTGGGTAGCTTTACCTGAACTCCCTAGGCATTGTTACAACAAAGTCCTGTTGTCTACCCTCCTGGAATCTATTGGAAAAGTTTTGTACTTGTATTCCCCTACCTCCCAAAGGACTAGAGGATGTATGGCAAGGGTGAGGGTCCAGGTTGATCTAACCAAAGCAAGGCCTCCTCACATCTGGATGGGGTTCAAGAATTTAGACCCAAACAAAGGGAGATGGCAAAAAATCCAATATGAAGTTGGAAACTGAAAACCAAAACAAAACAAAGAGGGAACAATGCAGTGGTCTAACAGAAACAGGTACCAGGCAACAAGTCCATCAACACATAGCTCAAGAAAAAGACTACAGAGATGGTGAGGTCCAACGGCAAAATCAGGTACAGCAGCAGCACACAAATGAACAGCAGGAACTCAGGAAGGGACTACAGACACATCATGAGCATGCAGTTATAAATCAGGAAGAGCAATGGGAAGTTCAGAAAAGGAAACAAATAAAAAGCCAAGAGCAAACACCTCCCAAAACAGCATGGCCACCTGTTTCACCACAATATAAGGCAACCAGGAACAACATGCAGCAGGCACCTTCCACAGCAGGTATACTATCTAACATCCCTATCCATAATAATTATATTTGATTTAGTAAGGCAGGAACAACCAAACAAAGGTATTGCTGGGGACAGCACCAATAAAAGGAAATCAGATCATGAAGTGTAAACAATTGACGGGTCAAGAGATGATTCACCTACGGAATCTAATCATGCTACAACAAATGTGCTAAAAGATCATGTCACAGATTATTGTTATAACAAGACATCAGGTATTCACTTATCTCTCCCAGTACCCCATTCCCCCAATGTTATCTATGTTTATGCTGAACATTCTGATGAAGTTTGTGGAGGGATGGATGGAGGGTGTCAGGAGAAAACTACTAACTTGCAGAAAGGGGCAACCAAAGGGGGGAATTTGACTCATTTTCTGCATGAGGGGGTTCACATTGACCTTAATAGTGACCTTAGAGCCTCTGCAACCACTAATCAAGACTATGCCAAAGCAGTCCATCAGCTGCAGGAAATACAGAAAACTGCTCTGGTTGAGGATACTGGTCAAGGTGGCCATAAACAGGTTGATAGTGCAATGGATCAGGCAAGGGCTCCAAAAGAGTACAAACAGCAGAAAGGTCAGGGTGCTGGGACTGAAACCAACAGCCAGACTCAGAAGAAGATGGGAACAACAGGTATTGAGGGCTCACAGGAATATAACAATACAGGAGAAGAAACTGGAGAGAAAACTCCTATCATTTTTCAGAATAAGGGGAGGACACAGGACAATATAGCAACTGCTAAACAAGGGAAAGAAAGAGACCTCAGCTTGAAGACAAATAATAAATCCCAAGGAAGATTGAGTAAAAAGAAAAGGGATACCATTAAGAAGAAACTACAGAAAGAGGCTTCAATACAAGACACCAACAAGAAGAAAGCACAGGAGCAGAATGAACAGATTTAGCAAAAATACAAGGGTGAGTATGATATGGTACACTCAGAGGATGAATATGATGAAGACACTCAGTCCATTGAAGTTGAAGAAGAGGATGGAGATGGGGAAGAGGTCAGTGCTCACCATATCAAAGCCTTTGGGTCTACATTTCAGAGTGAATTTTAAAAGGACATACAAGAGGTAGCTGAACAGCAGGGGTTATCTCCAAGGGGGAGGCAACAAAATAAACAAAATTACAGACAAGCTTCCAAAAGTACATCTGCTCAGACTAGCAGACCCAACACTAGATCCAGAAGCAGAGGTTTTTAATGATTAAGACACTCTGTTGGAATGCAAGGAGTATTAATACTCTTGGTTCTCTGGAAAGAATACAAAATCTCAAGAAACTTCACAATCTGTCAATGATTGCTATTCTTGAACCCTTTGTTGACAACTCTCATCTCAACAGTTATAGGATCAAATTGAACATGGAAAATGCCTACTGCAATTCTAATGGGAAGATTTGGTTATTCTGGACTGCTGAAATAAACCTTAATATTTTGGAATCTGAGGATCAACACATCACAGGAACTATGCAACATGTGGAAATCAAAGATAAGTTTTTGATCACGATTGTGTATGGCAAATGCAAGGACTATTTGAGGAGACACTTGTGGGATAGACTTATTCATTTTTCTAATATGAATATGCCTTGGTGCACTATTGGTGATTTTAATGTCATTACTACACCAGATGAGAAACAAGGTGGCATCCCCTACAATATGAATAAAAGCTTTGAATTCATTGCAACTATTGAAGCTTGTGGATTAATGGACCTTGGGTACACGGGTCAGAGGTATACGTGGTGCAATCACAGGGATGAAGAGGCTAGAGTGTGGAAGAGGCTTGATAGAGCTATGGTCAATGACAACTGGTTACAGGGAATCCCTCAAACTGCTATTACCCATCTCCCTTCAGTGGGGTCTGATCATTGCCCCCTATTGATGGAGATTGTAGATAAAGTGAAGCAACCTATCAAATATTTCAAGTTCTTGCACTGCTGGACTGAACATGAGGAGTTTTATAATGTGGTTAAAGCTTGGTGGGACAGGGAAGTGGAGGGTAATCCTATGTGGAGATTACAACAGAAAATGAAGAGGTTGACTGCTACCCCTAGTAACTGGTCCAGAACAACTTTTGGAGACATTTTCAGCACTGTCCGAGATCATGAGGAGAGAGTTAGAATGGCTGAGGAAGCACTGATTGTTAATAATTCTGCTAAAAATAGAGCAAACTTACACAGGATTAATGCAAGGTATATCAAATACTTGAAGTTGGAAGATTCTATTCTCAAACAAAAGACTCAATTGCAATGGTTTAAAGATGGTGATACCAACTCCAAGTATTTTCATGCCATTATGAGAGGTCGAAGAAGGAAACTTTTTATCCACAAAGTTTGTATAGGAAATGATGAATGGGTGGAGGGTGATGAGAACATAGCCAAGGCACCCTGTGATCATTTTAAGAACATATTTACTGGAACTGAGCAACCCATCAATGAGGATATATTACAACATATCCCAAGAATGGTCACTCCTGAGCAAAATATGACCCTCCAAGCAATGCCTACTAGTGAAGAATTGCAGCAGGTGGTTTTTTCTATGAATCCTAATTCAACTCCTGGTCCGGATGGGTTTAGTGGGAAGTTCTTTCAAAATTGCTGGGACATTATCAAAGAAGATATTCTGAATGCTGTCCATGCCTTCTTCTGTGGCTATTTCATTCCCAAGTTCATTTCACATGCCAGTTTGGTTCTACTCCCAAAAGTAGATCATCCAAATAATTTTTCAGAATTCAGACCCATAAGTTTGAGCAACTTTACCAACAAAATCATTTCCAAAATGTTATGCCTCAGACTTGCTCCTATGCTGCCTAACCTTATTTCCAACAACCAGTCTGGTTTTGTTAGAGGTAGGAGTATCTCAGAGAGTGTCATGCTGGCACAAGAGATTATTCATGGCATCAAAAAACCTAAGGAAGGGGATAATGTGGTGATTAAGTTGGACATGGCAAAGGCGTATGACAGAGTGTCATAGGCCTTTACTAGTCTGGTTTTAAGACACATGGGATTTGGAGAATTTTTCATTGACATGGTGTGGAGGATCATGAGTAATAATTGGTACTCTATCATAGTCAATGGGACAAGACATGGCTTCTTCCATTCTACAAGAGGTCTCAAGCAAGGGGATCCTCTTTCCCCATCCCTATTTATTTTAGGGGCTGAGGTGTTATCTAGAATGCTTAATAATTTATATGACAATCAACAATTCCATAGGTTCCAAATGCACTTCAGAGGGCCTCAGATCAATCATTTAAGCTTCGCTGATGATGTTATCATTTTTACCTCAGGAAGAGAAGAATCTTTGAAGCTCATCATGGAAACTCTGTCAACCTATGAAGACACTTCAGACCAACTCATCAACAAAAGAAAAAGTCACTTCATGGTCCCTAAAGATACCCCTTCTCACCTAATTGATATGATCCAGGAAATCGCTGGCTTCAATCAAAGAGAAAGCCCTATAAATTATCTTGGCTACCCCCTTTATATAGGAGGACAAAGGATTAATTATTATTCAGATTTGGTGGCAAAGGTTGTCAAAAAGATCAGTGGTTGGCATTCTCGAATCCTAAGTTTTGGTGGGAAAGCTACATTGGTCAAACATGTACTTCAATCAATACCTATTCATACTATGGAAACCATTTCCCTTCCTAGAACTACATTGCAATATATCAAGAGAGTGACAACAGATTTCTTTTGGGGAATGGACAAAGACAAGAAAAAATATCATTGGGCATCTTGGGAATCTCTTAGTTTCCCTTATGAAGAAGGTGGTATTGGTGTGAGGCATCTTAATGACGTCTGCACTTCTCTCCAAATTAAGCAGTGGTGGAATTTTAGGACCAAACAATCTTTATGGGGTCAATTTCTAAAAGCCAAGTACTGCCAGAGGTCTAACCCAGTAGCTAAGAAAGGGGTTACAGGAGATTCTTTGGTGTGGAAATACTTGTTGAGGAACAGGGAGATGGTGGAAACTGAAATAGGCTGGAGAATAAATTCTGGAAATGCTCTTTTCTGGTGGGACAACTGGATGGGGGAAGGACCTCTAGCTCACTATTGTCATGGCATAACTAGCTTGAATAATACTCGAGTTTCTGATTTTTTAAGACAGGGACAGTGGAATGAAAACTTGGTGAGAATGCATGTCCCACCCTTGCTAGTTCCCAAAGTGCTTAGCACCGTTATTCACTACCAAGCAGGAGTTCCTGATGAAGTCTATTGGAACCAAAATGAAAATGGGACTTTTACCGGTTCATCTGCATGGAACCTGGTGAGGGGCAAGAAGAATAAGAGTCGACTATTCTCTACTATTTGGCATAAACAAGTACCTTTCAAAGCTTCCTTTTTATTGTGGAGGGCTCTCAAATTCAAACTTCCTACCAATGATAAGTTGAGCTCTTTTGGAGTACAGCCAGCGACATGTGTCTACTGCATTAGACCAGGATTGGATGATATTAAACACATTTTTTTTACAGGCAATTTTACATCTCATATCTGGAGGTACTTCTCAGGACTGATGGGAATTATTCACAACCCCAAGCCACTTAAAAACCTCCTGAGGAGCTGGTGGGGAATGGCTGCAAAAAATGAGGTCCACAAACTAATTATTCAGACCCTCCCCATATTAATTTGCTGGAATCTCTGGAAGAACAGATGCTCGGTGAAACATGGCCAGAAAAAATCTAATGTGGCAAGAGTGAAGTACATGATTTTTAAAGACACCTTCCAGCTTCTCATGGTCACGTACCCCTATTGTTCTTGGCCTAATAATTGGGAGGATATGATCAATGAAGTGGAGAAATGTTCCCAGGATATCAGGATCATCACGGTCAGTTGGCAATCTCCTCCCAATCCCTTTTTGAAGCTTAATACAGATGGAAGTGCATTGCATAACCCCGGGAAGATATGAGGAGGGGGTATATTGAGGGACTCCAATGGAAACATGATATATGCATTCGCAATCCCCCTTGGTATTGGTACCAATAACCAAGCTGAAACTCAAGTTGCAACTCACGGATTGGACTGGTGCTTTCAACATGGTTACAGGAAAGTCATCTTGGAAGTGGACTCAGAACTACTTACCAAATGGCTCAATCACAGAAGCAAGCCTCCCTGGAAATTACAGCAGTACATCACTCAGCTTCACCAGATTATTACTCAGCTGGACTTCTTCAAATGCCAGCATACCTATAGAGAAGCCAATACAAAATCAGATTTTCTGTCCAAGGAGAGTCATAGATTAGACATCACCCAGCACTTCTACACTCAGAACCAGCTACCTGCAGCAGCTAAAGGAAGTTTCCTGCTGGAAAAGATGGGAATGACCAATTTCAGGAGGAAAAACCTGAAGAGGATTAAAAAACCACCTTGAAACTTTTCATTCTGGTTCTTTTAGGCTTCTTTCTAGATTTTGTGGCTAGGTTTAGGTCTAACTGTAAGGGGAGAGTCTCCCTCATTTAAGTTTCTTAGAATTATGTACAGAGAGGAGTCCTCTCTATAGGTGCTTAGTTCTAGGTTTCATCTTAGATTTATGGGGATGAGTAGACTCTCCTTAGTAGGAAAGTAGACTCATGAACCACCATAGGATTGGAGGTAAGGTTTTATGTCCCCCTCCGTGTATCCCCTTTTGTTTTTTATTTATGATAAGGCCTGGGGGTGTTGCTAAGCCCCTGACCCCTCCAAGGGTCGTTCAAAAAAAAAAAACAATCGCGACAACAACTACAATAGGAACAACTATGGCAATAGAAACGATCGGGTTGGACCTTATGTTCCCCCTCAAAATCAGGAATCTGGTGCTAGGGAAACTGGAGGCAATATAACGCGTATTGAAGATATGATGCAGAAGATGAGGAGAAGGTTTGATGCAACTGATGAGAATGTGAAGGAGATGAGAAATGACTTGTCCGGTATTGGACAAAAGGTTGATGCCCATGCAGTGTCAATAAAGCCTCTAGAGCAGCAGATGACTCAGTTGTCTACTGCAGTGAATCGACGTCAACCTGGCACTATTCCTAGCAATACCATCCAAATCCAAAGAATGATGGTCATTGTATAGAAGTTACTACTCGAGGGGGTAAGCAAACCATAGATCCACCTAGGCCGTCTATGGTGGAAAGTGAGATTAGAAAAGAAGATGATGTGATAGAGCTTAGACCAGAGTCTGAGAAAGCAACAGAGCAAGAGGTGGAGATATCTCAGAAAACGGTCCCCATACCTAGACCTCCACCACCTTTTCCACAGAGGTTAGTGAAGAAGACTGAGGATGGTAAATATCGCAGGTTTATTACTATGTTGAAACAACTCTCTATCAATGTTCCTTAGATAGAAGCCATGGAGAAAATGCCTGGGTATGCGAAGTTTATGAAAGATATGGTGACAAAGAAAAGGTCTGTGAGTTTTGAAGATGATGATAGATTGCAACATTGTAGCGCTATTGCAACAAAATCTCTTGTGCAAAATAAGGAAGACCCTGGTGCTTTCACGATCCCATGTACTATAGGGTTGTTACACTTCGCTAACACATTGTGTGATCTTGGTGCTAGCATCAACCTCATGCCTTTGTCTATTTACAAGAAGTTTGGTTTGGGGGACCCAAAGCCCACTGCAATGCGGTTACTAATGGCCGATCGAACTGTGAAAAGGCCATTGGTGTACTCCATGATGTGCTAGTGAAAGTGGAGTCCTTCATTTTTCTGGCAGATTTTGTGATTCTTGACTGTGAAGTTGATTTTGAAGTTCCCATCATCCTGGGCAAACCATTTCTTGCCACAGGGCATGCGTTGGTTGATATGGAAAAAGGACAGATGAAATTTAGACTCAATAATGAAGAAGCAACTTTCAATATTTGTAGGTCCATGAAGCAGAGTTGTGAGCTCCAAACAGTATCTGCCATAACTTACAGAATGGAGACTGGGACAAAAGTGCAAATTGAAGAGCGACTAGGTGTTGAGGCACTAGCAGCAGTTATTATGAACTTCGATAGTGATGGCATTGAAGAGTATGATGAGTTGGTAGCCGCACTCGATAAGTGTGAATACCGGCCCAAACCAAAGAAGTATGAATTAGACATGAAGAATCGTGAGTCCCCACCCGCAAGATCTCTATTGTGGAGGCACCGAAATTGGAGCTTAAGGCTCTACCACCGCATTTGAGGTATGTGTACTTGGGCAAAGGGAATACTTTGTCGGTCATCATTGCGGCAGATTTGAATGCATGACAAGTGACTGTGTTGAAAAGGTTCAAGCGAGCTATTGGGTGGACTATAGCGGATATCATTGGGATTCCTCCCGGTATTTTCTCTCACAAAATCCAAATCATGCCAGATCATAAGCCCAGTATAGAGCACCAGAGAAGACTAAATCCACCTATGCAAGAAGTAGTGAAAAAGGAGATCATCAAGTGGCTGGATGCAGGAGTTATTTATCCCATGAATTGGCTTGTCGAGTCTAAGAGAACGAATGTGCACCCGAACAATGAGGAGGGTAGAGAGCCATGTGATTGCTTGGGGTTGAAAATGCTTGCTTATATACAAGTGTCGTTTAGAGTTGTAATGCGTCGCTTGAGGACAAACAACGAATTTAAGTTGAGGCTGTTGATATACCGTGAGTTTACGATATTTCTAATACATTTCACTTACAAGTTGTGAGTGTCTAGGGCTTTTTTATATTGGTTTGTATGTGTTTTTATCATGTTTTGCAAGAAAGATGTTTAGGCGCGGAAGTATAGAGACAGCTGAAAAAAATGCAGAAACAGGGCATTCACGGAGGTGATCTACGGACCGTAGGTCCATCCACGGTCCGTAAGTGATGACCGTAGATCAGCAGGCATTGTATTGAGGATAAATCAGGGAAATCTGACCAAGTGTGGAACCACGGGGTCCATTGGCGGTTCGTAGATTGATCTACGGACCGTACTGTTGATCCTTAGAATGATACTGCAAGGGTTCCAGTACCTGATTTTTGAAGATTCTAAGTATGGAGCTATGGAGGGGATTGACAGACCGTAGATCGATCTACGGTCCGTACTGCTAGTCCGTCGTTTGCTTCAGAGAAGCTGATTTTTGGAAGCGGAAATATTTTCTAAGTCCTGGCTTACGGAAGGGACTTACGGACCGTAGATCCATCGATGGTCCGTAAGTCAGTTTCGTGGATTGAAGACGCGTACCTGAACAAACTTTCCTTAATTTGTTTCCCTTTTTATTTAGGATTTGTTATCAATAAATAGGGCATGTAAACCTCGTTTTTGGAGGTTAGACATTATTATTCTATTTTTACTTTGTGACTTTGGAGATTAAGTTGCAACCCTAGCAATTATTGATTTCCTACATTCGTGTTGAAAAATTTGGTTTTGCAATTCAAGTTGAAATTCTGGGTTTATTATTCTCGTTACGTAAATTCATGATTTATTCATCTAATATTATAAATTGTGCTCTTGCTAATATGGGTAACTAAATCCACAACTAGGGTTGTGAGAACCATGAGCGATTAACAAAATATGAATAGTAAATAAGTAATTCTTAAATAGTGTTTTGCATGCATTGATAATTCTTTCGTTCAAAAGTCTTTTTAACGAGTGCACGCGTTAGAACTCGCCTTGTTGCTACTTGCCGGATCAAGGAGGTAATCAACAAAAAAAGAATTATCAACATAGATTTAGTGTGATACTATCTAATAGGCTAGTATCGATTGGTGCGAAGTAGTAACTAAGCCAAACATCGATTATGATGTCTAATATGAGGTAAAGGTAAGGGTTAGTAAATTATGCACACGCAGCCGGATCAAGGTGCGGGGTGAAATTCTCTCGATGCCGGATCAAGGATTTAGAGATACCTAACTTATTACTTTGCATGAAATACACTAGGAAAGGATTGTGATTACTAGGATTACTTTGTTATGACCTTGTGGGGAACACGTCTACCCTAGTTAATTTTCTCATCTTGATAACAATCGTAATTGACTTTTGTTTATTGATTACTGACTGAATTCTTATAATTTGTTTCATAAATCCCCTCTTTTTATTTCTTGTTTCTGGAAGTATTTTGGCTAATTGAATATAATTGTTAGTTAACGTAAAGTCTAAACCATTTTCCTCATGGGATCGATCCCAACCTACAAGTTGGGTTCTTTACTTGATAACGATAGTTTATACTTCTTTAGGGAGGTGTAATTTTAGCGTATCAAGGAGTAGAACTCACTTTTGCTCAAACGCACGATTCACATGAATATGACTGCATTCCTCTTAAACTGAACACTTAACTTACTCTTGGGCTTCTCTCAAGCCCCTCTGAAGTCTATTGACTTTCTCAAGATTCTTTCTAAGGACAACTCATCGATAAAGGACTGACTCTGCTTTTCAACCACCTCTAGTATGATGGGTAGTCTAATGAATCTGAGAATCCACGAGTTAGAATAGATCTCTATGACTTAGATCTGTGGCACGATTAAGAGTATGAAAGAAAGGAAATTTATTGAAATGTCTATAGTCCCTCATTCATAGAAGTGGGGCCGTCACAACCATAAACAAGATCCTACTTGACACGATTTCATAGACACCCTAGGACACTTGAAGTTTGTGCTCTGATACCAAGTTTGTCATGACCCGAGCCTACACCCTGGACGTGGCCGGCACTCGAAGACCATTGTTGGTCCCCAAGCGAACCCTCATCCTGGCTGACTACTAGCGGAAGACTAACTTAAGCATGCAAAAGTTTAAAACTGAAATAAAACTTCATAAAACTTAAATACAAACTTTAAATACAAATAAAACACTGTATAATAAAATTATATACAACTCCCCCATAAAAGGCATCTTTAGTCTTTAAAACCTTTAACAAAATAAATGATGCAAACTTCTCAACTATACTGACTATCTATGAAGCCTTAAATTGATAAAGATGGAAGTCGGGACAAGACCCACGACATCTTGACTAAACTGAAAAGTAAATGGAATCCTCTGGAAACGAGGAGTCTCACCAGCTAGCTCGAACTACCGGATGTATCAACAAAGCTCCTGCGATGATCCTGAATACCTGTGTTTGCATTATTTGAAAATGCAGGCCAAATGGCTCAGTACGTGGAATGTACGAGCATGTAAAGGGAATTTTAAAACATAACATAAACTTGAAACTTAATAAAAAGGAAACATACTTACTTCTTCTCAAACTTCCTCAACTAAAGGAATACTCAGGGATAATCAAAACTACTCAAACTTACTCAACTCAGAGGTATTCAAGGATAAGATACTCAACTTAGAGATTAGATACTCAACTCATGGATAGATACTCAACTCAAATTACTCAACTCTGGATATCAACTCAATAGAAAGCAACAATAACAGATCAATATATAGAAAACATTATAAAACAGCATAAATAACTTAATTCGTTAAAGAAAGTGCGATAAGAAACTCAATTTTCTCATATCATAAAAAGACATATCATGCTCCCTCTCAAAGTCTACTTGTACAATGTATGAATGAAGTCCCATACCCCCATCCATACTTAGCAGAACCCCTTGAGCAACCATGCAATTATTACTATGGGAGTTTCTATAACCGACAACCACCACTATGAGCCTAAGTGGTGATACATCGTCTTGCCCACGCTGCTAGAACTGTCCTATACTCTGCCGTCATATAGAATGCTTAACTAAATGGATCCACTAGTCTATGCCAAAAGCATCTTAAGGAGTCATCTAAAAAATATGATTTTTTATTATTCATGATGGCTACATGGTTTATGGAGACTTGCGTTAATATGAACTCGCATCCCCATATCGGTTCTCAATACTACTCCCAAAATATACTTAGCTCATATGTTTGTAAGAACAAAACTCTTTCTTTGAATTGAGATAATTACTCAAAACTTAGCTTAAAATCTCTCTTGTAATCGATTTTCCCTTTTCATGCTTAAATGTGAAAATATTTATAAACTCTTTGGGAATACTTAGTTCCCTTATACATTTTCGAGAAATGGACTCAACTATTTACTCTTTGCTTAACTAAATACTTAAGTCTTAAAACAAACTTAAAATGTTTGTAAAAGTCTTCTTAAAATATGGTTCATGCAGAAATTTATGAGCATGAACGACTAAATGCAAGGTTTTCAATAACCAAAGATAGAACTCAATTCTTGGAACTCAAGGACTTTAACAATACTACTCACTTCAAGAATGCTCAACTAATAGGGTTCATGCGGAATTTATGAGCATGAACTACTCAACTCAACGACTCAAGTATACTTCTCATCTCATGACTGCTCGACACATAGGGTTCATGCGGGATTATGGGAATGAACAATAAACTAAATGACTTCATGGGTAACGTGTAACAATCCCATGATTAGAAATATAAGCTCAAAGGGGTTAGAAACATAATACTTAAGACTTAGGACATGGAGATATTACTACTCTCATAGACACTCAACTTCTGGAGTTCATGCAGAATTTATGGGCATGAACGACTTGACTCGTAGGTCAAAATAACATTATGGAACTCATGTATACAACTCTTCTCATTGTCATACTTACCTTCTCAAAACTTAGTTCAAATCGATAGTTAATCTCAAAGGATTCACAATTGAACTCAAAGGCTTACTTGAACTCTACTGTTAACTCTCTCTTGAATGTGAATTACGAATTGTAGAGTTGTGGGTCATTTTATGAAGGATATCATGATAACAAAGTAGATTCATGAATACATTCTCCTCATCCTCATACTCACTTGCTCGAGTCTTGAAACAAGTTACTAGTAATTTTAGAAGACTCCTCAAAAGGACTCTAAGGGACCTTATCAAAAAGGTTTGAAAGAACTCTCAAACTTGACTCTCAACTCTACCTTGAATTTGATTTATGAATTCAAGGTTATGATCATGTTAGGAATGATTTTAGGTGTTTAGAAGTACCTTAGAGTAGTTAGAATCGAAAAGGAGTGAAGTTGCACTTCAAACGAACTCAAACGGGGTAACCGACGACAAAGTGGGTGGGGCAGGCGACCCTAGCGCTATGGGTGGCACGGGGCACCAGCCCCTAAACTCCAGAGGTGGGTTTGGGGCGCTCTGGTAGGTGCATCGCGCCAGTCCTCAACCCAGAAAATTCAATAAGTTTCATTTCTCGTATTCTCACCTTATTTCGCCTAGAATCGAATGGTTTCTTCCCCAATCACTTAGAATTGATTTCTTAACATAAGTACACTCTAATCTACTCAATACATCCCTTAAAACACTCACTTTGATTTCAAGAAATAATCCAAAACTCAACACAATAAGATTTAGAATGAACTTCAAGAACACCTATCAAGAACTCATCAAAAACTCAAATCTTTCAACTTCAAGAATGAAATTTGGGCTATAACTAACATGTTTTCGTGTGGGTGAACAAACCCAACACTTCGGAAGTTTACATACCTCTTAGAGTTAACCCTATCGCGAAAATCCGCAACAAGACGCAAGAATCTCGTCGAACTCTTGGTCCTCTCCTCCTTTCTCCTCTTTCCTCTTCTTCTTTTCTCTTCTCTTCTCTCAACTAAAATCCAAGGCGTAAACTAGGATTATAAAACTGAACCTAATAGGATTAGACCCTTAAAATATTACTAAAAATGAATTAAATCTGATTGGGTAAGGAAAAGACCAAAATACCCCTCTCTATTTTCAACGAACTTTCCTTAACTGGACATCCTATCTTCAAAAGGCCATATATCACTCATCCGACCTCGAAACTTAGCAAACTCAGAGGCGTTGGAAAGATAATTCAAAGGTGTTTCCTACGGTATCTGGTAGAACATCTAAATTATCCTGAGCTAGGAGTTATGGTCTTATGAAATCAAACCAAAACTCATACTTAGCTTATCTTGCAAAATTTCAGATTTTGCTATTTCCAATTTAATTCCTTTTGGAACTCAAGGTGCTACATCTAGTGACCTTAACACTTAAGAAATTTTAATTCCTTGGTAAAATCCTACCCACAACGAAGGATGGTTCAATTCTTAGCTTAAAACTTTTCTGGGGTGTTACAATATATCCCCCTTGGGATCATTCGTCCTCGAATGACGATTGGTCTGGATATGGAACGGGTTACTCTTACTAAGGTCTGAGGCTATGGTAATACTCTTACTATATTAAATCTTAACCCAATTCTTATATTCGAGTTCTATACCTCTTTATAGGGAATCGCATCCCAAGATTATTTCTCTTTACCACCACTTTCAAGCTTAGCAGTCGAACAACTCCATGAACTCCTACTAACCAACTGCTTTAGATCCACCTAAGGGCACTCATTTAACTATTTCTCTTAGTAAAAACTCATTCAAATCTTCCTTCTTATTTACAACCTTAGATGGAACTATCACACCATCATCATCACAATATGATCATTAACCTCCTCTTTCTAACATCACTTCATTACTAAAAGGACCTCTAAAAAGATATTCGCCAAACTCTTTGGAATTCATTACTATCTTACTCTCAAGCACTTGACTTGATTTCTCATCTTATCATCTCCCCCTTAGGTCTAAAGCTAACACTTGAAATCTATGGACCTACTCCGCATTAACAACTCAATTATGCTATCTAGGCACACATGGAAAATCATACCATAATTGGAACCTCATTTGGTAACATACCATCTCGGCACACTTCTTAATTCTCTTGTTACTCTTGTGACTTAGCCACACTTCGCTGCCCTTATCTAAAGGTTTGGGTCTCTCACTTGTAGTACTCACATTCATTGCAGCAACATCTCAATTCCTCACCTACTCTATGTCAAGTCTACTAGATAAAATCTCATGGCTAACATCATCACCCTCATGTTGTCATTATTTGGATCATGACACTCATCTCAAATTCAAACTTAATGTTCATTACTAAACCTGAATATTAATACGATTGCCCCCCTACCATACCATACCTCATTACCTGATCAGTTCTATAACCTTCTGAACATCATGACCCTCTCAAACAAATCATAAGCCTAGCTTAGATATATCACTTCATAAATACACTGCTCTTTTATTCAACACGTCAATTTAGTCTTCTCTAATACAATGGCACACCGACATCAACTCCATTCTGGTTAACAAAAATATACAGTGTCTCATCTTGACTTGCAACTCTTACTCTACCTGTAACGGAAAAGTCCTCATTAGTAACTTGCTAGGTGAATGACTATAGTAACATAGTTTGTCAAAACACCACCTCCCTTACTTAGATTACTAAACTTCTTCATACTTTCCTCTAACTCTGGGCTCTTTCACTACTACTGCTCATGATCTCATAAATCATGCTACTTTTTCGGGTGAAAATCATACCCAAGCTCAAAACATACTTCTAAGGATCTCAGCTAAAACAAGTCTTAAAGAAAAGTGTACAACTCGTTGTTAGCTCAAATGCACGATTAACATAAATATGAGTGCATTCCTCTGAAACTGAACACTTAACTTACTCTTGGGCCTCTCTCAAGCCCCTCTGAAGTCTCTTGACTTTCTCAAGATTCTTGTTAAGGACAAGTCATCGATAAAGGACTGACTCTGCTTTTCAACCACCTCTAGTATGATGGGTAGTCGAATGAATCTGAGAACGCACGAGTTAGAATAGATCTCTATGACTTAGCTCTATGTCACGATTAAGAGTATGAAATAAGGGAAACTTTTCTTAAATGTATGTAGTTTCTCATTCATAGAAGTGGGGCCCTCACAACCATAAACAAGATTGTACTTGACACTACTTCATAGACACTCTAGGATACTTGAACTGTGTCCTCTGATAACAAGTTTGTCATGACCCGAGCCTACACCCTGGACGTGGCCGGTACTCGAAGATCATTGTTGGTCCTCAAGCGAACCCTTATCCTGGCTGACTACAAGCGGAAGACTAACTTAAGAATGCATAAGCTTAAAACTGAAATAAAAGTTCATAAAACTTAAATACAAACTTTAAATACAAAGAAAACTCTGTATAATAAAATTATATACAACTCGCCATAAAAGGCAACTTTAGTCTTTAAAACCTTTAACAAAATAAATGATACAGACTTCTCAACTATACTGACTATCTACGAAGCCTCTAACTGATAAAGATGGAAGTCGGGACAAAACCCAGGACATCTTGACTAAACTGAAAAGTAAATGAAATCCTTCGGAAACAAGGAGGCTCACCATAGAGAACTCGAACTCTCGGATGTATCAACGAAGGACATGTTGATGATCCTGAATACCTGTGTCTACATCATGAGAAGATGCAGGCCAAATGGCTCAGTGCGTGGAATGTACAAGGATGTAAGGGGAATTCTAAAACATAACATAAGCTTTAAACTTAATAAAAAGGAAACATACTTACCTCTTCTCAAACTTTCTCAACTAAAGGAATACTCAAGGATACTCAAAATTACTCAAACTTACTCAACTCAGAAGTATTCAAGGATAAGATACTCAACTCAAAGATTAGATACTGAACTCAAAGATACTCAACTCAAAATACTCAAATCTTGATACTCAACTCAATATAAAGCAACAATAAGAGATGCGATATATAGAAAACATTATAAAACAGTAAAAAAACAACTTAAATCGTTAAAGAAAGTGCGATAACAAACTCAACTTTCTCATATCATAAAAAGACATATCATCCTCCCTCTCAAAGTTTACTTGTGCAATGTATGAATGAAGTCCCATACCCCCATTCATACTAAGAAGAACCCCTTGAGGAACCATGCAATTATTACTGTGGGAGTTTCTCTAACCGGCAACCACCACTATGAGCCTAAGTATTGATACAACGTTTTGCCCATGCTGCCAGAACTGTCCTATACTTTCCTGTCATTTAGAACGCTTAACTAAGTGGATCCACTACTCTATGCGAAAAGCATCTTAAGGAGTCATCTAAAAAGTATGATCCTTTACTACCCATGATGGCTACATGGATTATGGAGACTTGAGTTAATATGAGCGCACTTCCCCATATCGGTGCTCAATACTACTCCCAAAATATACTTAGCTCATATGTTTGTAAAAACAAAACTCTTTCTTTGAATTGAGATAATTACTCAAAACATAGCTTAAAATCTAGTAAGCAGGATTGATACGTAATTGTTTTAAACATAAACTCTTAAAATGTAAAAACACTTTTAACATATGATTATTAAATTGTGATGCATTTGTCCTATAAGACTTAATCAATAACTTATACATTTACAACCTTTAGAAATGGATAACACTTAAAATAATGACCTACGAGGCGTGTTTCATACAAACAGTTACTTATTATAAGGTCTATAATATGCAATCCAATAACCTACGACTTGTAAGCGTATAGTCTCTAAAATGTATGCATGTAATATGTGATCAAGTGTTCTAGCAGGTAGGTATTATATTGATGTTGCCCAATTCCACCCTAAAATGGGAATAATATGGTTGCTCTCAAAATATAGTAACGACGAAAATGTTAGTCTACTAAAGTCTCTCAGCCAAATCAGAAGAATTTCACCCTAAGTCCTTCCAACACTTGGGTGTCAAATTAAATTAATTATCAATATCATATGTCTAGGTTAGTTATCTTATCTCTATCTCAAGTTATTAGACGGGGGTTAATAGCCTCAAATCCATGTTAATGATTTTTTTTTAATCTTAAATTTCTGTCATGACATAAAAATGGACATGACGAAATTTGTCTATTCCCACAAAGACAAGTCAGCCTCAACCCATCAAAACGAAAGATAAAAACAGAATTACATTAAAAACAAAAATAATATAAAGTGGAAACATATTATTTTATTTTAACTCCCAAAATCTGTTTGTCACGTGTACAAGTCACTAAATACATTATGGTGGAATAAAGAAATAAACATCAATCTCATTCTTTGTTACTCAAAGAGAACAAAGTGTAAGAAAAGGAAAAAGAGGGCCAGCTAAAAAAAAAAAGCAGCAACCTGTTCAAGTCCTAGACAAGCCTCGAGATCAATAGAAGAAGAAAGAGGTCACATGTGTTCGGATTCAGAACCTACACAAGTGTAGAAGAAAGGGGTGATTACCAGTAACACGGTACCCAAAAAACAACCTACTAAGCAAAGCAACTAGCTAGAAAATGGATACCCCTAACACTCTAACTAAACCTCCTCAAACTACAACCTGTATAGAAATAAGCCAAACCTGGCAATTCTATAGTACACGACTAGCAAACCTAATATTCACTATTCAAATCTTTGCAACAATCAAATAGTTCAAAAAAGTCAATATCAATGTCAATTAGTTCAGTTACACTAAACAAGATCATCAATCACAATTAGCAAACAAGGCACACATAGACAACAAAGGCATGAATTCACAATGACCAACCTCTCGCTGGAACAATTTCGAATCGGCACAATATCACTAGCCGGAACCATTTCCCATCAGCTTTATATCAAATCACTAGTTGGAACCATTTTCCATCGACTTTATATCAAATAAGTAGCAGAAAGAATTTCCCATCGGCTTTACTAGACGAAACCATTCCTCATCGACTTCATATCAAATAAATAGCCGGAACCATTTCCCATCTACTTAATAAATACTTGTTGGATATGACCTCGGCATCACAACACTCACTGGCAAAGATCTAGGCTTAATAACACTCCTCAGCAAACACCTCGACATAATAAGTCTCGTCAACAAAGACCTCAACATCACAATCATCACATCACTCATCCCGGTGTTCAACGATCAGAGTACAAAGCAGTATCACACCACATGAAAGAAACAACAATTTACACAATTAAAGTCCACGTTTATGCTTTCAAGCATTTCATTGATCAGTCAATAAGAGTTACATTAAGGCAACTCACATCATCATGTTCAACACATAGCTATTTTTGTTTCAACACCTTTTTATTAATTTAGATGTAACAAGTGGACAATTTAACCCTTCACCTCATCCCCATTACTCCCAACACACAAGCAATGAAGGAAGAATATGAAGTAAACTAGAATACAAGGTTCTGGAAACCACTTGCCTTAAATAAATCAACAGTCACTCCAAGAGTTGAGTTTTTTCCTTCCAGACCACTTCCAAAGCCACACTATAAAAAATAATCAAGTATTCACAATCACCCATCGGAAACAACACTTTCCACATCAATTATGTAAAGAAATTGGTCAAGCAACTCAAAACCCAATAAAAAAATGGAGGTTTGAATCCGGAAAACAATACTTGAAAATGATGTTGAAGGCTTCAGTAACTCATTAGTGAAAAATCATCACCATTTTAATAAATTCGTGGGTTCTTGAAAAACCTTGCCATTAACCCATAAAAATCTCGCAATTTGATGTTAAAACTGATGATTAATCAATGGAAAACAAAGGTTTAGGATAAAGAACACTTACCCAAATGATAGAAAATCCTTTTGAAATTCGCCACCAATGGTTCCCCAAGTTCAAAAATGGTAAAATAGGGCTTAAACCGTGAAATAAACAGCAAAACCCCTCCCTAATGTCGCATTCGCGACCACAGGTTTGCTTAAGGGAACCCTGCCATACAAACATGTATCGCTTAAGAGAAGCCTCCTTTGCAAAAGCGAAGGACGTTTAAGAGACATGCCTATCACTTAAGCAAAGTTCCTTAAGCGCCTGGCCTTCGCAAAAGTGAGGCTTGCAGATACCACTAGCATCAACCAATTTCCAAAACATCAAAAGGACCATTGGGATTCATTTGAAACCCCGTACACACAAACCACATATCAAAAATAATTATACTCGGCGTTCCACACTCAATGTAACCATACAAACATGAATCTGAGGTCTCCTTGACCTGATATCCTTGAAAACCACAAGAAACTATCTCACACATAAAAATGCTAATATACGCTCGTGACCTATTAAAGTAAAAAAAAAAGACCTCACCTAGGCCTAAAATCATCCTCCTTCACACAACAGAACTCTGAAAATTCCGATCTGAGCATCTGAACCCCTAATGTTGACCAAAGTCAACCCAAAGATTAAATTTCCATAATTTAAAAACTTCGGACCTCAAATCCTCAAAAAGAGTAGGAATCTAAAACCAAAACATCTCACTGATTTGATCTCCCATTTCGGAACTGATGGAATCACATAATTCCATTCAGACACTCAGAAATCCAAAAGACCCTAAATAACACGTTCTTAACAACTTAGCCTTTAAAACTCAAAAACTTACCAAATTCTCAACTTTCAACTTAAAGTTAAAAATCAACCTTTCAAACTAGATAAAAAATTAATTAGGGTTGATAAAGGGAGGGGAACAAGAGTGTGTAACACCTAAGACTTCCAGAAAGGGCTAAAAGGGGAAATTTGGGCAAGTGCACGAATCCAAAATGGACCATGGACCCTTCACGGATCCTAGATGTCCCGTTAAAGATGTCGTGAGTAACCATATAGGACTGTCCTGGGAGGGGTCACCTCGACGGCACCTTAGATAGCCCGTGGTGACTTGAACTACCTGTGTTGACTTGGACAACCTATCTAGGGGTTCGTACAAGTCACTTAGTCAAAGAGGTTTCACCAAAGTAGGTCTTGAGTATTAGGGAAACTTCAAACGATCACATATTTTAGCACTAACTAGATTTGGTGGCTCAACATCTACAAATCAAAGGTCTTTGATTCCTCTTTCCAAAGGCACCAAGTTTGCCTAATTCTGAGCCTAGAGTAAATAGTTATGCTTGTTTTAGTGAAACCCTATCGGGCAGAGCATCTTCATGACCCACTTGATAGGTCATGGTGCTCTAGACGGCCCGTGAAGCGTTTCTTCAAGACACTTCATTAGCTTTTAAGTATGGTGCACCCCCAAAGTCAGTTGTTAAGGACCATAGAAGTCTAAACGGTCCATGAAGTTCAACACAGACTGTGAAGCAAACTTGTCAAGCTAATAGTTTAGGGTACAATTCCTCCAATAGTATATTTCAGCACAAAATAAATTACGTGTCCCATCACCTATCAAATTAAAGATCTCTGAATCTTCTTTCCAACACCAGAAGGTTTTCCTAATTCCAAGCTTAGAGTAAAATGTTATGCTGGATTTAGTGAAGCATTGTCGGGCAAAGCATCTTCACAACCCACTTAATGGGTCGTGGTGCTCTAGACGGCTCGTGAAGCGTGTCTTGAAGTCACTTCAAAAGCTTTTAAGTGAGGGTAGCATTAGTCTTTTACCCCAATGCGTTTTTGTATTTAAACTACGTTGTTTAATGCTTAAAGTTAGTCAATTTTCTCATTCTAAGCCTAATAATCTAGTTAAAAACTACCAAGAACCCTCATTCACCTAAAGTCATTTAACTTAAAACGAAAAGAAGAAAAAAGAGGCGATAGTTTTTTCAAGGGCAAGCAGAAGTCTTCTTCAAGTTCATCCCCAAAATCCAAATGATTTCTCCATAGTTTTCTTCACCGGGAATGTGGGATTTCACTATTGAGTTCATTTCACCCATTAAATCCTTAGAATTCTGTCAGTTTTTCAATTTCTCATAAATTGTTCAGACCTAGGGTTTCCAAAACCTTGGTGATTCATGTTGAGTTTAGTTGTTTTTGTTTCCACAATCTAAATAACACATCTCTTGGATTATTTTCATATTTCCATGAATAGAATTCAGAACCTTAGCTTGTATTAGATATCAGTACTCATGAAGTATACTTGCTAGGCATCTATATTGCATTCTAAGATAGCATGTCAGTATTTTAAGCTATTTAGTACTTCAGTTCATTTTAGCTTTGCATTCACTTTGGAGTAGACTAAGCATCGAGTTGGACTAGGGTTTAGCGTACACTCAAAGTCCTAGAACTACGTGCCAATATAGGTCCATAAATTCCCCTCTTTTAGGAATCAGTTTTTACTAATCACGCCAAAGTCATGACTTTATACCATTGGCAAGGTATATTGGATCCTCTCGATGGGGCGTATACCAGCCAAATTCAAGAACGATATCAAATTCAAGAATACAAATCAAGAAACATCAACTTTCAAACTCTTTTAGGATGAATTCACGCTGAAATACAAATGTTTAGCACGTGGGTGAACAAACCTAACGTTATGAAAGCCTGACATACCTTGTCGGATTGAATCCTTGGCAAATTTCACAACCAAAATCGCAAGAACTTGACGAATCTTGAGTTTCTCTTCTCCTTTCTCCTATTTTTTCTTCCCTCAAAGCCCTAGTGTATTTCTTAAGTGTGTAAACTGAAATAACTCAGTTTAGACTCTAAATAATTACTAAAAAACTGATTTAATAAATCGGATAAGTAAAAGACTAAACAACCCTTCAAAAATCTGGATTTGACTTTCCTTATCTGAACATCCAAACTTCAAATGGGCATATCTCACTTATATAAACTCGGAATCGCGCAAACTCAGTGGCGTTGGAAAGAGTATTCCAAGATATTTCCTACAATATCTGGAAACACACCTATATCCTCCTGATCTAGGAGTTATGGTCGCTTGAATTTGACCAAAAAATCATTCTTAACTTCACTTAAACAAATTTCCAGATTTTCTTTATCTCCTAAAATCACTATTTCCAATTCTTGACTTCTTCCTAGTTATTTCATTTTGCTAGATGTTACAATGTCTCCCCCTTGGGAACATTCGTCCTCAAATGAGATTACTCTTACTAGGCTAAGGGTGTAACATCTAACGTCCAACTCAAACACCCAACAAGCAAAGCAATTACAACATGCAATCTCATAAATTATAGAGTACTAAGAAGAGAATTAGTACCTTGATCTGGAATTTCCCCAGTTTCAAAGAGGTGTGGATACCTCTTCTTCATATCTTCTTCAATTTCCCAAGTAGCTTCCCCAAAAAATTGGTTCCTCCAAAAAACTTTGATTGGTGCCACATCTTTTGTTCTCAACTTGTGAACTTGGCGATCTAGAATCTGAACCAGAATCTCTTCATAAGATAAAATATCCTTGATCCCAATATCTTCAGTTTGTATGATAAGTGATGGATATCCCATGCACTTCTTCAACATGGAAACATGAACTACCGAATGAACTGCTGCTAACTCTTGTGGTAGCTCTAACTCATAAGCTACTTTGCCAACCCTCTTGGATATTCTGTAAGGGCCAACATACCGAGGACTAAGCTTCCCCTTCTTACAAAATATCATAAAGCCCTTCATGGGTGAAACTTTCAAATACACTCAATCATCTACTTCAAACTCTAACTCCCTTCTCCTAACATCAGTGTAGGATTTCTTACGACTCTGCGCCATTTTCAACCTCTCATGAATCACTTTCACTTTCTCCATAGCTTGATGAACTAAATCTGGTCCTATCAACCCTACTTGACCAACTTCAAACCATCCAATAGGAGATCTGCACCTTCTCCCATAAAGAGCTTCATAAAGAGCCATTTGGATGCTAGAGTGTTAACTATTGTTGTAAGCAAATTCAATAAGAGATAGGTGATCATCCCAATTACCTTTGAAATCAATCACACAAGCCATCAACATATCCTCTAAGGTCTGAATAGTGTGCTCTGCTTGACCATCTGTCTGACGATGAAAAATAGTACTTAAGTTCACCTTTGAACCCAAGCCTTTCTGGAATGACTTCCAAAACTGTGCAGTAAATTGTGAACTCCTATCTTATATAATCCAAAATAGGGACTCCATTAAGTCTCACCATCTCTTGAATATATAACCTGAATTAATCTTCTGATGAATGGGTAGTCTTTACCGGCAAAAAGTGGGCTGATTTGGTCATTCGATCCACAATCACCCGTATAGAATCACGCTGCCTGCGAGACCTTGGCAAACCTGTGATGAAATCCATGTTTATCATCTCCTACTTCCATTCCAGAAGTTCTATACTCTGAGCCAAACCACCGGCCTTTGATACTCCACTTTAACTTGTTGGCAATTCGAACACTTAGCAACAAACTTTGCAATGCCCTTTTTCATGCTGCTCCACCAATAGATTTCTCTCAAATCACGATACAGATGAATTGAATATCTGGAGCTATGAGCTTCCTCAATGATCCTGTCTTGGAGTTCATCTACCATTGGTACACACAATCTACCTTGATATCTCAATACGCCATCTCCCCGTTGTTCAAAAGCTAATACTTTTTGCTTGTGAACATTTGCCTTCAATTCAAGCAAAATAGGATCTTGGTCTTGCTTTTCTTTCACTTTTGACACTAATGAAGATTCAACCCCATTCATCATCACTACTCCTCCTTCTGTGGAATCCATCAGTCGGACTTCTAGGCGTGCAAGTCTATGTACATCTTTCGCTAACTCTCTCTTTCTTCCTCAACATACGCGGTACTACCTATAGAGAACCTGCTTAAAGCATCAGCAACAGCATTAGCCTTACCTAGGTGGTAAAACATACTCATGTCATAATCCTTGAGTAATTCTAACCATTTCCTTTGTCTAAGATTAAGCTCTTTTGGAGTAAACACATATTGAAGACTTTTGTGATAAGTGAATACATCAACATGAGCACCATACAAATAATGACGCCATATCTTCAAAGCAAATACTACAACAACCAATTCTAAGTCATGGGTTGGGTAGTTCTTCTCATGAACTTTTAGCTGTCTGGAGGCATAAGCCATAACTTTGCAATTCTGCATTAACACACAACCCAAACCAACAATAGATGCATAACAATACACCACAAAACCTTGAGTACCTTCTGGTAAGGTAAAAAATGGGGCAGTCGTCAACCTCTTTTTCAATTCCTGAAAGCTTTTCTCACAAGCTTCAGACCATTGAAACTTCACTGTTTTCTGAGTTAAGTTGGTCAAAGGAGACAAAATAGACGAGAACCCCTCTACGAACCTTCTATATTATCCAGCCAAACCTATGAAACTCCTAATATCAGTTAGAGATGTGGGTCTAGGCCAATTCTGCACTGCCTATATCTTTTAAGTATCAACTCTAATTCCATCACCGGAAACTATGTGGCCCAAGAACGCAATAGACTCAAGCCAAAATTCACATTTAGAGAACTTAGCATTTAACTCCTTATCTTTCAAAGTTTGAAGAACTATTCTGAGATGGCTAGCATGATCTTCTTCATTCCATGAATAGATTAGTATGTCATCAATGAAGATGATAACAAACATATCTAAATAAGGTTTGAAAACTCTATTCATAAGGTCCATGAATACTGCAGGTGCATTAGTCAAATCGAACGACATGACTGGAAACTCATAATGACCATAACGGGTCCTAAATGCTGTCTTGGGAATATCACATTCTCTTACTTTGAACTGATGGTAGCTAGATTTGAGGTCTATCTTAGAAAAATAAAAAGTACCATGAAGCTGATCGAAAAGATCATCAATTCTTGGAAGAGGATACTTATTCTTGATGGTAACCTTGTTCAATTGGTGGTAATCTATACACATCCTAAGAGAACCATCTTTCTTCCACAAAAATAAGATCGGAGCACCCCAAGGTGAGACACTTGGTCGAATGAAACCCTTATCTAGTAGATCTTTCAACTATTTTTTAAGCTCTTTCAACTCTGCTGGTGCCATTCTATATGGTGGAATAGATATAGGACAAATACCTGGAAGAACATCTATACCGAAGTCTATCTCTCTCTGGAGGGACTCCAGGTAGATCATCTGGAAAGACTTCTGGAAACTCTTTTACTATAAGAACTGACTGAATGGAAGGTATCTCAACACTTGAGTCATTAACTCAGACTAATTGATAGACACCACCCTTGGAAACTAACTTTCTTGCCTTAAGGTACGAAATAAAACGACCCTTAGACTAAACTACTTTTCCACTCTAAGACTGTCTCATTAGGAATTTGGAACTTGAAAACTCGAGTTCTACAATCTATGGAGGCATAACAGGCATGAAGCCAGTCCATACCTAGAATGACATCAAAATCCACCATGTCTAACTCGATTAAATGAACCATGTTATCTTAGTGATTGATGGAAATGACACAATCACGATAAACTCGCTCCTCTAGAAAAGACTCCCCAACATGTGTAGAAACACAAAAGGGTTCACAGTGTTTCTCATGAATAACATCAAACTTATTTGCAACATAAGGGATTACAAAAGATAAACTTGCTCCTGGGTCTGGCAAAGCATAAACATCAAAAGTAAAGACTTTGATCATACTAGTGACAACATCTGGAGAGTTCTCTTGCTCATGACGACTAGTGATTGCATAGAGGCAGTTTGCCCATCCGCCAGTACTGGAAGTAGCTCCTTTAGGTGCAACCCTGCCTGGTGGAGCAACTGATGAAGATTGGGCTCTATTGCCCTGATTTCCACTACCTTGCCTGTTCTTAGGGCACTCATTCATGAAGTGACCCTCTTGCCCACTGTTGAAACAACCTAACTGGCCATCAAGACACTTACCTCAGTGGGTTCTACCACACCTAGCACATGCAGGAGCCCAGTTACTTCCTTGTGCCACACTACCCTGAGACTGTGCAGGTCTAGCTCTGAAGTTCTGCGAATTCTGACCATTATACTTACCTTTGTTTCTGGGTGCAAGTGCACTAGCAAATGATGGAGCAGGTCCCTTTTGTTTTTGCTGAAAGTACGAACAGTTCACGTTACTTTTTTGCTGCCCGGACTCATTACCTGTCTTAGCTTTCTTATTTGTAAACTCCTCTCTATCCCTCAACTTCTCTTCTTAAACCTGCTGCACATAGACCATCAACCTTGATATATCCATCGCCCCAATTAGCATCGCTGCCCTTCCCTCCTTGCTTGATAGACGGGACAACCTAACAACAAACAGACTCATTCTACTTCTCATATCCGCAACCGTCTCCGGAGCATATCATGATAGTTGGGTGAACTTCAACCCATAATCCTGAACACTCAAGGAATCCTTCTTAAGGGTAAGAAATTCTCGTACCTTAGCCTCTTTCAGTTCTCGTGGAAAGAAACGCCTGAAGAAGGCCTCCTCAAAACATGCCCAACTCGCAAGTGGTGCATCCTCAATTCTACCCTCTTTCCACTGATCAAACTAAGTCCTAGCAACATTCTTCATTTGATATGGATCTAGTTCAACTCTCTCAGTATCGGCAACATGCATAACCTCAAATACCTTTTTCAGTTCCTCAACAAAACTCTCTGGATCCTCAATAGTGCTTGAACCCGTGAAACTTGGAGGATTCATCCTCAAGAACTCTTGGATCCTCAAAGTATCAGTCACTTCCTATCTAGCTCCTCTTTGTTGCCCAACCTGGTTAGTCACAACCTAGCTCAACATCCCGATAGCCTCACAGAACTCAGCATTGGAACGTCTCCTTGGGGTTGCACTTCAGGTGCATTAGGTACCCCTTGCTCCTCAACATTACACCTAGCATGATGACCTCTGACAACTCTTCGTGCAGGCATGATTATCTGAAAACACACGCAAGCATGGATTAGAAAGAAACTTTTTAGAGATCAAACTCTAATGCATGAAAAAAGTGTGAAAATTTCCTCAGTGTTGCTGCCTCTTAATTATAGATGTGGCACACTTCACACCGATAACTAGGACTCTATAGACATGAGTTCATAGACTCTATAGGACTCTTGAACTCTGTGCTCTGATACCAAGTTTGTCACTCCCCGAGCCTACACCCCAAACGTGGTTGGCGCTCGAGAACCAATGATGGCCCCAAGCGAACCCTTGGCCAGGCTTACTTACTCAGTTAAGACTCTAAGCTTTATTACAATGATCAAATGCACTTACTCATTGTTTTAATAAATATAACGAAGAATGTTTAGCAGTCAACATTCAACTTGGCCAAAATGGCAACTCAAGTCTTGTTTAAGAGGAGAGGGTGTGGACTTCGGTGTTTATTGCGATACTTATTGAGTCGGATTAGGTGGCGTTCTGATGCAGAAGTGTAAAGTGATTGCCTATGCTTCTAGGTAGTTGAAGACCCATTAGAGGAACTATCCTACATGTGATTTACAATTGGCAGTCGTAATGTTTATGCTTAAACTAGGGCATAATTATCTCTATGGAGTTCATTGTGAGGTTTTCACAAATCATCAGAGCCTTTAGTAAATTTTTGAAGGATCTGAATTTTAGATAGCAGAAATGGATTGAACTACTGAAGGACTATTACATCACTATCTTCTATCATTCAGGGAAGGCCAACGTTATGGTCGATGCTTTGAGTAGGAAGACTTCTATCATGGGGAGTCTTGCCGCTATTAGTGTTGATGAGAAACCATTCTCTAGAGATATTCAGAGAATATCCAATAGTCTCATCAATTAGTAGAAATATGAGAAGATGAGTAGTTTGATTGCTTTCACCGAGGCTCGTTCTTTCTTAGTTGAGTAGATTCGTGAGCACTTGGTGATGAGAAATTATGTATCATTCAAGACAAGGTGATGAAAGGGACAAACAAGGAGGTTGTCCTTAATTCTGAATGTGTCTTGTGGATTTGAGGCAAGATTTTTGTGCCAAAGTTGTTCGAGTTGATTATAATGATTCTTGAGGAGGCTTATTGTTCTTGATATTCCATTAATCCAGGTGCGGCAAAGATGTATCATGACCTATGACAACACTATTAGTGGTGTTTTATGAAGAGAAATATACATATTTTTTTGAGGTGTTTGACTTGCCAACAAGTCAAGTCTGAGCACCACCAGTTAGAGGTATATCTTAGAGAATGCCTACTCCTACTTGGAAGTGGAAGCGTATAACTATGAACTTTGTTGTGGGACTACTTACAAGCGTGGGTGGTTATGACTCCATTTGGGTGGTTGTTGATAGGTTGACCAAGTCCTCCCATTTCATCACAGTTCAGATGAAGTATACAATGGATAAGTTAGTCCAGCTTTAAATAAGTTAGATTGTGTAAATACATGGGGTCCTAATTTCTATTGTCTCGGATCGAGGTTCCATATTCACTTCCAATTTCTGGAAGGCAATGCAACATTGTTTGGGTACTCGATTAGATATGAGTAAAACCTTCCTTCCTCTGATAGATGATCAGTCTTAGTAGACATTTTAGGTGTTGGAGGACATGTTATGAGCTTGTCTGATTGATTTTGGTGTTAGATGTGATCAACTTTTGCCCTTAGCAGAGTTTTCCTATAATATTAATTATCATTCCAATATTCATATGGCCCTTTTTGAGGCATTGTACAACAGATAGTGTAGATCTCTGATTAGATTATTTGATTCAGCTGAGATGGACTCATTAGATACAGACTTGGTTAGAGATTCTATGGAGAAGGTTTGTATGATCTAGGGTAGACATTTGATAGCCCAGAGTCGACAAAAGAGTTATGCAGATCAGAGACTTCAGGCCCTAGTGTTCAGGGAAGGTGATCATGTTTGGCTTTTAGTGTTATCCCTGAAGGGTGTGATGAGGCTCAGAAAGAAAGGCAAGCTTAACCCTTAATTCATTGGACCCGTTGAGATATTGAGCCTTGTGGGAGAGATGGCCTATGAGTTGGCCTTTCCACAAAGTTTGACAGTTGTGCACCCTATGTTTCATGTCTCCATGCTTTAGAAGTACACATCGGATGAGTCTTATGTACTTTCCCTTGATTCAGTTGAGGTGCATCTAGACTTATCCTTTAAGGAGGAGCCTCTAGCCATTTTTGATAGACAAGTCCATAAGCTTAGAACCGAGGAGATCACTTCAGAGAATGTGTAGTGGATGCATCATTCAGTCGGTGAGGCTACTTCGGAGATATAGTTTGATAAATGGGCCAGATATCCTTAGCTTTTCAAAGCTCGGGTACTTTCTTTTTCTTTATGTTTGACGACAAACATTATTTTTAGTGGTGGATAATGTAATGACCCGATTGGTCATTTTTGGAATGTTTCATGAATTCACTGTGTCACGTCCTGAGGCTACCCCCTAGATGTAAAACGGGACCTAGGATCAAAAGTGACCCCAAGATAACCTTGAGTCATGCATATCACAAGCATAATGAATATATAATTAAGATAAGGGGAAGCATAACTAATAAATGAGTCAAAACTAAAGGATTCCAAATGAAAATATATTTCTGAAAAAACCCTAAAACACTTAACACTTACTTTATGTCTGAAAGCCTCTACTATAGATGATCTTCTGGTAAAAGTCCCTAGCTAACTCTAAAGAATACTGAGAGACTGAAAGTAAGTTAACTAAACAAAGCATAAATAGACTCCTTCGAACCATGAGGACACGCCACTATAGTTGTTGAGTATGGGCTGGAAATTGAACTAAGCGTGATCTGGATGTTGAGCGCCTGAACCTACATCATATAACACTGTAGCACAAAATATGCGTCAGTACCTTGAATGTACCGAGCATGTACGATATAGATACTAAGTCGAATAATATAAAGAGAGCAATATTCACTGAACAATATAGATTGAACATGGAAATAAGTTGTACTACAACATAACTCAGAAAATAACTAGATGCAATGACCAAGTACTAATCATGAAGATAACATGTTAAACTGTATACTGAAGTAAATATTGATAACATGGTCAATGAAATAAGAGTATGATTGTGGGAGCTACTATTAACCGACATGAACCATGTGAGGAAAACATGGAGTGTGAATTGTCTAGATAGACACTAGCTAGTGGATCCACAATAGCTAGGATTTCATGGTCCTTACCGTGGCAAGTAGGACACCTCTTTTCGGTGTGGGGTAGACACCAGATTCCATGCTGCTAGCTCACATGGTCTTATATATCAGTTAAGGCTACTTCACACAAACAAGTAAAGTTATGATGAACCAAGGTTACTTCAAGAAGTATGGTAGGTATGTCTCAAGATGATATTTACTTGCATTGATCATTTTTATGACTTATGTTTCCTAACTCTAATGTTTTAGATTGATTATTGCATGATCATGAAAATGTCCTATTTTAGCATGATCTAAATGTTTATATGCATGGCTATAATACTTGGTACCTATTTTGTATTACCACATACTCTTACCTACATTTCCCAAAAATGTAGGGTCTAACAAATAGGGTTCTCAGTTTCATGGGTAGAGGTTGATTTGTGATATTTCTGAGCATTGGTGAGTCCTCATGCTTCGAGGACCGAACAATTATTGTTTCAGTCATTCCTTACTTTCATGTATGGGCTAGGACCAATTTGATTCTATTGTATTTGATGGTTATTGAGACAAGTGTTTAGACTTCCGCTTTGCTTTTACAAAACTTTTGATTTG
>NW_026020055.1:0-5331 GCF_900185275.1 Solanum verrucosum
AGGGATTACACGCTCTAGGGCTGGTTTGACCTTGAAAATGGGCCATTTTTGGCCGTGAGGGCCATCTAGCTCCATAGATAAGGTCTTAACGGATGTCCAGGTAAAATTTGTGAAAAAATGAGGTCGGAATTATGGATCACCAAAAAATTTGTGGACTATAGTACACGAAAATCAGTAAAATGGGGGTTTACCTGGTCTAGGGCTCGTTTGACCTTGAAAATGAGCCATTTTGGCCGTGAGGGTAAACTGGCTCCATAGATAAGGTCTTAACGGATGTCCAGGTAAAATTTTGGCAAAAATGAGGTCGAAATTCTGGATCACCAAAAAAGATGATGCCATATTGCACACGAAAATCGGCAAAATGAATAGTTTACCCTCTTAGGACTCCTTTGACCTTGAAAAAGGGCCATTTTGGACGCGAGGGCCAACTGGCTCCATATATAGGGTCTTAACGGACGTCTAGGTAAAAGTTGTGCAAAAATGAGGTCGGAATTATGGATTACCAAAAAATCTGTGGACTATAGCACACGAAAATTGGTAAATGGCGGTTTACCTGCTCTAGGGCTCGTTTGACCTTGAAAATGAGCCATTTTAGTCGTGAGGGCCAACTGGCTCCATAGATAAGGTCTTAACGGACGTCCAGGTAAAATTTGTGGAAAAATGAGATCGAATATGGATCACCAAAAAATTTGTGGACTATAGCATACGAAAATCAGTAAAATGGGGGGTTTACCTGCTCTACGGTTCAATTGACCTTGAAAATAGGCCATTTTGGCCATGAGGGCTAACTGGCTCCATAGATAAGGTCTTAACGGATGTCCAGGTAAAATTTTGGGCAAAAATGAGGTCACAATTCTGGATCACCAAAAAGATGATGCCCTATAGGACACGAAAATCGGCAAAATGAATTGCTATAGGGCTCTTTGACCTTGAAATTGGGCCATTTTGGCCGTGAGGGACAACGGGCTCCATATATAAGGTCTTAACGAACGTCAGGTAAAGTTGTGCAAAAATGAAGTTGGAATTCTGGATCACCAAAAAACATGTGGACTATAGCACACAAAAATCGTAAAATAGGGGTTTTACCTACTCTAGGGCTTGTTTGACGTTGAAAATGGGCCATTCTGGCCGTGAGGGTCCACTGGCTCGATAGGTAAAGGCTTAATGGACGTCCTGGTAAAATTTTGGCAAATATGACGTCTGAATATTTTATCACCAAAAAAGATTGTGACCTACAGCACACGAAAATCGGCAAGATGGGGGGGGTCTACCTTCTCTAGGGCTAGTTTAATTTTGAAATTGGATCGTTATGGCTGTGAGGGCCAACTGTCCTCATAGGTAAGGTCTTAACGGATGACCAGGTAAAATTTGTCAAAATTGAGGTTGGAATTTCCGATCACCAAAAAATCTGTGGACTATAGTACACGAAAATCGGTTAAATCGGGGATTTACATTCTCTAGGGCTGTTTGACGTTGAAAATGGGCAATTTTGGCCGTGAGGGCAAACTGCTCCATAGATAAGTTCTTAACAGACGTCCAGGTAATATTTTAGCAAAATTGAGGTCGGAATTTTGGATCACCAGAAAAGATGGTGACCTATAGCACACGAAATCGGCAAAATGGGGGGTTTACCTCCTCTAGGGGTCGTTTGACCTTGAAAATGGGCCATTTTGGCCGTGAGGGCTAACTGGCTCCATATATAACGTCATGACGGACGTCCAGGTAAAATCTTGGCAAAATTGAGGTCGGAATTCTGGATCACCAAAAAAGATGTGACCTATAGCACAACAAAATTGGTAAAATGGAAGGTTTAACCTGCTCTAGGTTCGTTTGACCTTGAAAATGGGCCATTTTGGCCGTGAGGGCTAACTGGCTCCATAGATAAGGTCTTAACGGACGTCCAGGTAAAATCTTGGAAAATTGAGGCCGAATTCTGGATCACCAAAAAAATTATGGACTATAGCACACAAAAATCGGTAAAATGGGGATTTCCTGCTTAGGGCTCGTTTGACCTTGAAAATGGGCCATTTTGGCCGTGAGGGCTAACTGGCTCCATAGATAAGGTCTTAACGACGTCCAGGTAAAATTTTGCAAATATGAGGTCGGAATTCTGGATCACCAAAAAATCTATGGACTAGCACACGAAAATCGGTAAAATGGGGTTTCCTGCTCTAGGGTCGTTTGACCTTCAAAATGGGTCATTTTGTTCGTGAAGGCAAGCTGGCTCCATAAATAATGTCTAATGGACGTCTAGGTAAAATCTTGGTAAAAATGATGCCGGGAATTCTGGATCACCGAAAAATCTATGGACTATAGTGAATGAAAATCGGTAAAATGGGGGGTTTTCCTGCTCTAGGGATCGTTTGACCTTGAAAACGTGATATTCTGGCCGTGAGGGCCCTCTGGCTCAATAGGTAAGGTTTTAACGAACGTCTAGGTAAAAGTTTTGTAAAAATTTGGCCGGAATTCTATATCACCAAAAAAGATGGGGACCTATAGCACACAAAATTGGCAAAATGGGGGATTTACCTGCTTTAGGGTTTGTTTGACCTTGAAAATGGCCATTTTTGGCCGTGAGGGCCAACTGGCTCCTATAGATTAGGTCTTAACAGACGTCCAGGTAAAATTTTGGCAAAAATGTGGTCGGAATTCTGGATCACAAAAAATATATGGACTACAGCACACGAAAATCGGTAAAATAGGGAGTTTACCTGCTCTAGGGGTCGTTTGACCTTGAAAATGGACCATTCTGGCCGTTAGTGCCAACTGGCTCCATAGATAAGGTCTTAACGAACGTCTAGGTAGAGTTTTGGAAAAAATGAGGTCGGAATTCTAGATAACCAAAAAATCGTGGACGCACACGAAAATGGCAAAAATGGGGGTTTACTCCTCTAGGGCTGTTTGACCTTGAAAATGGGCCTTTTGGCGTGAGGGCAACTGGCTCCATAGATAAGTCTTAACGACGTCCAGGTAAATTTTGCAAAATGAGGTCGGAATTATGGATCACCAAAATATGGATATAGCACACGAAAATCGGTAAAATGGGGGGTTTACCTGCTCTAGGGGTCGTTTGACCTTGAAAATGGGCCATTTTGCCGTGAGGGCTAACTGGCTCCATAATAACGTCATAATGGACGTCAGGTAAAATTTTGGCAAAATTGAGGCGGAATTCTGGATCACCAAAAAAATCTATGACTACAAAGAAAATTGGTAAAATGGAAGGTTTACCTGCTCTAGGGTTCGTTTGACCTTGAAAATGGGATTTTGGCCGTGAGGGCTGGCTCCATAGATAAGGTCTTAACGGATGTCTAGGTAAAATTTAGAAAAAATGGCCGGTAATTCTATATCACCAAAAAAGATGGACTATAGCACAAAATCGGTAAAAATGGGGATTTCCTGCTTTAGGGCTGTTTGACCTTGAAAATGGGCATTTGGTCGTGAGGGCTAACTGGCTCTATAGATAACGTCTTAACAACGTCCAGGTAAAATTTTTGCAAATATGAGGTCGGAATTCTGGATCACAAAAAATATGTGGACTACAGCAAGAAAATTGGTAAAATGGGGTTTACCTGCTCTAGGTCGTTTGACCTTCAAAATGGGTCATTTTGTTCGTGAAGGCAAGCTGGCTCCATAAATAATGTCTTAATGGACGTCTAGGTAAAATCTTGGTAAAAATGATGCCGGAATTCTGGATCACCGAAAAATCTATGGACTATAGTGAATGAAAATCGGTAAAATGGGGGTTTTCTGCTCTAGGGATCGTTTGACCTTGAAAACGTGATATTCTGGCCGTGAGGGCCCTCTGGCTCAATAGGTAAGGTTTTAACGAACGTCTAGGTAAAAGTTTTGTAAAAATTTGGCCGGTTTATCACCAAAAAAGATGGGGACCTATAGCACACTAAAATCGGCAAAATGGGGGATTTACCTGCTTTAGGGTTTGTTTGACCTTGAAAATAGGCCATTTTGGCCGTGAGGGCCAACTGGCTCTATAGATTAGGTCTTAACAGACGTCCAGGTAAAATTTTGGCAAAAATGAGGTCGGAATTCTGGATCACAAAAAAATATATGGACTACAGCACACGAAAATCGGTAAAATGGGGGGTTTACCTGCTCTAGGGGTCGTTTGACCTTGAAAATGGGCCATTCTGGCCGTTAGTGCCAACTGGCTCATAGATAAGGTCTTAACGAACGTCTAGGTAGAGTTTTGGAAAAAATGAGGTCGGAATTCTAGATAACCAAAAAATCCGTGGACGCACACGAAAATGGTAAAAATGGGGAATTACTCGCTCTAGGGCTTGTTTGACCTTGAAAATGGGCCATTTTGGCTGTGAGGGTCAACTGGCTCCATAGATAAAGTCTTAACGGACGTCTATGTAAATTTGTGCAAAATGAGGTCGGAATTATGGATCACCAAAAAATATGATGATATATATAGCTCACGAAAATCAGTAAAATGGAGGGTTTACCTTCTCTAGGTGTCGTTTGACCTTGAAAATGGCCATGTTAGCCGTGAGGCTAACTGGTTTTCATAGATAAGGTTTTAACGAATGTCCAGGTAAATTAAGGCAAAAAATGAAATCGGAATTCTGGATCACCAAAAAAGATGATGCCCTTATTGCAGACTAAAATCGACAAAATGAATAGTTTACCTGCTCTAGGGATCATTTGACCTTGAAAATGGGCCATTTTGGCCGTGAGGGCCAACTGGCTCCATATATAAGGTCTTAACGGACGTCCAGGTAAAAGTTGTGCAAAAATAAAGTCGGAATTATGGATCACCAAAAAATGTTGAATATAGCACACGAAAATCGGTAAAATTGGGGTTTACCTACTCTAGGGCTCGTTTGACCTTGAAAATGGGTCATTTTAGCTGTGAGGGCCAACTGGCTCCATAGATAAGGTCTTAACGGACGTCCACGTAAAATCTTGGCAAAAATGAGGCCAAAATTTTGGATCACCAAAAAATCTATGGACTATAGCACACGAAAATCGGTAAAATTGGGTGTTTTCCTGCTCTAGGGCACGTTTGACCTTGAATATGGGCCATTTTGGCCGTGAAGGCCAACTGCCTCCATAGATAAGGCCTTAACGAATGTCCAGGTAAAATTTTGGCAAAAATGAGGTCGAAATTCTGGATTACCAAAAAATTTGTGGACTATAGCACACGAATATCGATAAAATGGGGGGTTTACCTGCTCTAGGGCTCGCTTGACCTTGAAAATTTGCCATTCTGACCGTGAGGGCCTACTGGCTCAGTAGGTAAGGTCTTAATGGACGTCCAGGTAAAATATTTTCAAAAAATTGTCGAAATTCTGGATCACCGAAAAATAT
>NW_026020056.1:0-423607 GCF_900185275.1 Solanum verrucosum
GTAGTCCCTCCTTGAACATAACTAAACATAGTAATGCCATGTATGTTATTGATAGTATGATAATTGAATGATAAGACTTGTAGATGATCTATAATCCTCATGTTAGGGTGCAACTAGTATGAATTGCTTAATTGCCTCTTGTGTGAAAATGTTGATCATGTCTATGTGTGAATTTGAAAGCCATTGCATATTGGACCCTATGATGATATAAAAGGGATAAATATCATGTCATTATTAGGAGAAGGTAGTTCCTCCTATGAACATGAGAAAGGCCTATGTGGTTGATGCATTATGAGTTGTTGGATAAAGTTTCTACTTGCTTATGTTACATGAGTTGATTTGAAGTGCATTCTTAAATGATTTCTTATGATAAAGTTGCATAATGTTCTTTAATGAGATAGTTGCATGTTGTGTTTCTTTGGTGTTTGAAATAAGAATGATGATTTTGAGAAGGAAGTTCCTCCAATGGAATGAGAAATAATAAAGTTGATGCATAAGGAGTTGGTAGATGTGTTGCTACTTTCTAGAATTGTAGAAAGTTGTTTTGAGCCTTTTATGTGGAGTTGATGTTCCTCCTTGATGTGTGCTATTATGTTGATGTTGTATGTTCTGTATTGTGAGCTACTAGTTGGGTCATTGAGTCCTCGAAAGTGTTTTAACTGTCATTTGAGGACGAATGTTCCTAAGTGGGGATATTGTAGCAACCCTCAAAATGAAGTATGATAAAGTAGAGCCTCACATGGGTTTTATGCATTAATAACTCGTTAAAATAATGAAGAATAACCTTTTTAGTCAGTTTTAAAGAGTTTGGAAGTCAAACGTCAAGGGACGACCAAGATGTTCGGAAAATAGTCTTTTACGTGTTGGTGTGTTCTAGTATGTTGTTCATGTCTTTATGTGTTGTTTGGAGTCTCAAATCAGTGGAGGTGACCCTAGTATCTTAATAAATGTTTTTAGGGTCAAAACGTTCGGGTACGACTCCCCAGGACCACCCTGAGGTTCCCCGAGGAGGACCCCAACCTTTTGGTCAAACAAGCTGCGAAAAGAAAACTGAAGTTTGACTTGTTTAAAAGGTCCAACTAAGTGAGGGGTAGTTTGGGTACTTTGGGGAATTATTATAAATGGTTTTCTACCTATTTTAGGGTATTTTAAGTTGGTTAAAACCCCAAAACCTAGAATTAGACCCCATTCTTCAAATTGACCCTTCCCTCTCAAAATAGATTCTCTCAAAAACTCCATTGAAGACCTTGATGAAGCTCAAGCTAGAAGATGGGTTTTCAACTGATTTCTTCTTCAATTTCATGGGTCTTCAATAATTAAGGTATGGTAACTCTTGATTCTTGAATAACCTCTCATTCAAGGAGTTCTATCAAAGATTTTCAAAAGTGATTCAAAGACCAAAATTCCCAATTTTCAATCTAAACATGGGTTCCTTGTCAAACGATTTTCTAAATCATTCTATTGATGAATTAATGTGGAATTAAGGTTTTTAAGATAATTTTCAAAGGAATTCTTGAAGAACCCATGATCCCCAAATTCTCAAAAATTGGCCTATGATGTGGGTCTTTGTGAATATGATCTCTATTGGTGAAATTATGTTTAGATTAGATTGTATTGATGTTTCCTATGATTATCTATACTTATTCATGTTGAATTGTTGGTATATTGATGAGTTGAGAATTATGGCCTTATGGGCAAAGTTATGGGTTGATCCCTTTGTTTAGAATTGTACTTAGATTATGTTTATGTTATTGAATTACATTGTTGATTCCTATTCTATCTATGTCAATTGATTATGAATTGTTGAGGATTGATCCATGGTGATCATGGCTTGGAGAATTGGTAAGTTGACCTAACTTCTAGTCTATAGTATGAGAATTGATGTTGTGTGGTTTGATCCACTTATGGTGGAGGTGTTTACTTCTTGTCTATCTATGCATGTTGAGATCATGGCCTTGAAGGCAATAGATGTGAAGTGAATTGATGATTATGATGCATATGTTTATGAAGTTGTGCTATGAAGGTTATGTATGAAATCCTCAATGCTAGCATGATGTTTAAAGTGTGTTGATGATGAGTATAATGTGAATGATAATGTTAGGGATAAGGTGTGGTCTACATGATTGATTATGTTAAGTACTATTGTGGAATGACCCCTATATGAATGTGTGATCATATACATGTTAGGAGTACCTATTCAATGTTGAATGTGTCCTTGTCTCCTATGATGAAGTGTGGGTGTGTGGTCTAGAATCCCTAAGGCTTTATATGTGAATTGCTCATGATTTGGGGACATTGTGAATGTGTTGTGATCCCTTGAAGGGAAGTGCACTCAATATCAATGTTGTTGCTATTATGTCACTATGAGGACCAATATGCACACACACACTCTACATGTATAGCTATGAATATGATGTGTTATGGTGTCTATTGAAAGGTAACTCTTATATGCACCCTTACATCTTATTATGCATGCAAAGTGTATGATTAGCAAGGTATGAATATGTGTTGTATAAAGGTGTTTATGTGAAAGGCTTTCTCACATATGTACACACACATGAATGAATGAATAAGGTTTATGATAATCTAGTGAAAGTGAGTCTCTTGAAAGGTTTCCTCAATTGTACTCTAAACTAGACTATGTTATGAATATGGTATGACTATGTGAAAGGTCATTCTCACATAATGTAGGTTCTATGAAAAGGTCATTCTCATCTTAGAAACCTTTGAGCTATATGATATGAGGGATTAAGTCCCTAAAGCCTATTTTATGAACTAATGTTAAATAAAGGCTTAAAGATGTTTAAAAAGGGAGTTGGAGCTTAGCACCGAGTGAACATGAAAAATGAGAGTGGGGGCTTCACGTTTAGCAAGTCCGGCTTCCCACAAGAGAACCTTCACGTTTAGCAAGTCCGGGTTCCCAACATAGATGTTGTCTCATGAGATGGAAACCTCCACGCTAGTAAGTCAAGGTTTTCTAGTAGCAATCTCCTTGTTCCATAACTACGTGCCCCCGTAGGTATTAGCTTAGTGGATCCACTAGATAGCTATTATGTATGTAGGTCCTACTTGGCAAGTAGTACCCTCTCTTTTCGGTGTGGGAGTAGAACACCGGATTCCATGTAGCTCACATGGTCTATGTCGGTTATGGCAATGTCTCCGAAAGTTAAGAAATGAACTAAGATAAGAATATGAACTCTAGTCATGATTTCTTGAAGAGTTACTTAGTGTAGGTAGGACTATGGACCCTACTTATGCATTGCACAAGTGGACTC
Organism: Solanum verrucosum; assembly: GCF_900185275.1. NCBI lineage: Eukaryota > Viridiplantae > Streptophyta > Magnoliopsida > Solanales > Solanaceae > Solanum > Solanum verrucosum. The sequence goes on from NW_026020056.1 coordinate 3,276, forward strand.
TAAGGGAGGTTATGATTAGGCTCTTTATGTAATGAAGACTATGGTCTATGTATGTTAATATGAAAGCATGTTAAGGTTGACTTTACTTATGTCAAGACATGAAGTATGATTATGCATGTGAATTACACTTATGACTTCTTAATGGGTTTGCTTAGTATATGTGGGGGTATGGGACTCCATGTGTACATTGCACAAGTGAGCTTGTGAAGGGGTTGTGAGGGTGGTTTACCTAATATGAACTAAATGGGTTATGACTAATGATGTAGTAAATGAATGAGTCCTTATATTGTTATGAAGTATGTTGGTCTTATGTCTAATGTTAAATGAAGATGTTATGACTTGTTGAATATGATGTGCCTAGTCTATGGTGGCTTCCTAGGAACACTTGGTGTGAGTAGTATTATGGGATGCTACTTGCACATTGCACTAGTGTGACTTGGGGGTTGTCTTAGGTGATGGTTCCTATGTGAAGACTATGTCTTATGGTGTGCTTATGACTCTATGAATATATGTGGTTGGATTGATGAAGGCTATATGTAAGTTCACCCTTTGGTAACCTTAAGGTGATACATTGCACCAAGTATTCCCTAAGGGTTTTGAGGAAAGGAGTTAATATAAAGAGGAAGGTAATGTATTGTATGCATTGAATGTGCCTAAAATGTTATAAGTGGCTCTATGTGCTATTATGAATGGTTTCCATGTGTATGATGATGTATGTGGTTTATATTGTCCTATTGTACTAAATGTTCTTGAAGTTTCTCTAAAAAGGCATGATGCATGGTTTCCAACTAAATGTCCTTTTAAAGCATGTTTTGCATGGTTATCATACTTAGTGCATTCTTGTACTAACACCATTCTTCTTCATCTTTTTACACCAAGTGTAGGTGGTGGTGGCTAAAGGGTCTTTCCTAGAAGTGATGAGCTTGGCTTACTATTCCCAAGTTCGGGTGTGTCCTTAAAGATTCAAGGACCTTTATGTTAAAGAGTTTCCTTAAGTTCAATGTACTAGATAGTAGTTTCTTTTGTATTGTAAGGGTTGTGTCCCTCTTGTGTTGTAGTCGTGTTTTAAGATGGCTACCTTGACACGTAGTATTCCGATTGTGTATTAAAGGTTTAAATGAGGCGACTTTTTAAGTCTTGTGTTATATTATGAAAAAGTTTTAAATTTTCCGCTATTTTTCTATCATAAATGCTATGACGAATGCTAAGGGTTTGTATATGACCTCCGAGAGGTCGAATACACCGATAACGACTAGGGGGTGCTCTCGGGTCGTTACACATTCTGGGATTGAGAGGACTTGAGTGAACATTATCATATTAGACTGAGAAGTATCAGATATATCTAACTCGTCTTCATTTTGTAGAGATAAATTGCCTGAATTATATACAGAAAAACAGTAGGTGGTACGTTTGGTGAACACAATCCTGGTTTCTTTTAATCAATGAAACAACTTGTGAACTGAAACTCTGTTAATTGTTAATCCGGAATTAGATTACAAATCTTAGTTACTAGAACATCACAACTAAACCCATTTTAATATCCTTAATTGTTTCTTTAGGAAATCCATAACGACGTTTGAATAAATGCGACAGTGAAATCATTTATGTAAAGAAATCTTTGTGGATCGACCTCAACTGACATTGACTTTGACCGTTTATATCTCTTAATTCAGGTGTAATTTGGATGTATGAAATTTTGGCGCACTGTCGGGGAATTTCAATTAGAATATTTTACTAGCTTTTATTCTTAGGTAGTTAGATTTCCAAATTTAACATGTTGTTCTTTGTTTTTGTCCCTTTCAGGTGAGTTCGACTGTATATGCCAAATACCAGAAGTAAGGGAGCCCTACTAGTCCCATACGATCCAGAACTTCGAAAAATAAATCCATAAGATGGTGAACGCATAAGAACTTGAGGCGCATAGACAGTGATTTGGATTGGAAGCTGAAACCATTGCGAAGGGTATTTAGCTAAATGTTGTGAACAACCCACCTAGGGCAGTGGATGAAAACCTAGCAGTGGATGACTCATTGCTCCCCACCCCATCGTGTACTCCAAGGGATAGACCACATCCACCAGCTCACATGATTTATGAAGAGGATGACTTACACTTGGATGAGCTGGACCACTAGAGCAATAGTGTTACTTGCAGTACCTCCGGGGTTAAGTTGACAACCACACTATGATTCAACTGCTGAATCTAAAAGTATGTTCAGGGTGTAGCGGTGATATTAACTAGCATTGCTGATTTGTGGCGATCTGCAAATGCAAGAAATTCCTAGAGTTAGCCAGACAACAATGAGACTGAGGTTGTTCCCATTGTCTCTTACTAGAGAGGCAACAAATTGGCTGAATGAGACACATGATGACTCAATCAGGACTTGTATTGAACTGAAGGAAACTTTCCTCGAATGATTCTTTCCGGAATCAAAAGAGTTGTAGATGAAAGATAAGATAAGTGCGAATAAGAAGCTACCAGGAGAAGGGGTGCATGACACCTGGTGGAGATTTAGCCAAAAGCTGAAGAAGTGTCCAAACCATGGTCTCACTGAGAGACATCTAAGACATAAATTTTATAGGTCTTCAAATTATGTTACTAAACTTGTTGTTGATGCAGTGTGTGGAGGATCATTTATGAGGAAACCATTCTTAGAGAGCATGCAACTGATGGACGAGTTGTCAAAGAATAACAGGGCATGGTATACCAGAGATGTAGAAGTAGGAGATCTTGGGTACACATTTAAACTGTCAGCTGAACAAAGGAAAAAAGAAGAAGAAAGGGATCAGGACATGGCACACATAAGGACCCAAATAAATCTTCTTACGAAGCATATTGTCTCAAAGTCTGAAAAGGTAAATGTCGTGGGACAGCCAAACATGTATGGAAATCAGGCTATTGATCTAGATAAGGAGGCCAATTACCTAGGAAACCAAGGAGGTTTCTTGAATTACAACTTGGGAAACCAGGGTTATAATTCTGGAAAATGCAGGTCAGAACTACTCAAGGGAATGACAGTATGACATGCCAGCAAACAGAGAACAGGGAAACTAGTAGAACATAAATGGGTACAGAAATGATCGCAGTGGTGTATATGTTCCCCCCAGGTAATAGAGACCGGGCAAGTGGTAGTTCCAGCGGGTCTAAGTTGGAAGACATGTTGGCCAAGGTGCTATGAAAAGTTGAATCAACTAATGCAGGGGTGAAGGAGTTGAAAAGTGATTTCTTTAGTATGAGTCATCCGGTAGACTCTCACACAACCTCCATCAAGTAGATTGAGCAGTAGTTGGGGCAACTTTCAGCCCCATTAAATCAGAGGAAGAATGTGTCACTACGTAGTGACACAATCCAAAATCCTAAGAAGGACGAGCATTGCATAGCTATCGCCACCAAGAGTGGTAAGATTCTTAATAGGCCAATTTCTGCAGGTACTAAACATGAGCAGGTGTTGGAGTAAGATGGAAGAGAGTAAAATGAAGCTGAACAAGCAGATGACTTGGAGGATGCTCAACCAATAACTGAACCAGCAGGATCAAAAGAAAGAGAGGTTGAGGGAGACATTCCTTTATAGCAGATCCCAAGACCACCTCCTCCTTTCCCTCAAAGGCTTAAAAGGAAATCCGAGGATGGGAAATTAACTAAATTCATCACCATGCTGAGACAACTATCAGTGAATAACCCAGTGGTCGAAGCACTAGAACAAATGTAAGGATATGCCAAGTTCATGAAAGACTTGGTTATAAAGAAGAGAGTTGTAAGTATTAATTTGACTAACCATGTTCATCACTGCAGTGCTATTGCTACCAGGTCTCTGGAACAAAAGAAGGAGGATCCGGGTGCATTCACCATACCATGCACTATCGGATAAATAAAATTTACAAAGGCCTTGTGTGATCTAGGGGCCAGTATAAACTTGATGTCGCTAGCCACCTACAAGCAACTGGGGTTAGGAGTTCCAAAACACACAACTATGAGGTTAATGATGGCACACAGGTTAGTGAAGCGACCTATGGGCATCCTATGTGATGTGTTCGTAAAGGTGGACATGTTCATCTTTCCGGCAGACTTCGTGATCTTGGATTGCGAAGTAAATTTTGAGGGTCCCATTATTTTGGGAAGACCATTTCTGGCCATGGGACAAGCATTGGTAGATATTGAGCGAGGAGAACTGAAATTCAGACTCAACAAAGATGAGGTAAAGTTTAATATTTGAAGGTCCATGAAACAGCCACATGACATGAATATGGTGTCTGAAATAGAGGTTTTTGATGAAGAAGAAATGGAAGAACCATTGAAGAGAGGTTGGGTGTTGAAACCTTAGTTGTAGTGCTAATGAATTTTGAAGATAATTTTCGATCGGACTATGTAGAGATCGTGAATGCTTTGGGGTATGGGAGCACACTTTTATGCTCCAAAGAAATGGGACCTGGAATTGAAAAATAGGCCAAGACCTCTGGGAAAACCATCCATTGAGGAGCCACTTGTGCTTGAACTGAACAATTACCTAATCACCCGAGGTATGTATTTTTGGGAGCTACCAACACTTTACCTATGATTTTGGCTGCAAATGTGATTGATGAATATGTTCAAGCTATGATCAAAGGGTTGATAAAATACAAAAGGGCCATTGGGTGGACCATTACTGATATCATCGGGATACCTCCAGGTATATGCTCCATAAATATCAACTTGAGGAGGACTGCAGCCCAAGCATTGCACACCAGCGGAGGCTAAACCCACTTATGCAAGAGGTGGTCAAAAAAGAGATCATCAAGTGGTTAGATGCTGGGGTGGTGTGCCCCATTTCTGATAGTCACTGGGTCAGTCTAGTCTAATATGTTCCCAAAAAGGGTGGTATGACTGTGGTTGCGAACACCAAGAATGAGTTAGTCCCGTAGAGGCCAGTCGCTGGATGGCGAGTGTGCATCAATTACATGAAGTTGAACAAGTGGACCTTCAAGGATCACATCCCGATGCCTTTCATGGACAAGATGCTTGATATGTTAGCTGGAAAAGGGTGGTAGTGCTTCTTAGATGGATACTCTGGCTATAACCAGATATCAATTGCTCTTGAAGATTAGTAAAAGACTACCTTTTCATGTCCTTATGACTCCTTTGCATTTAAACGCATGCAAGTTGGACACTGTAATGCACCAACAACTTTCCATAGGTGTATGATATCGATCTTCTCAAACATGGTGGAGGACACTCTGGTGGTCTTCATGGATGAATTTTCAGTGGTAGGTGATACCTTTTATGATTGTTTGCTAAATATTAGCAGGGCCCTACAGATATGCGGGGAGGTAAATCTAGTGTTAAATTGGGAGAAGTGCCATTTCATTGTCAAGAAAGGCATAGTCCTTGGGAACAAAGTGTTACAAAGGGGGATAGAGGTCGACAAAGCCAAAATTGAGGTGATTGAAAATTTACCCCATGTGCAAGCTTTTAGAAAAGAAGGTGAAATTTGTTTTGATGAGGCATGTCTCATAGCCTTTGAATGCCTAAAGGAGAAGCTAATTTCTGCACCAGTGATCATTGGCCCATATTGGGCGGAGATATTTTAGGTAATGTGCGATGCTACTCGTACTTTTTTAGGAGTTGTGTTGGGACAGAAGCGCAACAAGATGTTACATCTGATTTACTATTATAGTAAGTCACTGAAGAGAGCACAAAAAAACTACATAGTTACTGAACAGGAACTACTGGCGGTGGTATATGCGTTTGAGAAATTCAGAGTTTACTTGCTAGGTACTTGAGTGATAGTTCATACGGATCATGCAACTCTGAGGTACCTCATGGCAAAGAAAGATGCCAAGCTAAGACCAATAATATGGGTATTACTTCTTCAGGAATTTTATTTTGAAGTTAAGGATAAAAGAGGTTGTGAGAACCAGGTGGCTAATCACCTATCTAGGTTTGAGGATGAAAAGATGCATTCTTGGATGAGCAGGTATTAGCCTCTACTCTTGATCTTATTCCTTGGTTTGCTGATTTTGCTAACTTTCTTGTTAGTGATTTGATGCTTGAGGGGATGACATTTCAGGAAAGGAAAAGGTTCTTGCATGATATGGGTAAGTATTTCTGGGATAAACCTTATCTGTACAGGGTGTATGTACTAATAACATCTTCAGACGATGTATCCATGAAGCTGAGATGTTGTATATTCTAGAAGCTTGTCACTCATCTCCGGTAGGTGGTCATCATGTAAGTCCTCGGACAGCCCACAAGATACTTCAATGTGGGTACTACTAACCCACAATTCATCAAGATGCGATGGACATAGTAAGCAGTTGTGATATGTTCTAGCGACATTGAGAGATCTCACAGCGACATGAGTTACCAATTACACATATTTTGGAGGTGGAGCTATTTGATGTGTTGGGAGTCGATTTCATGGGACCATTTGTTATCTCCTTTGGGCAAAAGTACATATTGGTTGCAGTAGACCATGTGTCCAAATGGGTTGAGGTAGTTGCTTTCCTGAAAATGATGGCAAGAGTGTTGCTGGTTTTTTGAAGAAGAATATCTTCTCAAGGTTCGGCACAATCAGAGTTATCATTAGTGATGGTGATTCCCTTTTCTGCAACAACATATTCAGTGCGCTCCGAACCAAATATGGGGTTAAACAGCACAACGTTGCAACACCTTATGACCCTCATAGCAGTGGCCAAGTAGAGGTATCCAATAGAGAAATAAAGGCGATCTTGGCAAAAAACCGTGAATGCCAACAGGACAGATTAGGCACGAAAGTTAGATGATGCTCTATTGTTATATCGGAAAGCTCTCAAAACGCCTATTGGTATGTCTCCATATCAATTGGTGTTTGGAAAGGCATGTCATTTGCCAGTTGAGCTTGAGCATAAAGTACTTTGGGCCTTGAATAAACTGAACCTTAGATGGAGTAAAACTCCATACCTGAGACTGGATCAAATCAATGAGATGGATGAGTTCCGATTGAGAGCATATGAGAGGTCACCATTGTACAAGGAGAGGATGAAGCTATATCATGATAAGCATATTGAGAAGAGAACCTTTACTCCTGGTTACTTGGTGTTAGTTTTCAACTCCATACTTCGTCTTTTTTTGGGAAAATTGAGATCCATACGGTCTGGACCTTTTAAAGTTACTCAAGCGTTCCAGTCGGGTGCTATTGAGCTTGAAAATGACAAGGGCAAGAGGTTCAAAGCCAATGGTCAGTGCATCAAGGCATACTTGGGTGTTCCAGAAGATGTGAAGATTGTGGAGGAATTTAAACTTGATGAAGTCTGAGTAATCAAGTAAACTGTGTCGTGCCGCGACGTTAAATTGTGCGCTTCTTGGGAGGCAACCCAACATGTAATTGTAATAGGTGTTTTCCTTTTCCTAATTTTTATTTAATCTTATAGAGTCACTGTGTGTTGATGTGTGCAAACGAGACTGGGTTAAAAAATGAAGGAACTGGGTGCAAATAGCTCTTCACAAGCAGCCTCATGTATCGTGGTTCCTTTCACAGCTAACTTCACGGTCCGGCATCCTAAGCAACAACCAAAAGAGGCTACTGGAAATTGCCATAAAATGGTTCACAAAAGGGTTCACAGTTCGTCATAATTTGTACGAACCGTCTAGCCTCTCGTGAACCTCAAGTAAGAACTTTAGTCTCTAAGTCATGTTCACGAACCTTTCCACCGACCGTGATTCCCTTCACGAGCAACTTTATAGTTTGTCATCTGCTGCCAACAGTATCAGTACCCGACCCGACACACGCATAAACTTAAAACATTTTTAAGCCATGCTAAGCGGCAATGGTCAATTTCTTTTCTTTTGCTCTCCACTATAACGATTATTAGTCATATAATTAAGAGTATTCATCTTTAAAACTACCAATTTTCATCCTACAATCGAAGACCAAGTTCAATTTTGTCAAAGAATTCAACTAAATAATTCTCTTCTTATTTTTGACCGAAAGTTCCATCCATGTAATTTGGAAATAAGTCTTTCTAACACTTGTTATATGTTTAATCTTGTCGGAAAACAAGTGGGATATGCTTTGAATTAGTCGATGGTACCTTCATGATGAACTACTATTGTTGATGTGAAATTATTGAGGGTTGGTTGAAATTGGGGGAGTTTGGTTATTGTAGGTTAGATTAAATTTTGTAACATTGATGATTTTGTGTGGGTATGATTAGGGTATATGTGTGTTTGATGAATATTGTTCTTTTTAGCATCTTCCTGGTTGAAATTTAGTGGAGATAGTAAGTCACGATGTGATCATGGGCAAAAAATGGGGTAACCTGTACTATGGTGAAATTGGGGGAGAAAATGATGGGATGAATTGTTAAGAGTACGATCTCGACAGGCTTCACGGACCGTGGAAGCCACCACGAGCCATGAAAATAGATTCACTCCATGGGCCATGTAAATTACATCCACCTAGTAAATAGATTCACGAGAATGATGACGAACTGTGGTTCACTCCATGGGCCATGAAGCCGTCCATGAACAACACTTGTCAATCCACTGTTGCACACTAATTTTATAATAAATCCATGAGAGGTCTTCACGGACCGAGGTACCTACCACGACCCATTTGAGAACTCGTACAGTTTACTTGTTTCGTAAATTTTATTTTTTCTGTACTTTTATTTCTATTTGTCTTTTGATTCCGTGTCCCTTCCCAATGATAGATTGGGTGACGACATTCTTAAGCCGAGGCGTCATGATGTAATTACATAGGGGAAGTCTGAGTACCCAATAGTGTGTCATTTTATTGATTTGCAGAACTAGTGTGTTTTGTAATTCTAAGGTACTATGGCTCCCCAAAGAAATAACTCAACCAAACCTGCTTCCCCCCGCTTCTTCTAAATCAAAAGGTCGTAATGACTCTGAGTCTAGTAGCTCCGAGGTGAAAATAAATGTCAAACCTGAAGATAACCCACCCCGAGTTACTAAATCCATAACAACGAGGGCCATTCTCCAGGGCACTCCTCCCAGTCTAAAGAGAGAGGTAGTCGTTTCGGTAGTGGTGAAGAATCGAGTAGTGAATCTAATGCTGGTTCAGGCTGCCAGTCTGCTGGTGGTTTGGAAGGCAGTGCAGAGTCTGAAAGCGGCTCTAAGGAAGAGGCAACCACACCCCCACCTGCAGTACACATAGCAGTTGAAACTGGAGCACAAGAAGAGGCAGGTACAAGATGAGCAGATGAAGAGATCACCATTGATGACACCATAGTGCTTTATGTCAACATCCATGAACCTGATTCCTCAGCGAGACAACAGGTGATTGACTGTTTCCAATCCATATGGAATGTGCATAGATGCGAGGATTTCTTTAATAATAGGATTGTCAACAAGTCTGGTGGCTTCAAGAATAGACCGATCATGCCTGAGACCACAGTGGTAGTAGATGCTGTCAAAGCATTCCCCGACATTTATTGGACATTTCAGTTTCATTTGTTTGATTGGATGAACAATGCACCTAGAGAATATTCCATCCACCTACCCAGAGAGTTTTATTCATCTTAGGTAGCTATGGTTATGAATTTTGTTGTAGACACAGAGACAACCAAATGGGGGAAGAAAGATATGGCCATTACCTGGGGTCCACTCAATTCAATTATGGTTCGGGGAAAATCGATAGATATCTTCGAGTCTAATATCAACATGATCTTACGTGGCCCGGAATACACAGCACCAGCTTCAATTGGCCTTTTTGAGGGAAAACATCATGCGGTCACCAGTGATAATGAGATGGAGATTAAAAGTTCTTGAGAGAGGGTCTTGTGATGGATTTCGAAGCAAATTGTTGTAGATGGGGAGAATGCAGTTTTGGTGACAGTAACGCCAACACACTCATCACAAAAGTGTTACTATATTTTCCAGCTAAGGTTTGGTTGACTATCGCCCGTGTTCAATTGAGACCTACAATAAATGATAATACTTTGTCTCCTTCACTAGCTTCTTTGGTAGCATGCCTCATGGTTGGTTACCCGGTAAATGTGGGGTGGATTATAGCGACCGAGATGAGATATGGGGCACTGGACGAGAGAGCCAGATTTCCATTTCCCTATCTGATAGGGAAACTATGTCGACAAGAGAACATTCTGCCAAACAAGCAGGTTGACAGATGGGGTGAAGCAGCCAGACTCACCCAAGCTTCTAAAATCAAGGATGTCACGAACCATCTCTTTGGTGCGAAGTCTGGAGCTGTGGTTACTTTAGTTGTCGTTCCTCATGCCCCACTTGATATTCCACATGTAGACAGAGGGCAAGAGCAGGGGGAGTCATCACAACTATCTACATAGGCACCACCACCACCAACTTCCGCCTCATAGGCTTCAGGTACCTATGTCACTATTCCTATGACTTTTTTTGAGAAATGGATGCAGATCAGTGCCAAACCAGGACCTTGGTCGATCATATTGTAAACCAGATGCCTCATCTAATGGAGAGAGATGTGTTAGCTAGGAAGAATGAGATAAAAGATGAGATACGGAAGAAGCAGGTTTCTTAAAAGACATGATGGATGGTTTGGAGAACCTTCTCCAGGATCGATTCCAGGCTACCAGTTTAGTAGATACTGAATAATTCAACTCCTAATTAGCTAAGATGTGAGCTCAAGTTGCTAAACTGGCTGAAAAGCTAGTACAGGTACCCACTCGGGTCATGCCAGATTCTTTCATGCAACTGCTCATTCAGGCATCCTCCACTCAATCAGTTGACGGTTTCTGGGGTGAACTATCCAAGAGTAAGTGCAGCAAGAGAAAACACAAAGCCGAAGAACCTGATGACGAGACGCCTGCTCACCTATCCTGAGAGGAAAGAAGGCAAGAAAGAAAGCTCGCAGGGCATCAAGGAAGGACGCTAGAGAAAAAGAAGCACTTGAGCAACAATAGTGAGAAGCAGTGTTAGCTGGAGCTATAGGTAGCGGAGCCTGTCCCAGTGAGTGGTAGCCAGCTTGATCCAGCACTGGTTTCTGAGAGTGCAACCGTTGATAAGGGTGCCGACGCCGATCCGACTACCAGTGCCTAGAGCACCGTAGGTATGACCCCTCCTCATAACCCTATTCTGCTTTATTTATTGACTTTGAGGGAAAAGTCCTTTTGTTTAGGGAGGGGGTGGTGAGCAACCTGCCATTTCACCTGGTTAGGATGAATGGAGGTTGACTCTATGTTTGTTTTTGTTGTGATAAGAATATGAGGTGTTTTTGTGTTGAGTTGTGCAACATCTAGTCTGTGAAAAATGAGGACCTTAATCTGAAATTTGACTGTTAGGATCTTTAGATGATATATTAGATACTTACATGTTGAACATTGCTAGTCTGATAAATAAACTGGTGAACCAAGAAACTAGAGGATGTAGTCATATGTCATGTGTGTGAGTGTTGTTCGAAGTCTAACACTAGGAGAAGAAACTAGAACTTGCCCGAGTAGTCTTATTTAAATCTCAGAATAACCAGATAGGAAAGGATCAGTAGGCCATTTTTTTTAAGTCAGTAAAAAGCGAAATATAAAACAACCAAACAAAAAGTTTATCACTTGAACCCAATTTGAGCCTTACAGTCAATTTTTGTTCTTACCCAATAAATATCATATCATTTGGTCTCCAACGATACGATGTCACAACCTAGGCTAAAAGATTAAGTTGAGGGTGATTGCAATCCGAGAAGAAAGAAAAAGTGAAAAAGAAGGTTCAACCAGTGATAAAAAATGTATAAAAAAAGAAAAAAAAGAGAGAGAAAAAGAAAATAATGTATGCTAGATTGTGCTAAACTGAAGAAAAAGAGGCAATCGCTCAAAAAAGAGTTGTGTACAAAAAAACTTTGGAAAACCAAAGGACTGGACACTCACAAACCTAAATACTCATTACCTAGCCTGAGCCTATGTTACAAGCTGATAAAGTCCTACAGTGATCCTATTCCGGGTGTTTGAAAGATAGAGCGTAGAAAACAAGGGCAAGCCTATGGTTGTTTGTTGTTAGTGTTAGAAGTTCTTTGAGAGTGCGAGCGTAATAGTTAGTCCCAATTAGCATGAGTGAGGGACTTCTTTGGTGTGAGGAAACAGTGATTGCATTCGAGAGTAGATTGTGTTAGCTGATAGTTCATAGTAATAAGCATGATCGACCATGAGTAATGACATGTCATATATTTATCCTTTCATGTTAGATTCATGGTTATGGATACAAATTGTGTACGAGATAGTTGTTGTATAGTTTCAAAAGTGTTTTAATAATCTGAGGACTGAGTGTATTGCTTTCTCATCACTTGAGGAGAAGTAATGGTTCTAAATTAAGGGTGTTGATGTGCCACGAAATCTTGGCACATTTGATGCTTGAAAACTAATGATTAATACTATAACTGAGTGTATTTTTGTATGCTTTGATGTGCTTGTTGAATGTGTAGATAGATCTTTGCTTTTGTTAAAAAAATTGAAAAAGAAGCAGAAGAAAATTGTGATCCAAGTGGAAACCACGAGAACCTAAATGGGTCGTGAACCTTGTCACGAACCGTGGTGCCAGTCGTGAAGTTTTTCCAGTATGAAGGCTTGGAGAAGTTGAGATTGGGTTAGATTATGTAACGATCACGGCCAACCTCACGGACCGTGAGCCTCATAATGGTCCTTGGTTGTGCTGATGAAGTTGAATCAGTGTTTGGGCCTTGGGAAGATGGAGTGCATGAGCAACCAAGTGAAGACCACATAAGGCCCCACTGGCCGTGGTCACCACAACGGCCCATGGTGGTTATCGTGAAGATGATCCAGTACTTAATCCTTGAGAAGCTTAAATGGGAAGTGACCAAGTAAAGACCACAGACAATATGACGGACCGTGGTCCCTTTGACGGCCCATGGAGGTTCCCATAGTACCTACTCAGTGTTGACCTTGAAGATCAGAAGTTGCAGAAGTACCAAGTGAAGACCACGAGGAGTTTCACGGACCGTGATGCCCTTCACGGGTCGTAGAAGTTGCCATGAAGTGCCCGACATTTCAGTCCTACTTCGAGTAGGACTCTTTTGAAATCACTATTTTTGAATTAATTAGGTCGTTTGTCATGTTTTATCTTATCTTACCTTGAATGACGAACAAGTTTCTATTATTCTATGTTTTAGATTTCCAATTTGAACATTAAATTAAGTTCAAAGTTTTGATTTCCGGTTCTTGAATAATCGAAGTGGCTTATTGATTTGCTTATCCTCATAAGCACTTTCTAAACATGTTTGGTTTGATATTTCTAAATGTTAATGTGAAATCATGAGTGGCTAAACACCTCAACTGGGATTGTGGGATCTATGACCTAAAACGAAAGTGTGATTTAGTAAAACGACTGAAAGGCGATTTATGTTTCCAAACTATAATATACTTTTCATTATTCATTTATTTTGATGACTGCAAGCAATGGAATGAGCTTGTATTTATTATTTGTTCTAGATAAAAATAATATTTAGGAAAAAGTTAAGTTAACGGGAAGAAATGGAGGCAAAGTTTGAGCTATAGAGAAAAGAACTTTAACACCATTGTAAACGAGGGTAAAATTAGTAACACTCTGGGACCGAGAGGACTTGAGTGAACATTATCTGATTAGACTGAGTAGTATCAGATATATCTAAATCGTTTGCATTTGGTAGAGATAAATTGCCTGAACTTAAATATGAAAGAACATTAGGTTTAACGTTATGGTGAACATAATCCTAGTTTCTTTTAATCAACGAAACAACTTGTGAACTGAAAACTTTGTTAATTGTTAATCTGGAATTTGATTACAAATCTTAGTTATTAGAACATCACAACTAAATCCATTTTTACTTTTCGTAATTGTTTCTTTAGAAAATAATAACGACATTTGAATAATCACAACAGTGAAATCATTTATGTAAAGAAATTTTCTGTGGGATCGACCTCAACTTATGTTGAGTTCTATAAATTGACTTCGACCATTTATATCTCTTAATTGAGGTGTAACTTTGGACGTATTAGAATTCCAAATCACAAAAAATACATGGACTATAGCACACAAAAATTGGTAAAATATGGGTTTACCTGCTTTGGGGCGTGTTTTAACTTGAAAATGCACTCATTTTCCCCTCGTGACAAACTCGCTCCATTTCTAAGGGCTTATCGAAGGTCGATGAAAAATTTTAGCCATTATTTTTCTGGAATTCTAAATAACAAAAAATATATGGAAAATAACACATGAAAATTGGCAAAATTTAGGTCTAGCTATATTAGGGCTCGTTTGAACTTGAAAATGTACATGTTTACTCCTCGGGACGAACTCTCTCAATTGCTAAGGTTTTAACATACATCGATGAAAAGTTTTGGCCATAATTTTTTGGGAATTCCGGATCACAAAAAATCAATGGACTTTTTTTAGCACACGAAAATTGGCAAAATCTGGGTGTACCTGCTTTGGGGCTTGTTTGAACTTGAAAATACGCCCGTTTACCCCTCGGGATGAACTCGCTCCATTGCTATGGTCTTTACGGACGTCTATGAAAATTTTTGGCCACTTCTTTTGGGAATTTCGGGTCACAAAAAATCCATGGACTATAGCACACAAAAATTTGAAAAATCTAGGTTTACCTGCTTTGAGGCTTGTTTGAACTTGAAAATGCGCATGTTTGCCCCTTGGGGAGAACTCGCTCCATTGCTAACGTCTTAACGGACCTCCACAAAATCTTTCGGCCATATTTTTCTGGAATTTCGGATCATTAAAATTTAATGGACTATTGCACACGCAAATCGGCAAAATCTAGGTTTACCTGCTTTGGGGCTCGTTTGAACTTGAAAATATACCCATTTACCCCTCGGGACGAACTCATTCCATTGGTAAGGTCCTAACGATGTCCATGAACATTTTTGGCCATTTTATTTCAAGAATTCTGGATCACAAAATATCCATGGACTATAGCACACGAAAATTGGCAACATCTGGGTTTTCTCGCTTTCGGCTCGTTTGAACTTGAAAATGTGTTTGGTTTCCCCTCGGAACGAACTCGCTCCATTTCTAAGGTCTTAACAGACGTCTATTGAAAATTTGGACCATTTTCTTTAGGAATTCCAGATCACAAAAAATTCATAGACTATAAATAGATCACGAAAATTGGCAAAATCTTTACCCTCTTTGGAGCTCGTTTGAACTTGAAAATGCACCCGTTTACCCCATGGGACGAACTCGATCCATTGCTAACGTCTTAACGAACGTCCATGAAATATTTCAGCCATTTATTTCGGTAATTCCGGATCACATAAAATCTATGGACTATATAGCACATGAAAATCAGCAAAATCTGGGTTTACCTTCTTTAGGGCTCATTTTGTCACGACCCAGGGGTACCCCATAGATGTAACACGATGTATAGAACCCCGAAGGACGCCATACAAGCCACTTACAATTTCATAACATAAGCAATAGAACAATAAGAGTAAAAACACATTTCAAGTCTAAAATTTTGATAAAAGAAAAGCGGAAGTCTAGACTCTAAGTCTCAACATAGCTATATATTACAACAGTCTAAATGAGAAAGGGACACAACCCAAACAACACAGTCCGAAAAGGAAATACAAGAAATCAAACTACAATGAGACAACATCCGTCGTCAAACCAGGAGGACTCACCAACAAGCTAGGAGAATAAGCAAATCCAAGCTTTAGCCATTGCGGTGATCACCTTGAGAACCAGACTCTACAGTTGGGGAAAATATAGGAAAATTAGGCGTTACTACAAAAATGCACGAAGTATGATAGCCATGCATAAAAGCATTCGAAAACATGCTAAAAGGGACATTTCATTTGAATGTACGCAATTTACCAAGTTTAAACATCATCATAGTCATAGTGGAAAAGCATTAGTCATAAACATAATCAACATAGTCATAATCGTCATAAAAGTATTTGAGAACTGATATATAAAGCTTATTCAGTAACCATAGTTCATAATTCATATTCTTAATTGTTGTCTTTGGGAACTAGCCTTAATCGACATGAGACAATGCGAGCTTAACATGGAATACAGTGACTCCCACACCGAACAAGGGTGTTCTACTTGCCTAAGGTAGAACCATACTCTTAGCTTAGGTGGATCCACTAGCTAATAACCTATGGGGGCACATAGTTTATGGCACAAGGAGATTGCTACTAGAAAGCTGACCTCTACTATCATGAGGGCTTCCATCCCATGAGATTGCTCCTCGAAACCTGGGCTTAACTAACGTAAGGGCTCCCATCTCATATCAATATCCACTCGGTGCTAAGAATTTATTCCCATGGAGAACATATTAAGTCTTGACTTAACTCATATTCATGGAAGAATGTCTTGACACTCAATCCAACATAATTCATAGGATAGCTCTTAGATCATGTATGAGAATAACCTTTCACCGTCCATGTCTACATATAGATTCAATAGGTGAAAAAGCCTTTCAACCTTAGAATCATCATATTGTGAGAAAACCTTTCACATCATTTCATATTCATGCTTAGGTGTGTATATGAGAACATCCTTTCAACAACATAATAATTGCATCATAATCATACACACTTCACTCTGAAAGTGTTCATAAAGCATATACCTAAATCTCATAAACATACATAATTCTCATACTTTACGATTCAAGGGTCAAAGATCATATTCAATATACAAATCTAGAATTCACTACATTAGACATGGATGTAATCATAATTTAAGTAACTCAATAACTACAGGCATAATTCTGTATCATTCTTGTTTCATAAATCAAGACCCACATTACAAAATCAAAATTGGGAAACATGGGGATTTCATGGATTCTTGGGGAACTCAATATAGAACCATAGGAAATCATCAATTTATACACAATGTGACATAATTCAATCATTAAAAATGATTTTGAAAGGAATCCATGAGTTTGGAATCTAACCCTAACTTTTGGGGATTTCTATCTTTGAAATTGAGATTTTGAAGGGACTCCATGCATGAATAGGTACCATACCTTGCTCAACAATGCCCAATGAAAGATGTGAGAAACCTTGCTCCTTGAAACCCTAGCTCCAACTTCCTTCTTCTTCTTCATTGAGTTCTAGAGAGAGAATTTTTGGAGAGGGTGAAGTTTTTGGGAATTGTTTTGAAATTTAGGAATAATGAGTTGAATGACTTAATTTAGGGGTCTAAAATCCTTATATAGGTGGTCTAAATTAGGCTAAAACGACACCACTTCATATTACTTAAAACCGAAAAACCCCAAACTACCCCTAAACTAAACCACCAAAACTACTCCCAAGCATTAACCACGGACCCATGACCTACCGACCGTGGAGGGACCCATGGCCCATCCTGGTTGGGCGTGGTTTGGTGACTAGGAGATTCTCGCCAACCATGGAGCCCCCATCTATTGGGCGTGGACCCACTTACGGGGCGTATTTCATGTTGTGGTCCCTGATCTTCAAAAATTCTCTAGAGGTCTTCCACAAGGGCCCCTAGTTGGTCCTTGAGGGGTGGTACCTACACGTTCTAACATGAAACCCTTTATTTTGAGTACGGGGGAGTTACAATCATGACTCTAACCCTCATATTAAGCTCTAGATTAGCCTACTAATTTCTGGGGTGTTACAATATCTCCCCCTCGGGAACATTCATCCTCGAATGACGATCTAGACACCTTACGGAAGTAAAGACTCAAGACTAGCAGCCCATCATGCATGCAACATCAAAATAATGCACAATTCAAAGAAGGAAACTCCAACTCCATCTCAAACATAATCTTTATCAAAAGGAAGTAGGAACTACATCTAATAACCCATAATGCATAAAGACTCAACATTTCTCATATTGATAGGAGGAATTACCTTCTCCACGCTAAAAGCATGCTTAACACAATCTCATGGAACACTTATGCAACATATTTTCAAAAGCACAACTAAAGCATGTTCAACAAGTCATCTCATGAAGAATATAAGAAACTGTTACTCAATGCACAACAACATGAGGAAAATCAATCATAAAAACTCATTTTATTACTAAACATAAATTTCTCAAGAACATGCATAACATAGGGAAATCATGGAAAGCACATATAACACACATAACCCCCAAGACAAGAAAACTCAGGAGACACTACTTACCTCAATATAGGGTAGGAATAGCAGGAAAAACATGAGGATTGTGGGACTTCATATCGGCCTCAGCCTCCCAATTAGCACCATCAACTTGATTGTTCCTCCATAAAACCTTCACAGAAGCTATTTCCTTAATTGTCAACCTCCTAACTTTCCGGTCTAGAATCTCTACTGGAACTTCCTCATATGAAAGACATTCATCAACCCCCAACCCTTCTAAGGGAATAATGGATGTCGGATCTCCAACACACTTCTTGAGCATACAAACATGAACTATCAGATGCACCGAATCCTACTCACTTGGAAAATCTAACTCATAAGCAACTTTGTCAATACGCCTCAAAATTTGGTAGGGGCCCACATACCGGTGACTAAGATTCCCCTTCTTTCCAAATCTCATTGATTAATCCTTTCAAAGACACTTCATCCAATTCTAAGTGTCAATGGTGGTTAATCAGTATATATATCCCAACTAAATGAGTTGGGGTCGAATCCCACAGGGAGCGGTACATGTATAAGATTCAATTGGGAAGTATGAACATGTTCAAATAAATCATAGGAATAAAACATCATTCAAATCAGAGGGTGGCACGAATATGAAATAGGGTTTGGTTTTGATATTATCAACTACAAACATGGACAACCAATATGAAATAACAATAATGAGACGGTTTCTTGGGATGTGATCCGATTATAGGCTAATATAGACAAATGGGTGATTGCAACTATTAGAAAATAGCTAGATATTAGTGAGTAAGCTAGGCTATAGAGGATATAAACTTTCTCTAGAACAATTTACCCCGAATCAAGTTGATTTCTCTTGAACATCAACAAGCATGCAAAAATAGAACAGCCCACACCTTAGTCCATTCACTCTCTCGAGTTGAATGTGTGGGATAGGGTTTAGGATTCACTCTCTCGAGTTGAACCTAGGTCAACCCAATACCCACACACCATCAATCAATAAGTTTAGTTTTAAAACTTCTCTCTCAAGCAAACCAAAAATGCAAGGGTAGAACTGCATTTGCAACTACAATTCTTAAATTAAACCACAATTAATGATTGAACTCACTTCTAAAAAGCATTTAAACTAACATATAGCACTACCCATAAACTAAATCAGGCAATAATCATATAATCACACCCCAAGAATTTGGGTTTTAACTAGACAACATAAAAAGGTAAAAACAGTTACCAAATTGATTATCCATCAACTGGGTCAGTGTAGATTCGTCCTTACAATGCTCCAATTTGAAGCATCTCAAAGACCCACTTCCAAATTCTCAAAAGTGAAAAAAAGTTCATTTCTTCAAAGCTTAGGAAAAATTAGAGAAAACTTGTCTCAGTTCTAAAATATAAGCTAATGATAAAATATTATGATATTAGATACTAAACTAAATGTTCAAAAATGTATTTATAGTCGCCAAAAATGTGTTGCAAAGAGTCACTCATCCAAGTAAGTTGGGCTCGACGAGCCGCCCT
The DNA here is from genome assembly GCF_900185275.1 of Solanum verrucosum. Lineage (NCBI taxonomy): Eukaryota > Viridiplantae > Streptophyta > Magnoliopsida > Solanales > Solanaceae > Solanum > Solanum verrucosum. The sequence continues at coordinate 22,818 of NW_026020056.1, forward strand.
TTGGTCATTTATATCGCCCTTCTTACTTGGCATACAACACCCACAAGGTTTGTAACTTTGGGCGATCCAACACTGCATCGCGAAACCACTCGGTGATCCACCGACTGCTCCTTTCTCTTGCCAACTTGGTTCTTTCCTTCAAGGCTTGGCACACTGGATCTTTAGGTGGTCAAGTAGCCATTTAGCGACTCGCCAAGTGGACTTGGCGATCACCAAGTTTGCTTTTCTTTATTCTTTCAGCTCGCTTTATTCCTTTTTGCAAATTAGTGTCCTTGCTTTGTTCCTCAATCCATATACCTGGAAATCAAGGGTTTTACATCAGTTAATGGCACAAAATAAGCATTCGAGGACAGTAAATTTATATAAATAATGCCTTAAATAAGTCCAAATATCAAACTCATCACTCATCACACCCTTCATGGGTGAGATTTTCAAATAGACCCAATCGTTGACTTCAAATTCTAGATATGTTCTCCTCACATCGGCATAAGACTTTTGTCGGCTTTGTGACATTTTCAATCTATCTCTAATGAGTCGAACTTTCTCAAAGGCCTCTAACAACAATATAGGACCTATCAAAGCCATTTCCCCCATTTCGAACCAACCTATAGGAGATCTACATATCCTACCATACAAAGCCTCAAATTGAGTCATACCAATATTTGAGTGATAGCTATTATTGTAGGCAAACTCTACCGATGGCAGATGGTCATCTCAATTATCCATAAAGTGAATCACAAATGCCCTGAACATATCTTCCAAAGTTTTGATGGTGCGGTCCGCTTGCCCATCGGTTTGGGGATGAAAGGATGAGCTAAGTTTAACCTTGGTTCCTAGGCCCTTTTGAAAAGACCTCTAAAAGTGAGAAGTGAATTGAGGGCCACGATTGGAAATATTGGATGAAGGCACTCCATACAACTTCACTATTTCTCTGATGTACAACTTGGCATAGTCCTCTGCTGAATAGGAAACCTTGACGGGAATAAAGTGAGCCAATTTTGTCATCCGATCTATAATAACCCAAATAGAGTCAAGTTGTCTTTGGGTACAGGGCAAACCGACAATAAAGTCCACATTTATTTCTTCCCACTTCCAAGTGGGAATACCAACATCTTGGGATAAACCTCCCGGTCTTTGATTCTCAACTTTAACTTGTTGACATTTGGGGCACTTAGCCACAAACTCCATGATATATTTCTTCATCCCATTCCACCAATAGACTTCCCGCAATTCATGGTACATCTTGATGGCTCTCGGGTGAATAGAATACCTAGAACTATGAGCTTCCGACAAGATTTGCCCTCTCAAATCATCAATGTTAGGAACACATAAATGGCTTTGGTATCTAAGTACACCATCTACCCCTTGGGAGATAGCCTTAATGGATTTCCTAAGTACCCCCTCTTTCAATTCAACCAAAATAGTATCAAGGCCTTGCTTCAATTTCACATCCACCACAAAAGACGATTCAGAGCCATTGTGAACTATGACACCACCCTTGGCGGAATCCACTAATTAAACACCTAACCGGGCCAACCTATGAACTTCTCGAACCAACTCTTTCGTATCATCATCCACATGAGTAACACTTCCCACAAACAATCTACTAAGAGCATCAGCTACCACATTGGCCTTGTCAGGGCGATAAAGAACACTCATGTCATAATCTTTCAATAATTCAAGCCACCTTCTTCGGTGAAGATTCAAATTCTTTTAACTAAACACGTAATGTAAACTCTTGTTATCGGTGAACACATCAACATGAACCCCATATTGATAATGAATCATATCTTTAAGGAAAGAACAACCGCCGCTAACTCAAGGTCATGGGTAGGATAACTCTTCTCATCGAATTTTAATTGCCTTGAAGCATAGGCAATCACCTTACCATTTTGCATAAGCACACATCCCATCCCAACCTAGAGGCATCATAATACACCACAAAACCATCCGTACCTTTCGGTAAAGTCAACACCAGAGCAAAAGTATGTCTATCTTTCAACTCTTGGAAACTTTTCTCACAAGCTTCTGACCAAATGAATTTCACCTTGTTTTGAGTCAAAGCAGTCATTGGAGAGACAATGGAAGAAAAACCCTCAACAAATCCTCTATAATAACCAGCCAAACCCAAAAAGCTTCTAATGTCCGAAGGAGTTAGAGGTCTTAGCCAACTCTTTACCACCTTCATCTTCCTAGGATCCACCCTAATACCCATACTTGACACAATGTGACCAAGGAAAGCCATAAATATTAGCCAAAATTAACACTTACTAAACTTTGCAAAAAGTTCATGGTCCTTAAGGACTTGCAATACAATTCTCAAATGGTCCACATGTTCATTCTCACTCCTCGAATAGATCAAAATGTCATCAATGAACACAATCACAAACATGTCAAGATGTTGTCTAAACACCTTGTTCAATAAGTCCATAAATGCCACCGGGGAATTAGTCAACCCAAACGACATAACCTAGAACTCATAGTGACCATATCGTGTTCTAAAAGTTGTCTTTGGAATGTCTTCACCTCTCACCTTAATTGGTGATAACCTAACCTAAGGTCAATTTTTGAGAAGTAACTTGCCCATTGTAACTAATCAAACAAATCATATTTCCTTTGAAGAGGACACTTGTTCTTAAATGTCACTATGTTTAATTGATGATAATTGATGCACATACAAAGAGATCCATCTTTTTTCTAATAAACAATATCGGAGCACCCCATGGAAAGATACTCGACCGGACGAAGCCCTTGTCTAACAACTCCTCTAAATGTTCCTTCAACTCCTTTAGCTCAGTCGGGGACATTCTATAAGGAGGAATTTAGATAGGTTGCGTATCTGGGAGAAGGTCAATACTGAAGTCAATTTCCCACTCGAGAGGAATACCATTTAGATCATCCAAAAATACTTCTAGTAACTCATTTACAATGGGGATCGACTCAAAAGTAGGAGTCTCAGAATCTACATCTCTCACCCTAACAATATGGTAAATGGAACCCTTGGAGGTCATCTTTCTAGCCTTCAAACATGAGACAAACTGACCCTTAGGTATAGAATTTCCCCCATTCCACTCAAGTATAGGATCATTCGTAAATTGAAACTTGACTACCCGAGTTCTACAATGAATCGACAAATAACAAGAGTTGAGCCAATCTATACCAAGTATAACATCAAAATCTAACATGTCAAGCTCCACCAAATCAACAACAGTAAGGAAATAGGGAATCTTCTATTAACCCTCTTAGCCACAACAGAATCACCAATAGGAGTAGAGATAGAAAAAGGTTCTAACAACACATCCAGGAGCATACCAAATCTCATTGCCAAATATGGCATCACAAAAGACAGTAGCATCGGGGTCTAACAAAGCATTAATGAGTCCTAGATTAGTACTCATTTAGGGCCTAGTTTATATAGATTTAGTGTCCTCAAATGCTTATTTTGTGCCAATAAGTGATGTTAAATCCTTGATTTTTAGTAATATGGATTGATCAACTAAGAAAGGACACTAACAGGAAAAAAGGAACAAAACAGGCTGAAGAAATGAAGATGGGCGAGCCTGAGGATCGCCAAGAGCACCCAATGTGTCATCGAGTGACACATCTGATCGCCTAAAGTTCCAGTGTGCCAAGCCTTGAGGGAAAAAACCAAATTCGCAAGAGAAAAAAGGTGTATTGTCGAGTAGTTCCACGATGCAGTGATAGATCGCCCAAAGTTATAGACCTTGAGGATGTTGACTGCCAAGGCAGAAGGGTGATGGAAGTGACAAAAGGGAGGCTCGCCGAGTGCTTTGGCGAGCCCGACTTACTTCACCGAGTGAGTATTCGCATCACATTTTTGGTGACTATAAATACATTTTTGAAATTTTAGTTTAAGATCTTTTATCTTTCTTGAGATATTATTGTTATGTTTTGAGCACCTGGAGACAGTTTTCTGTAGTTTTTTCCTTAGCTTTGAAGGATTGGAGAAATTAACTTTTGTGAAATTGGAAGTGGGTCTTTGAAGTTCATCAAATTGGAGCACTGTAAGGACGAAATCACTTTTACCCAGTTGATGGATAATTAATTTTGTAATGGTTTATACCTTTTTATAATGTTTAGCTAAAACCCCAATTCTTGGGATGTGATTATGTGATTATTTGCTGATTTAGCTTATGTGTATTGCTAATTGTTAGTTTAAATGATATTCAGAAGTGGGTTTAATCATTAATTGTGGTTTAATTTAAGAATTGCAGTTGCAAATGCAGTTCTATGTTTGTGTTCTTGGCTTGCTCGAGAAAAATGTTTTAGAACTAAAATTATTGATTAATGGTTTGTGGGTATTTGGTTGACCTGGGTTCAGCTCGAGAGAGTGAATCCTAAACCCAATCCCACAAATTCAGCTCGAGAGAGTGAATGGATTAAGGTGTGGGATGATCTTAATTTGCATGCTTTTTGATGTTTGAGATAAATCACTTTATTCGGGGTAAATTGTTCGAGAGAAAATTTATCTCCACTATAGCCTAGCCTATTCACTAATATCTAGCTATTTTCAAATAGTTGCAATTACCCATTTGTCTATATTAGCCTATAATCGATCACATCTCAAGAAGTAGTCTCATTATTGTTAATTTGTATCATTGTGACTATTGTTTGTAGTTGATAGTTAAAAACAAAGGCCCCCCCCCCATTTGACATTTGTGTCACCCCTTAATTTGAATGATGTCATTATTCATTAATTTTTATTCGTATGACTGATTTGATCATGTTCATACTTCTCAATTGAATCTAAAACACGTACCGCTCACTTTGGGAGTCGACCCCAACTCATTTAGCTGGGTTTTATACTCATTTACGATCGTTGAACACCTAGAATTTGATGAGGTGTGCTTGATACATTAAATCAAAATGGCACCGCAACCGGGGAGTGGTGTTGTTTGAAATTCTTTTGGTGAAGTTGAATTTTGTTCTTTTTAGTCATAGTTGAATCTACTTACTTTTGGTTTTTGTTTTTGTGTTGTTGTTGAAAACTGAGGAAATGAGTGTCAATGGAAGCAATGGTAGCCAAGTGGGACACCAAGATGACATCGGCAATCTCAATGATGTCAATGAACTGAATGTCAATGACCCAAATCTAGTGGGTGGAGTTGGTGTCATTATCTTGCCTCCATCTAAAGAGAACGATGTGTTCCACATTACAAGCACCATGTTCCAGCTCTTACAATTGAAAGGCTTGTTTGGTTGGTTGGCTAATGAGGATCCCCATAAGCACATAAGGAACTTTTTTGATGTTTGCAGACCATTATCCTTTAAGAACATATCTGAAGAATCGGTCCGACTGAGGTTGTTCCCATTTTATCTAAAGGGAGAAACATGTAAGTGGTTGGCGGAGTTGACAAGAGATTCTATCACCTCGAGGGAAGAACTCATTACCGCATTTCAAGTGCGATTCTTTCCCCCTTCAAAGATGATGACTCTTCCGGACAATATCCAATGCTTCAAGAGTTTGGAGGATGAGCCAATCCATTAGGCTTGGCTAAGATATAAAAGGTTGGTGTTGCAATGCCCAACTCATGGATTGCCCGACAACGTTTTGCTGCAATACTTTTACCAAAGCCTTGATTCAGTGAACAAGGGAGTGGTTGTTCAACTTTCACTGGGAGGTTTAATGCAACAACCTTACATTATAGCAACCCAACTCTTGGATGGCATGATCAAGATTGACCGGGCATGGTACACCCGTGAAGATTAGGTCTCCCCTCTCACTTTTAAATTGACATTGTAGAAGCTTGAGAAAGATCAAGAGAGGGACTAAAACATGGGAAAATTGATAACCCAACTTGACATTTTAGCCAAAATTGTCATGGGTGCTGGTTCTAGAAGTGTAAATGTTGTGGGTGTTGGGTCTATAAACCCCGATGAGGCCAAGTTTGAAAAGTTGTACAATGAAAAAGTGAACTTCCTACCAGGGAAGTGGTTATCGTGCAAACTACCCAAGGTCGGGTGGTAACCATGGTTGCAACAGAGATGAGGGCTAGACAGATCGTGATACTGACTGGCGGGATCGTAACCCCACTTGGAAAGAAAGATTTGGGGAGAAGGATAGGTATATTCCTCTCTACGAATGTCAAAAGACCAAAGATTCTGAGGGTGGCCAGACTGAGGATATGCTCTCGGGTATTCTTAACAAGGTTGAAGGGTCAGTTAATGTTTTTAAGGAAATGAAGGAAGATGTATCTACTCTCAACCAGACGGTGACCTCTCATTCTGTCTCTATCAAGCAGTTGGAGACCCAAATGCGTCAGATTGCTTCGCTTCTTAAACCATTACAACAAGGGGGTTTGCCTAGTGATACTATGGCAAACCCAAAGAATGAAGTGTGAGTGGGTAGTTGCATCATGCCACGACGTTAACTAAGACACTGCTTGGGAGGCAACATGTAACGACCCGAGCCTACACCCCGGATGCGACATGGCGTACAAGACTTCGAAAAGTCTCACAGAAGCTTCATAGCATGTCATTGCATAAGATAATCAAAATAGTGCAGGATTTAAAACTTTTCTTTAAATCCATACAATCCAAAATATTTAAATCAGCGGAAGTCTATTTGTCTCACATAGCCATCTAGAACAATATCTTGAAACAAATGTTTATTACATGAAAGAAATGAAACATCAATAAAATCACGTGCCCTCGAATCCATGAGGACATACCACTAGTCTTGGAAAAACTCAATCCAAACCTTTGAACTAGAGAGAAAGCAACTCACTTACCGGAACCTACACTTGTAGTAAAATGAGAAAATATGGGTTAGCACACTTAAGAACTAAGTGTGATAGCCATGCAAAAACCATGCTTAAAACGGACATTTTATTTGAAAGTCATGATATATGCTAATTTGAGAAAACTTCATGAACATAGGTAAAAGAGGCATAAGATACAATCACAACCAACATATAAGTCATTTCAACACGTTAAAGCCTTCACCTAAGGAAACCCCCAAGCCATACTTTATGCAATGTATGAATAGTGTCCCATACCACTATCCACACTAACTACCACCTCAAGGCCACCAAAAGTGAACTTACCATTCATCCTTTCCATCTTTACACAATGATCATACATAAGAGACATAAAATTTTTATAAAAAATGACAAGAAAATAACTCATAATACAATCCAAGTAAAACATGCATCATAATAATTTAAGCATTTAAGTCAAGCTTCTTCATTATCTTCCTTTTGAGCACATTCTTTTATTAACATAAGAGATTAGAGAACCACACCATAGCCTCTAAAAGCCTACTCGTGCAATGCATGGATGGCATCCCATACTACCACCCACACTTCATAGAGCCTCTCAAGTAACTATAGCATGTATCTCACATGATGGGAATAAGCATTAACCGACATAGACCATGAGAGTTAACCATAGAATCCGGTGTCATAAAGTCCCACACCGTAAAAAGGTGGTTTACTTGCCTAAGGTAGGACCTCTAACATAGAGCTTTGGTGGATCCACTAGCTAGACCTATGAGGGAACATGGTTATGGGGTAAGGAAGATGATCATTGAAACGCGGCCTAAACATTAGGAGAGTTTCCATCTAACCAAATCCACTTGGTACTTAGCCTCCATCCCATACAGTACTTCATTACTTTAACATTATTACTCATGAGAGGGTGCCATTGGCCTACAGACCCCATGTACATCGGTTAACATATGAAAGGGTGCCATAAGCCTACCGATTCAAGGTTCATTAGTTAGGAAAGCCCATTTGAATCTTCATGAAAGGGTGTCATAAGCCTACCGATTCAAGGTTCATCATTAACATTCATGGAAGGGTGCCATAAACCTACTCATCCCAAGGTTCATTATTAATATGTGTGGAAGGGTGCCATTAGCCTACCAATCCAAGATCCAACAACCAACAATACTTTCATTTATACCAATTCAAGATTCATATTACATTGAAGAACTCTTCACATCCTATCATCAACATTCATGAGTGCATAATTGAGAATGACCTTTCAATAATAGCACATTTACAATATAGACATGATCATATCATAAACATTTACATAACATCATATTCATGCATCAACTTTCATGAAATTGCCTTCTAAGACCATGAATCAATCTCAACCCATAGATCTAGGATACTTCATTAAACAAGAGAATTAACCTGATTCAATATGAACATAGACAATTCAATAAGATTCCATAATCAACCAACCCAATTCACTATCATCCAATTTAGTGTTTTGGGGAAAGCATGGGTTCATGATGAAATTCACCATAATTCTACTTAAATTCACCAATTAATTCATAAATCATCAATTATAAACCCTTGAAATCGTTTTGCAATTAAACCAATGCTTAGTTTGAAAACCCTACTCTTTGGGGAAATTTGGAACTTGAAAACCATCTTTGAAATTGGATCCTTGATAGAAACTAAGTCAAGGATGAAGATTACCATACCTTTGATGGAGTTTTCCTCTAAATTTGGAAAGAAACACTTTGAATCTTCAAGCCCTAGCCTCCACTCCTCTTTCTTCTTCAGTGGAGGTTCTTAGAGAGAGAAATATTGAGAGGGATGAACTCTTTTGGGGTTTCTTAAAAAGTAACTTGATTGAAGGAATTTGAAGTCCAAAAAGGTTAATACTTACTACGAAAGGAATAAAATAATGTGGGCTCAAATTTGGAAAAGAACTAAGGAAACTTAAAGTTTTAACTTAAAATTAGCTACCTTCCACGATTTACCTACCCCTTTGCACCAATTGGCTCGCCAAGGGCACTAGGCGACACGCCTAATGGACCCTTGGCTTGCCAATTTTTCCAGTAGGCTCCCAAAAAAGGCAGATCACTTAGGCGATGCAGGGGACCATTGAGCGATTTGCCAACTAGGTATGCGAGCCCCAACCTAGCTCGCCTAAATTTCCAGCAGCTAGGTCATGGGGACAACCCACTAGGCGACTCCAAGGATACAAGGGTGACTTGCCAAGACCTTTGGGCAATCAAGCAGCCCCATCACCAAAAGGTCCTCAGAACAACTAGTTCTCTTTCACTCCACCTTGCTAGCTTAGGCACTTTCTTGGACCATAGGCTTCTTCCTTACTCGTTTTACTTCTAAAACAGCCTAGACATCAACTTAAGGTTACACAAACCCTTATGTTTAGGCTCTAGTTAAACCTACAGGTTTCTAGGTCATTACAGAACCCACATTTTTATTTCTTTATTTGAGTTTTTGGAATAACGTGTGTTGATTGTGCAGGTGAAAAGTGGAATGGGCTTGGAGAATGTAGGTTGACGATCCAATTGTCCAGTTGGCGACTCACCGAAGTGATCGGCTAGCCTGACTTGGACCGCTATTGGACTCATGAAAATATCAAGTTGGAGTCTGTAAAACTCGGCGGGCCCATGGACGAGTCAGCTACTCATCGAACAGGTTGGTGAGTTCGACTTTATTCACCGTTTGGATCCCCAAATTAATTGGAGGTCCTGTAAAACTCGACAAGGTGATTAACCACTGGTGTGTCACCGAGTGGATCGGCTAGGATGACTAACTTCGCCGAAAGGGCGCGAATTGGACATATTTTAAAAGGCCAAAGGTTTAAAATTTCAAACTCTTTCATATTCCCTCACTTTTAACTTCATACAATCGCACCCACACATTATATTTTCAATATTTTTGCCTTTTATCACTTTTTGGTCATTCATCTAGTGTTTGGAGTTGGAATTCTTTGCCACCTAGCTTGATAAAATCTGAATTCGGCATTAAAGGTTGGTTTTTCTGAACCCCAAACTCTTAAATAGCGGTTAAACTCAAATTCAATTGTTTAAATGTTATTGATATGTGTTGGGCCTGTATGAAATCATAAATGTGTGCTAGTTTGCCTTTTTTAGTTTCAATATCGTGCCTTTATTGCTTAAAATGTGATTTCCTAAATTTGTACCTTAAAGTTGATCTTAAAGCTATGGGTTGTGTTAAATTGTTGTTGAGTCTAATCGGGTGAAGATGAGTAACCCCAATTGTGCTAAACGACGTGCTTTGCCCAATGATGGAGTGTTTGACGTCATTCTTAAGGGCTACAGTCGTCAAATGGCCAATTTTGGTCAAACTGGGGGAAGTCTGAGTACCCTGGTGGCATGGGTCGTATGGGTCTCGACTGAATTGATAATGTATGTTTGATTTTGTTTTTGGGGGCTGTGGGTTTGATTTTGGAGTCAAGGTTGGAAATGGCATGTTGGGCAGTTTGACAAGCTCGGTCGATCTCATCGAACTACTGGTCGGTTCGTCGAAGTCCCCCTTGATCTCCTTTAATTTCATAAATTGGGTGAGTTTGGTTTTTTAACTTTTGTGAGAAGCCTGAGCTCGCCGAAAGTCTCCCTTGATCGCCCTTTATGTGCCCCTAACACCTAAAACATAATATAATATTCGGCGGGCTAGTTTGAGTGTGCCGAATGGTGTTGGCGATTCACCGAAAGGCCCTTCACATCGCCAACATGCCATTTTTCTTAGAATTTTTTAAGCCAATCCTTTCAGCGAGCCCGACCTGGCTCGCCAAAGTGATTCGACGACTCATCGATCGGTTCGGTGAGTCTTTCTGCACCATGATTTCTGTAACTTTTCTTGAACTGTTTCTAACAATTTTTGATGTGTTTTGCAGAAATGGCTAGACCAATAGTACCAGGTCGAGATATGTCACCCCGAAAGAGGTCAAAGGGAATCAAAATCAACGAGAATACAACTACATCCAAATCAAAGGCCACAAAACGTCCTACCACATGTGGGAAAGGTAAAGGCAAAGGGAAGACACCTACTCCTGAGTCACCAGTGGTCAGCTCCGACAGTCAGGAAGTGTACGCCACTCACCTAACCACCTCTGAGAGTATTGGTGAGTACCAAGACCATTAGGCTGTCATCTCTGAGCCAAGGACGATCAGTTGATAATGTCCCGGAGAGCTGAACTGCTCTCCAAATGGATGCATGATCCATCTAGGATCCACGTATCCCAGGCTGTTACTCATCTTGTACCAGACCATGCTATGGTCCCGCACCACCTGCACAGGGTGCTCCTCCCCGGTATATGAATAGACTAAAGGCTAAGGGATTGAAGACCATCATTGAGGAGAAGAAACTATCTACAGATGGAGAGATAGACAGATACGCAGAGATCTAGAGCATAATGAAGCCTCATAAGTTCCAGATATTCACTAGACCTCATGGTCCTTACATTCCTAATTGGGTCGGAGAGTTTTACACTGCCTACGGAGCCCTAGTGCCACAAGGGAAGAAGAAGTTTGCCACATTCAAGCCAGTAGATTATGTGGTCGTCAGAGAAAGAAGGTCAGGTGTGATAGCGATGATATTAATGCAGTTCTGGAATGCACAAAATATATTTCAGATGACAATCAATACATGATCAAGAAAAGGTCATTGGAGACTATGAAAAACTAGTTAGCCCCTCTGTTATCTTACGGTACTCCCAACAGGATCGAGGCTGGAGCGCCCATAGAAAAGAAAGACATCAACATGGCAACGAGGTATTGGTTTGGCTTTATTAGCAGCACCATCATGCCATCCCAGAATGAGTCTATCCTTCGCGACACAATGGTGGCGTGTGTTGGTTCCATCATTGTAGGGAAGCGCATAAATTTGGGTATGATCATTGGCTTAGAAATGGCCATGAGAGCCAAGCAGCACCAAACTTCTCTTTTGCTCCCAATGTTCATCACCGAACTGTGTAGACAAGCCCAAGTACCCCGCGATGAGAAGAAGGACGTGGAAGTTATTCCTAACCTCCTCTATTGATATCCGGTGAATTGAGGCCTAGTACTTGAAGGACGAGGTCGAGAGTAAGAAGGTAGCCCCGATGGATTCTTCCCCGACTGTGGACATTGAGACTGTACCTATAGAGGCAGTATTGCCTACTCTTACCCCTGGGTCATCAGGTATCTCTAGTGCTGCTCCTTCTTTGACTCCGAGCTCTTCTACCTCTCCCTTGCCCCCCTAGGCCTACTGCTAGTTGATGAGTCCACAAATTGGACTCATTTAGGGCTATATTTTAATAGAAATTGTGTCCTTAAATGCTTACTTTATCTCAATTTCTGATGAAAACCCTTAAATTTCTGGTATTTGAAGTTTGAAGAAAAGCATGGACACTACGTAGCAAAAAGGAACGAAGAGGCTGAAAAGAATAAAGATGTTCTGCTAAGAAGTACCATGTCACCCATTGTCCTAGAGCATAACGATGTTGATAGCTGGTGCTAGACGACGATGAACTACACCAAAGGGCGAATCACCGAGTTGATCGGCCAATCTGACTAATGACGTCGAATGATGCGCTGCAGCACAAATCTGTGAAAACTATAAATACTAGTTAGAGTTGTAGTTTTAAGTGTGGAACAATTATTATAATTTTTATATAGAATAGTACTTTTTGATATTTTTTCTCTAAGTTTGAGAGGGTTTTGAAGACTTGAAGATCCAAAGGGTTTAATCTTCAAGATTCGGGTATGGGTCTCATAGATTCTTCCATTTTGGCATGTATCAAGACTTAAATCTTCATACCCAGTTGAATGCGAGCTCAATTTGGTATAAATTTCTATCTCTTATATATGTGTGGCGAAAAACCCCAATTCTTAGGGTGTGATTTAGCGAATATGTATTATGAAAATTGTTGGGTCTTGCTTATTGATAGTTTAATTGTGATTTCGTTTAGTAGTTGTGGATGAATTTGTAGTTGCAAATACAAGTTTATGTAAGTGTTTTCGGCTTGCGAGAGAGAGAGGTCGTAAAACTAAAACTACTAAATTGATGACCGATGGGAGTGGGTCAATATGAGGTTCAGCTCGAGAGAGTGAATCCTAGTCTCATTCCCACACACTCAGCTCGAGAGAGTGAGTGGGTTAAGGCGTAGGCTGGTCTTTATATGACAAGTGGGTGTCCGAGAGGAATGCATTTGAAATACGGTAAGTTTCTCGAGAGAGAGATTATCCCCCTTAAAGTTTAGCCTAGTCACAATTAGTCCATGAATCTTCTATCGAAAGCATGCACCCAATAATCTAGCTTAACCCGTAATCCCATCACATCACAAGGATCCCCTCTCATTACTTAGAAATACTTGTTTATTTTGTTGTTTTTACTTACTAGTGACAAAACCCCATTGTTAATTGACACTCTTGTGTCCCCCTTTAATTTACAATATTTTTAATCATTAATGTCTTTGGCTACGACTAGTTAGAACTAAATTTTATTTTTCTATTAACTCTCAAAACTACTCTCTAGGGAACGATCTCAACCCTTGGTTGGATTACTAAACTATTGTACGATCGTAGACACTTGCATCGGAAGTTGTGTCTTTATTACGCAAACATCCAAAATGGCACCACTGCCCGGGAGTGGTGTTATTTGAAAATTCTTAGTTTAGTAGAATTTTTGTTTTTCGTAGTTGTAGTTTTACTAATTTTATTTTTAATTTTGTTTTTCTCCAAGTTGTTGTATGCAGAAACCCTGAGCATGGCTAAGGAAAGTGCTGGCAAGTTAGCTGAGGGGAACCAAGAAGTCGAGGGTGACTTCAAGTTAGCTGCATTGGTAACTTAGCTGAACGACTTGGCAACCAAAATCTCAAAGGTGGAAAACGAGTGCAAGAGCCAAAGGAGGCACATACCTCATTATGAACGAGAAAGCTCTAGGAGCAATGAAAATAAACGTTTCGATGAAACGCTATTAATCATTCTACAAAAGCATCATGAGCAAGATAGAATGCTCGAGGCGCTAAGGGGAAATGTGGAGGTACTGAATCAGATGAGTGGCTCCCACTCAAGAGCAATCAAGTTGATTGAAGACCTCTTGGACCACACATTGCCTCATCTCTACTTAAGCAGTAAAGGCGGGTTGCCTAGTGCCATTAGGTTTAATACCAGAGAAGACGTTTGACTAGTAGCTCACGTAGAGCTATGACGTTAAATATGGCGTTTCTTGGGAGGCAACCCAAGATTTTAAATGCTTTAGTTTGCTTTTATAAATAACAGTGTGTTGATTTTGTAGGTTAAAACGAAGAATTTGTTGAAAAGTGCAGGTTGGCGATCCCACTAGTGTCCGTTGTTTGGACCTCCATGTAAACTGGAAGCCCTGTGAATTCGGTGAGATACGAGACCATTCGGTGAATTGTCGATTAGAACATCAGGCAATACTAACGTCACTGAATGGACAAGAACAAGACAGTTTATAATGGACAAAAGTCTTAAAATTTGAACTTCTTCACTTTCCGTCACTTTTTTAACTTCAAAACTCACACCCAGGTAGTACTCTCAATATCCTTGCTTTCAATTAGTATTTTAGTTATTGATTGGTGCTCAGAACTAGGATTTCTTTGTCGCCTAGCATATCAATCATATTTCAATCGGCATTGAAGGTTAGTTTCTAAAACCCTAGTATTAATTTCAAAAGTATTGTACTCGTTTGCAATAGTCGTATCATTTTGTTGTGTGCTGGGCCTCTATGATAGAATTAGAATACTTGAATGCCTATTTTAATTTGAAAATCTTATCTGTATTGTTTTGATCGTCAAAATGCTCATATTTTTATGCCTTGGAACTAATGAAATTTTATTGGGTGATGTTTTCATGTTGTTTAAATTGATTGGGTGAAGTCTGAGTAAACCATGCATGTGTTAAATGACAAAAATTGCTCAATGATAGAGCTAGGGACACCACTTTTAAGAGCAAATATCGTCAAATGGACAATTTTTGCAAAATCGGGAAAAATCTGAGTATCTCAGGGTGATGGGTAGTACGGTTTTGTTTGAATTCTATGAGTACATGCTTCGATTTTAGTTTTTGGGGTTGCGGGGTTGAATTTGAGAAGATGGGTTGAAAATAGGCACGTTGGGTCGATTAGCGAACTAGGTTGAGCTCGCCGAATGACTCGGCGGTTCACCTAAGGTCCCCATCTCGTCGATAATTTTGCACCTTGATTGATATTTGTTACTGTAATTTTTGGCGAGAAGTCTACGACACCGAAAGCACTCGGCGACTCGCCAAAAATATTTTTATCGCTCTTTGTGTACACCCTTGGGTCTACATTGCAGCTTTACTTTTGGTGGATAATCAGTTGTTCAACGAAAGTATTTCCCGATCGGGATTTCCCATCGCCGAGTTGCCAAAAAAATTCAAGATAAACCCTTCGGCGAGCGCGATCTAGAAATACTCTGTCATTGTGTTTCATTTTCTCCTAATTTCTCTCAATATTTTGCGGATATGGTACGCACATATTTAAACAATCCACCCCTAAAAAAAGCAAAGGGGATTACGATAAATGAAGGAGGATGAAATCCTCCACAGAAACGAAAGCCAAATCTCCCACCGGGAGACAAAGTCAAGAGGAAAAAGCTCATAGCTATTGAACTCGAAGTTGATTTTTTTGAATCGAAAGACGAAGAGTTCTTGATTCTTCCAAGGAGTAGACACCAGGCGAAATCTCAGCCTACCCCCACCGGAGCTCCCTCAGCTGCTACCCCACCTACTACTCAATCAGTGCCAGCTCAGGCACCGTCAGTAACTCTTGCACTGTCTATTGCCCCTCCACCTAGATTACTGAATAGAGTAAAAGTTGAAGGATTCCAGACTATCATAGAGGAAAAGTTGTTATCTACAGAGGGTCTGGAAGGTAAATACCCAGATGTTTTGGACACCCTCCGCTACCATGAGTTTGACCAGTTCACACGGCCCCGAGGCCCTTACCTTCCTTCCTGGGTTAGAGAGTTTTACACAGCTTATAGGGAGTTGGTGCCTAAGAAGAAGAAGAAGGCAAGTGAGTTTTGACCGGTGTAGTCGGTCATGGTCAGAGACAAGAAGGTGGGGTGTCACTGCGAGCATATTAATGTTGTATTAGGTATATCGTTGCATTCTGCTCTCCCTTACGAGGGGTTGCCTATTGTTCCGTCCCTGTTTGATTTTAAAGGTTGGTTAGCTCCGGTGATTTCTGACACCACCCAAGGTGGATCGATGTTGGAGCTCCCATACATGAACATCGCCTATAGGTTATGGTTTTGCTTCATCAACAGCACCATACTGCCATCCCAGAACAAATCTATTATGTGCCATCCTAAGGTTCTTGCCTCGGTTCTATTATGTCTAGGTGGCGAGTCGACCTAGGACTGCTGATTTCCCAAGAGATGGCTCTGAGAGACAAGCAGAGACTTACCTCTCTGCCATTCCCAGTTTTGATTACTGAGTTATGCCGGCGTGCCGGAGTACCCCAGGATCCTGCAAATGATATATAGGTCATCCCTTCATCCTACACGGACATCTGACGTATGGAGGCCGAATTCACACGAGAAGAGGTTGACAAAGAAAGAGCAGCTCCAGCAGATATCTCTCTGAAAGTTGATGTTGACTCGTTACCAGCAGAAGCACCTTCACCTACTCCAGCCTCTGAGCCTTCAGGTACATCTGCACCCTTCTCTTCTTCATGAGTACCAAGTGCTTCTTCTTCCTCCCTCCAGCCAACAAAGATTACTCAGGTGATGATCTCAAAGATAGGACACTTAGCCCAGTCAGCGGATGTGCGGGCTACCCGACTGGAGAGGTCTTTTCCAGAGATGATCGATAGGGACATACTAGCAGCACTTACCCCCCTGTATACTTCTGTTGATGCCTTGACAGTAAGAGTCATTGCTTATGAGAGAAGACAGGGGGAGTCCTCTGAGGTGACGACTTTAAAAGCTGAGATTGCGAGTTTGAAGAAGGGCGTAGACTATCTTAAGTCTATTGACTTCACTACAATGCTACAGGTTGCTGAGGACAGGGATGCTCTTAAGACCTCGAGGATTCCTCTGGCTACCACCGGAGATGTGTAGAGGGGTGGCACAATGAAGGAAAAGTCGAATGCAGAGACCGATGAGGAGCTGATAGCAGTGCACGAAGAAGAAATGTAGGAGCGCTGCGATGAGAGCATATTTAAAGATTTGCTAGATCTGGTGGGATAAGTTGTGCAGCCAGTGATCCAGCCATCACTGACTGAGACGTCAACAACAACTCCTAGTGGATCTGGAACTTCTATTCCTCCTGAGGTGAGTCTCGGTACTGAGACCATAGACCAGACAGATGCCCCGGACACTGATGCCCTGATTTAGGTAGAGATCGTGACAGATAGAATGACTACATAGACAAGACCCTTCTTTACCTCTCATTTGTCATACTTGTTTTTATTTTTGGATACTTTTATTCGCATTTGAGGACAAATACTTTTATTCGTGGTGGGGTGAGGCCTACTTTACCTTTGTGCATATTTATTTTGATATTTTAGGTTGTGAGCTATTATGGTGTTTTTACACTGCTTTCAGTAGATGTTTGAGCTTATGGCTCCTTTAATTTTAAATTGCAAAATGATTTTGACTCGTTCAAAAAAATTGTGCCACCTCTCGTGTGTTGGATGTGGCTGTTCCTTGGCAAATTTAAGTCTCAGTTTCGATCAATACTGATGACTTGAATAGTGCTTACAATCGAACGAACATGAATGTACGGCTACGATAAGGTAAAATGAAGTTGCATAAACAATATATGAACTCTTTGCATCTCGTTGTGATTAGCCATTTATCAAATCGATTCTCTTGTTATGACCGTTTCACACTAGAAAAAGTGTCGATGCCTTGTGAGATAAGCTTACCGGGAACCATGCATGACAACACCTAGAATTTGCCATGTAGGTCCGGTTAACTAAGTAATACTTTCTCTTGATATGCTCTTAGGCAACTTCGAAGAGTGTGAACCAATTTGACATACACCTCTTTTGTGACCTACCTTGTGAGTGTGTGATTTTCTCTTGAACACCCTTGAGCCTTACCCTTCTTTGGAAGAAACTTGATGAAAACTAGACCTTTCTTAATCCATTACCTATAATCCTCTTGAATAGTAGTTAGTTGAATAGCCACCTTAGGCCAAAAACCTAAGTTGGGGGTGTGGTGAAAAGATAAGGGCAAGTCAAGAAGTGCAAGGAAAGTCTCCTCTTACCCATCGTTTTAAGAAAAATGGAACCCCTCCATATATAAAAAAAAAAAAAAGGATGAAAAAGAAAGTTGTGGAATAAAGTACAAAAGAGATGGGGTTCCCAAACAATACATGGAAGGTGAATAATAGGATGACTTATGAGCACTAAAGAAAATGATGAAGGAAAGGAAACGAAGTGTTGTGAGCACCACATTTCATGGGGATGAAAGTCACTGAGTCTAAATGACCATACCTTTACACTCAACCCCGTTACAAGCGTTGTTAAGACCTTTGTAATCATGAGAAATTCGAAACAAATGTTGATTGGAAAATACGGGCAAACTTATGGGTGAAAGTATGCATTGTGTTCCTCTTTGAAAGTGTGAGCGTTGTATCTGATTCCTGAACTTTAAATTGATTATACCTTTGCGTGTGAAAATGGAATCATCATTTGTCTGAGGGCATTAGAAGGCTTTTGTTGAGCGTGAACTTGCCTTTGAAGCAAGTATTGCGAGCTTGAGAATCTTTGGTAATGGTGTGTCACAACTTGAATTTTTGAATACATAATTGATCCTTGCATAAGTAAATTAAGTCTTGTTGTGTGCATTCATGATTGAGTCTTGTGTAGCACTGTTCAAGACACTCTTTTTGTACGACTGAACTTGAATAATACTTGAGGACAAGCAAAAGTTTAAGTTGGGGGTGTTGATGAGTCCATAAATGGGACTCATTTAGGGCTATATTTTAATAGACATTGTGTCCTCAAATGCTTAATTTATCTCAATATCTGATGAAAATCCTTAAGTTTCAGGTATTTAAAGTTTGAAGGAAAGGATGGATACTACGTCGCAAAAAGGAACAAAAAGGCTGAGAGGACTGAAGAAATCAAGGCCTGAGGACCACCGAGTCCACTTGGCGAGTCGCCGAAGGGTCTTAATTCACTTTTTGTTCCAGTGTGCTGAGCCCCGAAGAAAAGGATCAAGTCGGCGGGAAAACAGAGCAATCGGTGCATCGCCAAGAAGTTCCGCTAAGCAGTACCATGTCGGCCAACGACCAAAGCACGATGATGTTAAAGGCTGGTGTAAGATGGCGATGAACGACACCAAAGGGAGAATCACCAAGTTGATCAGCGATTCCGACTAACGATGTTGAATTATCCGCTGGAGCACCAATCTGTGAAAACTATAAGTACTAGTTAGAGTTGTAGTTTGTGGAACAATTATTATAATTTTTATATAGAATAGTACTTTTTGATATTTTTGCTCTAAGTTTGACAGGGTTTTAAAGACTTAAAGATCCATAGGGTTTCATCTTCAAGATTTGGGTTTGGGTCTCTTGGATTCTTCAATTTTGGCCTGTATCAAGACTTAAATCTTCATATCCAGTTGAATGCGAGCTCGATTTGGTATAAATTTTTGGGGTGTGATTTAGCGAATATGGGTCAAGACAATTGTTGGGTCTTTCTTGTTGATAGTTTAATCGTAGTTTAATTGTAATTTTGTTTAGTAGTTGTTGATGAATTTAATGAATTTGTAGTTGCAAATACAAGTTTATGTAAGTATTTTCGGCTTGCTCGAGAGAGAGGTTGTAAAACTAAAACTACTAAATTGATGGCCGGTGGGAGTGGGTCGATATGAGGTTCAACTCGAGAGAGACAATCCTAGTCCCATTCCCACACACTCAGCTCGAGAGAGTGAATGGGTTAAGGTGTAGGTTGGTCTTCATGCGGCAAGTGGGTATCCGATAGGAACGCATTTGAAATAGGGTAAGTTGCTCGAGAGAGAGCTTACCCCACTTAAAGTTTAGCGTAGTCACAACTATTCTATCAATCTTCTATCAAAATCATGCAGCCAATAATCTAGCTTAACACGTATTCCCGTCACATCCCAAGGATCCCCTCTCATTACTTAGAAATCCTTGTTTATTTTGTTGTTTTTACTTACTAGTGACAAAACCCCATTATTAATTGACACTCTTATGTTCCCATTTAATTTACAATGGTTTTAATCGTTAATGTATTTAGCTACAACTAGTTAGCACTAAATTTTACTTTTCTATTAATTCTCAAAACCTCTCTCTTGGGAACGATCTCAACCCTTGGTTGTGTTACTAAACTATTGTACGATCGGAGACATTTGCATCGGAAGTTGTGTCTTGATTACACAAACATCACTGGTTCTGATGTTTTCTGATCTCCACTCACCCAGGCTGTGATCCTACGGATGGTGCAGCTAGCCCATTCTGCTGATAGGTATTCCTCCAAGCTTGAGGCCACAGTCCCTGGGATGATTGAGAGAGCCATTACTACTGATATGACACCCCTTAGTGTGTCTATTGATGCCCTTGTGGCAAAGATAGGGGTTTGTGAGTGAGGCCAGGGGGCACTGATGAGTTAACGGCCCTGAAGGCTGTAATTGCTGAGTTGAGGAAGGATGTGGACCAGCTGAAGTCCACAACTATGTCCATGATTTTTGGGACTGTGGAGATCCCCGAAATGTAAGCTGACACAGATGTGCCTCAGGGTACCACTGAAGATGAGGTTCGAGTGGAAGAGGTGGTTGTTGTTGAGTTTGAGGAAGAGACGAATGACAGAGGTTGAGGAGGCTATGGTGGATTGAGTTGTACATATTTCATTGGAAAGATACACCCATGGAAAGATATGGTGGAGCTAGTGCTGATGTTGCACCGGGCACTGATGGAGCGACAGTGTAGACAAGACCTTTCTTTACCTCCCTCTTTGTCATTTTTATTGATTCTTTATTTTGTTACATTTGAGGACAACCGCATTTTTTTGTTTGTGGTGGGGAGAGGTATCTCAATACCTACCTTTTATGACTATCTTTTGTATATATTGGGTTTTTCTATTTTGAATTGTGTGTTGATATTGTTTTGTTGATGTTTGAGCTTATGGCTCCTTATTACGAATGAAGATAGTTTTTGACCCATCTGAAAATTGTTGGCACTCTTGTTGTGTTTGAATGTGGTTGTTCTTGTGGAAATTTGACTATCGGTCATGATCAATACCAATAACTTGAATAGTTCTCTTAATTGAACAGAAATGAATGCACGGCTACGATGAGGCCAAATGAAGTGGCATAGAGATTATGTAAACTTTTTTCATCTCGTTGTGACTAGCCGATTTGTAACACCTTGTATATCTAACGACCTAAGCTAGAGCCTAACATGTAGTCTAGTAGCCTAATTAAGTCTAAACGTAAGGTTAGGGTCCTAAAATAATTTTTCTAGCTTAGTACTAGGCTTCTAGTGCCTACACGTCAAGGCACGACCCCCCAAGGATCCATGAAGAGGACCCAAGGGAAAGGCCACAATGCTGTCTAAAACAGCCTCATTCACGAAAGGAGAACCACGAGGGAGGGAATGACTCCCGCCCGGTAGATTGGAGTCGTGAGTCCAGCCTTAGCCTTCTCAATGGTCCCCAAAAATTCCTAGTCATAGCTCCAATCCACGTGGGGACACCACGGTTTGTAGACTATACCACGCCCCGTCAATGGGGACTCGTGGATGAATCCTGGATCCAGGAAAAAAGGCCAGCCTCAGACCCAAAGGACGAGTGACCGGTCTGGTCCATGGTTCAGACCACTCCCCGTGGACGGGGACTCATGAATGGGGCCTAGGAAGGCTGCCTTATGTCGGCCTATGTTAGGGTAGGTTAGTAATTTACTAATTAAGTAACGTAGGGTGGGGGCAATTTTAATTAGTTGTTTTAGGTATATTAAAGTATTTTTAACTATTAAATAAGTCTTTTAACTCTCACAACCCAAACTCAAACCCACTTCCCTCCCAAACTTCCCTCTCTAAGACTCCATTGTAGAACCAAGTCAAGGTCAAGCTAGGGCTTCAAGAACCAACATTTCTTCTCCAATTTCATGAAGATATCAACCTAAGGTATGGATGCTCTTCATTCTTCGGTAGCTATCCCCCAAAAAGTCCCTTCAAAGTGTGTTTTTAAGATTTCCAAATCTAGTGTTTTACTATAAACATGGGTCTTCTTCTAAAGCGATTGATATTGTTCAATTCTGATCTATTATGGTTAATTATAATAGTTTATGGTTAGATTGTTGTAGTATTGATGGTTTTTGATGAAAATCTCTCTTGGACCCATGGTTTCCCTTTCTTCTTAAATTGTGAACTAACATGTGACATGATTGGCCATGGAAGTTGGTAATTGAATATGTTTATGTTTAATTGATGGTTGAATCATGAAATATCTCTATCTTTTGTGGTAATTCTATAATGTTAGGGTTGATGTTAGTTCATGGCCTTGAAGGACAATTGGCTAGGGTTTGTGTATGTTGATGTTGATTCTATTTGACAATGTAAATTACTTGGATAATAATGATCCTATAACTAATGTTGTGGTATTAATGTAAGATCCTTCTTCCCTATACCCTATAGACTTGGGTATATATGAAGTATGTAAGTATGTTTATGATGAACTTGTTGGGTTGATGGAAAGTATATTCTCATGATCACAATATGACTACAATGTGAAAGGTTTACTCTCGTGCTAGTGTTTCTAAAGTGAAAGGAGCATTATCAATCAAGGAACCAATGAGCTATTATGATGATATGTTGGCATGAGTGCCTAATGTATGTTTTTATGAATATGAACACAACTAAAGGAAATACTGTGTAGCACCGAGAGGACATGAAAGTGAGATGGGGGCTTTTACGTTTAGTAAGTCCGGCTTCCCAATGTACGATCTCTCATGAGATGGAAACCTTCTACGTTTACAAATCTGGGTTTCTAGTAGCAATCTCCTTGTCCCATAACTATGTGCCCACATAGGTCTTAGCTAGTGGATCCACCTAGAAGCTATTATGTTAGTTCTATCTTAGGCAAGTAGAAGACCTCTCTTTGGTGTGGAGGTAGAACACCAGATTCCAGGTAGCTCACATGGTATATGTCGGTTATTGCAAGTCTTCCCTAAATAATAATGAATGAACTATGGTAACAACATGGACTTTAACTAGGACTTCATAAGCAGTACTACTTAGTGTGAGTGGGGGTATGGGACTTCACTTATACATTGCACAAGTAGACTCTAAGAGGGGTTTTGGTAAGGTTCTCTTATGTTATGATGGTATGATGAATTATGAACTATGTATGAAATGGTATGTATGAGTGTTATGAATATAAATGTGTTCACTTTTATATATGGTTGCTATTGCAATGGTAAGTTAAGATATGTATGTGGTTAGTGGCCTAAATGTGATACTTAGCATTTGGTAGGGTTATGGGATCTTACCTTTACATTTCACCAGTGTTGCTTTGGGTTACTTGCATGTTGGGTTGGCTTATGTTGCTTCATAAATGTTCATATTGGTTTTCAAACTTGACAAAGGCATGATTTCAACTAAATGTCCCTTTTATGTTTGTTTTAAGGATTTTGTGCATGGTATCCATACTTAGTACAAATAATTGTGCTAACCCATATTTTCTACTTTACTATGAGTGTAGGTTCCGGTCGTTGGTACTTACTACTTCCTTGAAGCTAAAGCTTGGGTCAAATTCTCCCTAAGGTTGGTGTGTCCTCAAGTTTGAGGACGAGTTGCTATTGATTCTAGTTGCTAGTTTCCTTCTATATTCTAGACGATGTTGTATTTTCCTATTCATGGACACTTTATTGATGTAAAGGGCTTTCTCCCTATTTGTAATCTTACGTTTAGATGGTGATTGAGACATGTCTAGTTCCCTATTTTCCTTATATGAAGAAGTTGACTTCTATTGTAAAAGTTTTTTAATTCTCCGTATTTTTTGATGTCTTTATGTGATGATGACAGTAAGGGGTTGTATGCGCGCCCTTCGGGATCAAATTTCGCCGTGTCACGCCTAGGGGTTACTATTGGGTCGTAACAAAGTTAGTATCAAAGCTTAAGGTTTAGAAAGATTCTAGGGTGATGTCTCATGAACCACATCTAGTAGAGTCTTGTTCAAAAGTGTGGAAGCGCGCCACACTTATGAATGAGAGGCTATAAAATGTTTAGGAACTTTTCACTTCTTTGTTTACTTGTTAGTCGTGCCTTAGAGTTTTTACTCTATGAAGTCCTTTTCCTTTTCTTGTGCATAAAGGAATATGAATACAAGAAGAGCGGCCACATGAAGAGTGGAAGAGAAGGTTGCTAATGATGAGGTAATTCCTCCCCAAGGTCATCAAGGGCCTCAAGTTCCTTAGTAGAGCAAGCTTCGGTTGATCCAGCAAATGTGAATCAAGCCGAATTTAGGGCCTCTATGCAAATGTTAACCAAAGCCATGACGGCCCAAACTCAAGCTATGGCGACCCAAGCCGAAGCTATGACGGCCCAAGTCACTAGGAATGCTAGAGCTCGTGCGAACCCCATTACAAGTACTCCCGCCTCAAGAATTAGGGATTTCACCAGGATGAATCCTCATACCTTTTATGGCTATAAAGTGGATGAGGACCCACAAGAATTTATAGATGAAGTGCTTAAGGTGGCAGATGTCATGGGGGCATCTTCTCAAGAAAAGGCGGAACTAGCCGCCTACCAATTGAAAGATGTAACTCAAGTATGGTTTGAGCAATGGAGAGAAGAGAGACCCGTTAGAGCGAGCCCGATTGATTAGGGATCATTCAAGACAACCTTCCTAGATAGGTTTTCCCCCTAGAATTGAGGGGACAAAAGTTTGTGGAATTCATGAACCTTTGTCAAGGTGGGATGAGTGTGAAGGAGTACTCTCTCAAGTTCACCCAACTATCCAAGCATGGTCCAACATTGGTGGCCAATCCAAGGGCTAGGATGAATAAGTTTGTAATGGGGGTATCCGATTTTGTTGAAAAAGAATGTCGGATGGCAATGCTCATTCATGACATGACTATCTTAAGGCTCATGGTATATGCTAAACAAATTGATGAGATAAAAGTCAAGATGATGAATACCTATGTGAAGAGACCTAGGGCCGAGGATGGTAATTCGTCTAAGGGTAGATTTGAACCTTGAGGTACACCAAGGTTTAAGAAGAGGTTTTCTAATCAAGGCACTTCTAGCACTTTTAAGGTTAACAAAGAGAGGGTGCCTACTCCAAAGCCGCAAGGTGGTTGTGGAGGTAGTTCTTATGTTGATAGACCTACTTGTGCTAAGTGTGGCAAAAAGCGTGGTGGCAAGTGCCTTGTGGGCCCATATGGGTGTTTTAGTTATGGAAAAAGTGGGCACATGCAGAGGGATTGTCTTATGCTAATGGTTCAAGGGATAGAGGGCAAGCAAGTCCCTCATAGTGGCTCAAATTTCGATGCTCCCAAGAAGAATCAGTTCTATGCTGTCTAATCTAGAAGTGATCAAAAGAGGTCTCCGGAAGTTGTCACCGGTATGTTACAAGTATTTTTCCATTAATGTTTATGCTTTATTAGACCCCGGTGCCACTTTATCTTTTGCTACCCCTTTAGTGGCTATGAAATTTGATGTACTCCCCGTAAAGTTAGAGGAACCTTTTTTGGTTTCTACCCCAATAGGTGACTTGGTTGTTGCTAGAAGGGTTTATAGGGATTGTCCTATTTCCTTGTCTCATAGAGTCACTTTGGTTGATTTGGTAGAATTAGATACATTGGACTTTGATCTCATATTGGGGATAGATTGGTTGCATGCTTGTTCTGCTTCCATTGATTGTAGAACTCAGGTAGTAAAGTTTCCATTTCCAAATGAGCCCGTTTTAGAATGGAAGGGGGGAAACTCTAATTCTAGAGGTCATTTCGTTTCATATATAGAAGCTAGAAAAATGATTTCTAAGTGGTATATCGATCATAATGTGAAAGGTAAGGACCTTGAGTCCGAGACTCCTCCTTTAGAGTCACTCCCCGTAGTAAGGGAATTTTTGGAAGTCTTTCCCGATGACTTGCCCAAAATCCCTCCCGAACAGGAAACAGACTTCAGCATTGATATTTTGCCAGATACAGAACCCATATCAATTCCCCCTTACTGGATGGCTCCGGATGAATTGAAGGAATTGAAGGAACAACTCAAGGATTTGCTAGATAAGGGTTTTATTCAACCAAGCATACGTCCATGGGGTGCCCCGGGATTGTTTGTGAAGAAGAAAGATGGATCGCTTAGGTTGTGTATAGACTACTGCTAATTGAACAAGGTCACTATAAATAATAATTATCCTCTTCCAAGAATTGAAGATTTGTTTCACCAACTCCAAGGGGCGAGTTACTTTTCGAAGATTGACTTAAGGTCGGGTTATCACCAACTTAGGGTGAGAGGGGTAGACATTCCTAAAATGGTCTTCCGTACAAGATATGGTCACTATGAATTCCTAGTCATGTCTTTTGGTCTAACAAATGCCCCGGCGGCGTTCATGGATCTTATGAATAGGGTTTTCAGGCAATATCTTGATTTGTTTGTGATCATCTTTATTGATGATATTTTTATCTATTCGAGGAGTGAGGGTGATCATATGAAGCATTTGAGGTTAGTATTGCGAGTCCTCAAGGACCACCAACTTTATGCTAAATTTAGAAAGTGCAAGTTTTGGCTAAGGTTGGTTGCTTTTCTTGGTCACATTGTGTCGAGTGTTGGTATAAACGTTGATCCGAAGAAATGGATGCGGTGAAGAGTTGGCCTAGACCCCTAAGTCCCACCGATTTTCAAAGCTTTTTTTGTTTGGCCTTGTATTATAGGAGATTTGTTGAGGGCTTCTGATCTATTTCTTCTCCATTAACGGCCTTGACCCAAAATAGGCCAAATTTGAGTGGTCGGAGGCTTGTGAAACGAGCTTCTGAGAATTGAAGGATAGACCCACCTCCGCTCCAGTATTGACTTTATCGGAGGGAACCGACAGATTCGTAGTATATTGTGATGCTTCAAGAATAGGGTTGGAGTGTGTTCTCATGCAACATGGTAAGGTAATAACCTATGCTTCAAGGCAACTTAAGACTCATGAAAATAATTACTTGACCTATGACCTCAAACTAGCGACAATAGTTTTTGCCTTGAAAATATGGAGACACTATCTATATGGGGTTCATGTAGATATGTTTACTAACCACAAGAGTCTTCAATATGTGTTTAGCCAAAATACTTGCATCTCCGACAAAAAAAGTGGTTAGAGCTTTTTAAGGATTATGACATGAGTGTCCTTTACCACCCCAGAAAAGCTAATGTGGTTGCGGATGCCGTAAGTAGATTGTCCATGGGTAGTGTGGCTCATGTAGAAGTTGAGAAGAAGAAATTGGTTCGTTATGCACATAGGTTGGCCGAGCTAGGTGTCCAATTACTGGATTCCACCAAGAGTAGGTTTATGGTTCATCATAGTTCTGAATCATCCTTTGTTGTTGATGTGAAGTCTAAGCAAAACCTAGATTCTATTTTAATGGAGCGGAAAAAATCAGTTCTCAATAAGTCCGTTGAGGATTTCTCCAAAGGGGGAGATGGGGTGCTTAGGTACCAAGGTAGATTATGTGTTCCAGATGTTGATGGTTTAAGGGAGAAAATTCTATAAGAGGCTCATGGTTCGCAATATTCTATTCATACGGGAGCCACCAAGATGTACCATGATCCACGGGAAGTCTATTGGTGGAATGGCTTGTAAAAGGATATAACGGGTTTTGTAGCCAAGTGCTAGAATTGTCAACACGTCAAAGACGAAAACCAAAAACCTATAGAATTGTCCCAATATAGATATTCCTACTTGGAAATGAGAGGATGTGAACATGGACTTTGTAGTGGGTTTGCCCCGTACTCAAAAGCAACATGATTTTATTTTGGTCATTATTGATAGGATGACTAAATCAATCCACTTCATTCCGGTTAAGACTTCATTCTCGGTGGAAGACTATGCAAAGTTGTACATCAATGAGATAGTGAAGTTACATGGGGTTCCCTTATCTAACATATCAAATCGGGGTGCCCAATTTACTTCACACTTTTGGAAGACATTCCAACAAGGGTTTGGTACCAATGTTAAACTAAGTACCGCTTTTCACCCTCAAACGGATAGTCAAGCAGAAAAGGGTCATTCAAACCTTGGAGGACATGTTGAGATCATGTGTGATTAATTTCAAAGGTAGTTGGGATGATCATCTCCCTTTGATTGAATTTGCCTACAACAATAGTTTCCACTCTAGCATTGTTATGGCTTCGTTTGAAGCACTATATGGGAGAAGGTGTAGATCTCTGGTTGGGTGGTTTGAGGTTGGTGAGTTTGCTCTAATTGGTCCCGAACTAGTTTATGATGCCATTGAAAAAGTTTGACTTATTAGAAATAGGTTGAAGACGGCCCATAGTCGGCAAAAGTCTTATGCCGACAATAGGAGGAGGGATATAGAGTTTGAAATAGGTTATTGGGTCTATATGAAAATCTCACCTATGAAGGGTGTGATGAGGTTTGGCAAAAAGGGAAAGCTTAGCCCCCGGTATGTGGCCATATATCAAGTCTTAAAACGTGTTAGAATAGTGGAATATGAGTTAGACTTACTAAATGAGTTGGCTCCGGTACACCCGGCGTTTCATGTCTACATGCTTAAGAAGTGCATTGGTGATCCAGTGTCCATCCTTCCTTTAGAGGGTTTAGGAGTTGATGAGAACCTTTCTTATGAAGAAGTCCCGATTGAGATTTTGGACCAGCAAATTAGGAGCTTAAGGAACAAAGAAGTGGACTCCGTTAAGGTTCTGTGGAGGAATCACTTAGTTGAGGGAGCTACATGGGAGGCCAAGGTCTATATGATGTCCATTTATCCTCATCTTTTACTTTCTACTCCTATTCAAACTTGAGGTAAGTCATTCCTCTTGAGTTTTTAGTGTTTTGGGAGTCATGTGTATTGAATGAGTTCCCCATGATTCCCTCATGTGTTGCATGTTCTTATGAGAATCCATAAATTGTTTACATTGAGTTTTCATGATCTATATGTTCCTCTTGTTGAATTGCATTATAGTATGATGATTACATATTTGTCTTCATGAGGTGAAATGATAAGCATGCTTAGTTATATTTTGATGAAATGACATGTTGGCTTAATATTGTTGTGTTGAGCTTGCTTGAGTTGGAGAAGGTAGTTCCTCATATGTATATGTAAATTGAAGTTTCCTCCTTTCGAATAGTACAAGTTGTGAATAGTGCATTGTGAGTTTTGCACATTTTTGATGTTACATGCATGTGGGGCTGTTAGTCTAGAGTTTCTAACTTAGTTTTGTGTCTTGGTCATCATTCGGGGACAAATGTTCCCAAGGGGGAGATAATGTAACATCCCGTATATCTAATGACCTAAGCTAGATCCTAACGTGCAGTCTAGTAGCCTAATAAAGTCTAAACATAAGGTTAAGGAACAAAAAAAAAAATTCCTAACTTAGTACTAGGGTTCTAGTGCCTACACGTCAAGGCACAACCCCCCTTAGGACCCCCCAAGGGTCCATGAGGAGGACCCAAGGGAAGGTCCAAAAAGTTGTCCAAAACAGCCTCATTCACGAAAGGACGACCACGAAGCATGGACTGAATCACTCCACATAGATTGGAGTCGTGAGTCCAGCTTTAGCATCCTCAATGATCCCCAAAATTTCCTAGTCACAACCCCAATCCACATGGGGACAATACGGTCTGTAGACCATACCATGCCCCATAGATGGGGGCTCGTGGATGGGTCCTAGACCAAGGCCAAAAGACTAGCCTCAGACCCAAACCACAAGTGACCAGTACGGTCGGTGGTTCAGACAACGCCCCATGGACAGGGACTCGTGAATGGGGCCTGGGAAGGCTGCCTTAAGTCGGCCTCTGTGAGGGTAGGTCAGTAATTTACTAGTTAAGTAAGTTAGGGTGGGGACATTTTTTATTAGTGTTCTTAAGTATATTAAAGTATTTTTAACTATTAAACAAGACTTTTAACTCTCACAACTCAAACTCAAACCCACTTCCCTCCCAAACTTCCCTCTCTAAGACTCCATTAAAGAACTAAGTCAAGGTCAAGCTAGGGTTTCAAGAACCAACTTTTTTTCTCAAATTTCGTGAGGATCTAAACCTAAGGTATGGATGCTCTTCATTCTTGGGTAGTTATCCCCCAAGAAGTCCCTTCAAAGTGTGTTTTTAAGACTTCCAAAATCTAGGGCTTTACTCTAAACATGGGTCTTCTTCTAAAACCATTTCTATTGCTCAATTATGATCTATTATGGTTAATTATGATAGTTTATGGTTAGATTGTTGTAGTATTTATGGTTTTTGATTAAAATCTCTCTTGGACCCCTAGTTTCCCTTTCTTTCAAAATTGTAAACTAACATGTGACTTGATTGGGCATGGAAGTTGGTAACTGATTATGTTTATGTTTAATTGATGGTTGAATCATGAAATCTCTCTATCTATTGTGGTAACTCTATAATTTTAGGGTTGATGTTGGTTCATGTCCTTGAAAGGCAACTGGCTAGGGTTTCTGTATGTTGATGTTGATTCTATATGACTATATGAATTACTTGGATAATAATGATCCTATATCTAGTGTTGTGTTATTAATGTAAGATCTTTCTTCCCTATACCCTATACAATTGGTTGTATATGAAGTATGTAAGTATGTTTATGATGAACTTGTTGGATTGATGGAAAGTACATTCTCATGATCACAATATGACTACAATGTGAAAGGTTTACTCTCGTGCTAGTGTTTCTAAAGTGAAAGTAGCATTCTCACTTAAGGAACCTATGAGCTATTTTGATGATATGTTGGCATGAGTGCCTAAGCTATGTTGATATGAATATGAACACAAGTAAAGGTTAATTGTTACTCTTAAAGGGAAAAATGTGTAGCACCGAGAGGACATGAAAGTGAGATGAGGGCTTTTACATTTAGCAAGTCCGATATCCCAATGTACGATATCTCATGAGATGGAAACCTTCTACGTTTAGCAAGTCCAGGTTTCTAGTAGCAATCTCCTTGTCCCATAACTATGTGCCCACATAGGTCTTAGCTAGTGGATCCACCTAGAAGCTATTATGTTAGTTCTACCTTAGGAAAGTTGAACACCTCTTTTCGGTGTGGGGGTAGAACACCAGATTCCATATAGCTCACATGGTCTATGTCGGTTATTTCAAGTCTTCACTAAATAATAATGAATGAACAATGGTAAGGACATGGACTTTAACTAGAACTTCTTAAGGGGTACTACTTAGTGTGAGTGGGGGTATGTGACTTCACTTATACAATGCACAAGTAGACTTTGAGAGGGGTTTTTGTAAGGTTCTCTTATGTTATGATGGTATGATGACTTATAAACTTTGTACGAAATGGTACGTATGAATGTTACTAATATGAATGTCTTCACTTTTACATATGGTTTCTTTTACAATGGTAAGATAAGATATGTATGTGGTTGGTAGCCTAAATGTGATACTTAGTATTTGGTAGGGTTATGGGATCTTACCTTTGCATTGCACTAGTGTTGCTTTGGGTTGCTTACATGTTGGGTTGGCTTATGTTCCTTCATAAATGTGCATATTCATTTTCAAACTTTACAAAGGAATGATTTCATCTAAATGTCCCTTTTATGCATGTTTTAAGGATTTTGTGCATGGTATCCATACTTAGTATAATTAATTGTGCTAACCCATATTTTCTACTTTACTATGAGTGTAGGTTCCAGTCGTTGATACCTACTACTTCCTTGATGATGAAGTTTGGGTCGACTATTTCCTAGGCTTGGTGTGTCCTCGAGTTCGAGGATGAGTTGCAATTGATTCTAGTTTCTAGTTTCCTTCTATATTCTAGACTATGTTGTATTTTCCTATTCATGGAGACTTTATTGATGTAAAGGACTTTGTCCTTGTTTGTACTCTTATGTTTAGATGGTGAGTGGTACAAGTCTAGTTTCCTACATTCATTATATGAAGAAGTTGACTTCTATTGTAAAAGTTTTTAATTTATCCGTATTTTTCGATGTCTTTATGTGATGATGACGCTAAGGGCTTGTAGGCGACGCCTTGGGGGTCAATTACGCCGTCTCACACCTAGGGGTTCCTCTTGGGTCGTGACACAATTATTGAATGAGTCTCTTGTGATGAATATTGCACACTAGCGAAAGTGTGGAGTCTCATTTGATATTGGTGCCAATGCCTTGTGTGATGAGCTTACATAATGCCTTGTGTGATGACACCTAGAATTTACTCTGTTGGTCCGGTTGACTAAGTGATGCAAGCTCTTGAAATGATCTTAGGCAACAACTTTGAAGAGTGAAACAATGTGACAATATACCTCTTTTATGGCAAACCTTGTGAGTTCTGTGAACCTTGCTTGAACCCCTTTGAGTCTTATTCTTTTCTTAGAATAAATTTGATGCAATTGTGAACCCTCTTTATCCATTCACCCATAATCCTCATGAAGTGTGTTTTTTTGAATAGCCAACTTAAGCAAAAAGCCTAAGTTGGGGGTTTGGTGAAAAGAGAAAGTAAATCATGAAATGTGAAGAATTCCCCTTTGAGCCATGGTTTTGCGAAATATGGAACCCCTCCATACAAAACAAAATAAGAAAGAAAAAGAAAAAGAATGATAAAGTTGTGAAATAACATTGTGAAAGTTGCAAAAGAAATGGGGTGTCCGGTATTCCATTGGAAGTGGATAATGGAGTGAATTTTGTGCATCAGTAAAAATGCTGAAGAAAAGGAAGGAGGGTGATGTTCATACCACATTTCATGAGGATAGCAACCACTAAGCCTAAATGAACATACCTTTACACTCAGCCCCGTTACAAGCTTTGAAAAGACCTTTTTGATCTAGAGTGAGCTGAAACGAATGTTGATCAGAAAATAAAGGCAAACCTATGAGTGAAGTCACGCATGTGTTCATCTTTGTGAGTGTGAGATTTGTATGTGATTCCAAAGTTATACATTGTTGAAGAATTGTGTGTGAATATGGAATCATCCTTGTTGTGAGGGCATTTGTGTACCTTTGTTGAGCTTGCACTTACATTTGAAGCAAGTATTGTGAACTTGAGAATCTTTGATAATGGTGAGTCACAACTTGAATCTTTGAGTGCACAATTGATCCTTACATGAGTAAGTTGAGTCTTGTTGTGTGCATTCATAATTGAGTCTTTTGTAGCACTGTTTGAGACATCCTTTTTTGAACTGCTGAACAAGCAAAAGTTTAAGATGGGGACAAGCAAAAGTTTAAGTTAGGGTATTGATGTGTACGAGATTTGAACTCATTTAGGGCCCAGTTTATATATATTTAGTGTCCTCAAATTCTTATTTTGTTCCAATAACTGATGGTAAATCATTGATTTTCAGGAATATGGATTGAGGAACTAAGCAAAGAGTCTAACAGGCAAAAAGGAACAAAACTGGCTGATGAAATGAAGAAGGGCGAGCCTGAGGATCACTAAGAGCACTCGGCATGTCGCTGAGTGGCACATCTGACCGCCTAAAGTTCCAGTGTTCCAAGCTCTAAAGGAAGAAACCAAGTCAGTGAGAAAAAGGAGCAGTCGGCGGATCGCCAAGTAGTTCCATGATGCAGTGATAGATCGGTCAAAGTTACAAAGCTTGAGGATGTTGAATGCCAAGGCATAAGGGCTATGGAAATGACTAAAGAGCGGCTCGCTGAGTGGTTCGGCGAGCCCGACTTACTTTGTAGAGTGACTCTTCGCAAGACATTTTTGGCGACTATAAATACATTTTTGAACATTTAGTTCAGGATATTTTATCTATCTTAAGACATTATTGTTAAGTTTTGAGCATCTGGAGACAGTTTTCTCTAGTTTTTTGCTTAGCTTTTGGTAATGGTTTTTACCTTTTTATAATGTCTAGCTAAAACCCCAATTCTTGAGGTGTGATTATGTGTTTATGGGATGATATAGTTAGTTGATGAGTCCAAGATTTGTACTCATTTGGGGATTTATTTTGATATATTTAGTGTCCTCCAATGCTTATTGTGTAGAATAACTGATGTAAAATCCTTGATTTTCAGGTATTTGTATTGAGGAACAAAGCAAGGTACTAACGAGCAAAAACGAACAAGGCAGTTGAAAGAATGAAGAAAAAAAGGTGTGTTGATCGCCTAATCCATTGGGCGAGTCGCCGAGTGGCTATTACCTCACCTAATGTTCCAGTGTGCCAAACCCTGAACGAGAAAAATCAAGTCGGTGATAGAAAGGAGAAATCGGTGTGTCGCCGAACGGTTTCGCGATGCAGTTTTGGATCACCCAAAGTTACAGAATATGAGGATCCTAAAGGCCAAAGCAAAAAACTGATGGAACTGACCAAAAGGTGGATCGCCGAGCTGATTGGTGATCCCGACTTACTGTGTCGAATAGTACTTCGCAACATATTTTTGGCGACTATAAATACATTTTCAAACATTATGTTTATCATTACCAATTGTCCTTCGCAACATATTTTTGGCGACTATAAATACATTTTCAAACATTATGTTTATCACTAAAATGTTATTCTAAACATTCATTACAGTAATTTTTGAGTTCAAACTCTGAGTATTGAGACAAAAAAATTTCCTTAGCTTTGAAAAATTTAAGTTTTCCATTTTTGAGAAATTGGAAGTGGGTCTTTGAGATTCTAAAATTTGGACCTTTGTAAAGACAAAATTAATCTTACCCAGTTGATGGAAATAAAATTTGGTAAAGATTTCTATCTTTTTATGATATCTAGCTAAAACCCCAATTCTTGGGGTGTGATTATATGATTATGGGTTGATTTAGGTGATGGGTATTGCTTATTCTTAGTTTAAATGATGTTTAGAAGTGATTTCATTCAGTAGTTGTGTTTTAATTCAAAGGGTTGTAGCTGCAAATGCAAGTCTACCCTCATCTTTTTGGCTTGCTCGAGAGAGAGGTTTGAAAACCAAGATTATTGAATTGATGGTCTGTGGGTATTGAGTTTTCATGGGTTCAGCTCGAGAGAGTGAATGTTAAACCCTTTTCCACACGTTCAGCTCAAAAGAGTGAATGGACTAAAGTGTAGGTTGTTCTTAATTGTTGCTTGTTCGTGTTCGAGAGAAACCAACTTCATTCGGGATAAATTGTTCGAGAGAAAGTATATCCCCACTAAATCGTAGCTCATTAACTGATTTACAGCTATTTACTAACAGTTGCAATTACCCATTTGTCTATATTAGCCTATAATCCAATCATATCCCAAGAACTCGTCTCAATACTGCTATTTTCGTGTTATTTGATGTTGTTATAGTTGATAGTTAAAACCAGAACCCCTTATTTGACACTTGTGTCACCCCTAAATTTAAATTATGTTTTTATTCAATAATATCTATTTTTATAATTGACTTGAGCATGTTCGTACTTGCCTATTGATTCTCAAACACGTTCCGCTCCCTGTTGGATTCGACCCCCTCATTTAGTTGGGTTATATTACTAACTAATGATTGTTTGCAATTATAATTGGAAGAAGTGTCTTGATACGTGAAATCAAAATGGCACTGCTACCGGGGAGCGGTGTTGGTTGATAATTTTTGGTTAAGTTGAATTTTTCTCTTGTTAGTCATAGTTGAACTTACTTACTTTTAGTTTTGTTTTGCTTGTTTGTGATTTGAAATAGGAAGTATGAGTGTGAGCGGAAGCAATGGTAGCCAAGTAGGCCACCAAGACGACATCGGCATCTTCAACGATGTCAATGAGCCTAATACTAATGACCCTCATCTTATGGGTGGAGTTGGTGCCACTCATTTGCCGCCTATTGAAGGGAACGCAATGTTCCATATTACTAGCACTATGCTTCAGCTGTTGCAATTGAAGGGGTTGTTTTGTGGTTTGGCTCATGAGGATCCCCATGAGCATATTAGAAACTTTGTGGATGTTTGCGAACCATTATCTTTCAATAATATAATCGAAGAGTCGGTCAGCTTAAGATTGTTCTTGTTCTCTTTGATGGGGGAAGCATGTAAGTGGCTGGCTGAATTGCCACGTGAATCAATCACTTCGTGGGAGGAGTTGGTCACCACATTTCAAGTGCGATTTTTCCCTCCTTCGAATATGATTACTCTTCGAGACAGCATTCAGAGCTTCAAGCGTTTGGAAGGAGAGCCAATTCATGAGACTTGGCTGCGATTCAAGAAGTTGGTGCTACAAAGCCCAACTCATGGATTGTCTGACAACGAGTTGCTACAGTATTTTAACCGGAGCCTTGACTCGGTAAACAAGGGTGTTGCCGACCAACTTTCTCCTTGAGGTTTAATGCAACAAACTTATGTGATAGCAGCTCAGCTCTTGGATGGCATGACCACAATCAATCGGGCTTGGTACACCCGTGAAGACCATGTCTCTCCTCTCACATTCAAATTGACCAAGGATCAGATGGAGAAAGACCAAGAGCGGGACCAGAACATGGCCAAGATCATGACACAACTTGACATTTTGTTTAAAAATGTCATGGGAGCTGGTGCTCGGAGTGTCAATGCCATGGGTGTTGGGTGTGTGAATCCCGAAGAAGCCAAATTTGAGGCTTTGTACAACGAAGAGATGAATTTCCTACCCAACCAAAGTGGTGGTTATCATTCAAACTACCCTAGGCAGGGTGGTAACCAGGGTTGGAGTAGCGATGAAGGTTGGAAGAATCGTTATCGAGAGTGGAGGGACCGTAATCCCACTTGGAAAGAGAGAGATGGGGAGAAGGATACATATGTTCCTCCCTATAAGCGCCAAAACCCAAACGATTCCGAGGTCGGTCAGTCGTAGGATATGCTTCCTCATATCCTCAACAAAGTTAAGGGGTCAGACAAGGTTTTGAAATAAATGAAAAAAGATGTGTCGACCCTTAGCTAGACGGTTACGTCCTATCAGTATCGATCAAGCAGTTGGAGACCCAAATGGGTCATATCTCGTCCCCTTTAAAGCCGAGACAGCAAGAGGGTATTCCTAGTGATACTATGGCCAACCCTAAGAATAAGGTTTGAGTGTGGACTTGGGTCATGCCGCGACGTTAACTAAGGCGCTGCTTAGAAGGCAACCCAAGTTTTTATTTTCTTTTTTATAAGTTTGAAATAATGGTGTGTTGATTGTCCAGGTCAAAGTGTGGAAGGTGTTTGAAAAGTGCAGGTAGGCAAGCTAAAAGTCCAGTCGGTGACTCGCCGAAGATTTCAGCGAGCCCGATTTAGACCGTTGTTGGACTCAAGACAATTTGAAATTGGAGTCTTTAAAACTCGGTTAGCCCAGGAGCAACTTGGCAAATCACCGACCAGGTCGGCGATCATGACTTTGTCCGCCCTTTGGACCCCCTTAATAACTGGAGGTCCTATAAAACTCGGCGAGGTAAGTGCCCACTCGGCGTGTAACCGAGTGGGTCAGCGAGCAAAACTTATGTCGCTGAATGGGCGAGAACTGAACGATTTTTCAAGGCCAACGATTTAAACTTTCAAACTCTTTCACTTTCCCTTACTTTTAAACTTGCCAAACTCACACCAGCATAATATTTCCCATACTTTTTGCATTTTAGAGTATTTTAATCGTTGGATTTGTGTTCAGAGTTGGATCACTTTGCCGCCGAGCGTTACAAAGTATTAATTCGGCATAAAAGGTTCATTTTCCAAACCCCAAATCTTTATTTATTGATTTTGACTCATTTGCTAGTGATTTTATCTTAGTGAAGTGTGATGGGCCTCTCAGATCATAATTGTATATGTGTGTGCTTGTTTTTATTTGAATATCTTGCCCGTAATTCTTATATTGTTAAATTCCTGAGTTTTTGGTGTTTTAAAATTGATATAAATTGTAGGGTTGTGCTTGCATGTTGTTCGGTCAAGGATGGGTGAAGTCTAATTACCCCATAATTGTGCCAAATGACGTAATTTACCCAATGATGGAGTGGTTGGCGTCATTCTTAAGGGCAAATGCCATCAGATGGCGAAATTTGGCCAAACCAGGAGAAGTGTGAGTATCCCGGGGACATTGGTGTAATGGGTCTTACTTTAATTTTATGGGTGCATGTTTTGATTTTGTTTTCGAGGGTCGCGGAATTGAATTTGAGAAGTTAGGTTGAAAGTAGGCACGTTGGGTCATTACGCGAGCTGGGTCGAGCTCGCCGAATCACTCACCGGTTTCCCAAAGTTCCCTTTATCGCCTTTAATTTCATGCTAAGTCTTGGAAAAGGTTCTGTAACTTTCGGCGAGAAGCCTGAGTTAATCGAGTGCACTCGGTGACTCACCGAAGCTCTCTCTTGATCACCCTTTGTCTGCGCCCCTATGTCTTAAATGCACTGTAGCTTACGGCGGGCTAAACCTGGCTAGCCGAAAAGCCCTCCACATTGCCGACATGCCATTTTTCTGGGAATGTTTTGTCCAATCCTTTTGGCAAACCCTATCTGGCTCGCCATAGTGATTCGGCGACTCTTCGACTGGTTCGGCGAGTTTGTCTGCAACTATCTTTGTGTGCTTTTACTTGAATTGTTTCTAACTATTTTTGATGTTTTTGCAGATATGGCCAGGACTAACCTTGGTATGCCACCCCGTAAAAGAACACGGGGTATTGTGATCATTAAAGGGGGAACAAATCCTCCTAAAATGGGATTAACAAAGCCTTTAACGGGAGGCAAGGGCAAACACAAAAGGCCCGCATCTGAAGTTCCAGAGCACTCCGACAGGGAAAGAGTGTCTGCTGCCTCTCATGCTGCATTAACTGAGCCTGAGGATGACCAGCCCTTAGAGTCCCAGTGGGTTAAGATTTGTGGTAGATGTTGCCCATACTCAACCAGAGTCCCTTCAACTTCCACCCCAGCAGATTCCGTGCCAGCTCCGGCATCCCCTGTAGCTCCTGTACCACCAGTGGTCCCTCCTCCCAGGCTCCGCAACAGACTAAAAGTCGATGGGTTGCGAACCATCCTTCAGCAGAAGCTATTCTCTACAGAAGGTCTTGAAGGAAAATACTCCTCAGTGAGGGACACTCTTCATTATCACCTCTTTGAGCAGGTCACTAGACCTTGAGGCCCCTATATTCCATCATGGGTCTGGGAGTTCTACACAGCGTACGGAGAGTTGGTTCTTAATACCATATAAGGGCTTTCCTACTACGTAATCCTTGTATGACTTGAAGGGTTGGCTTGCTCTGTTGATTTTCGATACCACCCCGAGGTGGATCGAGGCAGGGGTCCCCATAGAGAAGAGGGATTTGAGTATTGCTGTTTGGTTCTTGTTTGCCTTCAATAGCAACACCATCATGCCATCCCTGAACGAGTCCATCTTACGCCACCCTAAAATAACCTGCCTTGGGTCGATCGTATCCCGGAGGAGCATCAACTTGGGACTCCTTATAGGGCAAGAGATGTCCATGAGGGACGAGCAGAGTCAAACCTCTTTTCCATTTCTGGTCTTGATCACGGAGTTGTGCAGGCATGGTGGAGTACCCCGGGATGATACGAGAGATATTGAGATTATCCCTTCTTCCTCCACTGACATCCAGCATATTAAGGTGCAGTACACATGAGAGGAGGCTGACAGAAGGAGAGCAGCTCCGACAGATACTCTCTGGAGGTTGATGTCGATTCTATACCTGCAGAAGAATCGTTTCCTACTCAAGCCTCCGGCCCTTTAGGTACCTCTACTCCAACTTCTTCTTCTTCATAGGCTCTTGGTGCCTCTACCTCTGCCCAGCCCAACAGGATCACTTAGGCAATGATCCTGAAAATGGGGCACATGGCATATTCGCCCAATGTGAGAGCCACCAGATTGTAGGTTGTTGTATCATGGATGATTGAGGCTGCCATTTTAGCTGCACTTAGCCCCCCCCCCCCCCCTTCAAACTTCCATTGACACTCTCACTGAGAGAGATGAGGGTTGTGAGAGCAGGCAGTGGGAGACCTCCGAGGTTACATCTTTGAAAGGCGAAGTTGTGGATCTGAGGAAGGACGTGGACTATCTAAAGTCTACTGACTTCACTTCACTATTGGAGGCCGTTGATAATGTTGATGTCCCAGAAACTTCTGATATTGCTTCGGCTACCACTGGAGATTTACATAGGGATGACATAGTAGATGATGAGTAGGAGGTAGAGACCAATGAGGAGCAGATTGATGTGAGGTAGAAGAGCATATATGAAGACCTGCCAGATCTAGATGAGACGATTGTACAGTCGATAATCCATACATCAGTGACAGAGACGACTATGGCAGGCCCTAGTGGAGCTGGTGGTGATGTTTATGTGCTTCAAGGTGCTAAGACCCAGGTTCAGAGCGCTACACCTGACACTAATGCCCCGACAAATGGAGGGACTGTTTAGATAGGATCCCCTTTTTACCTCCTTATTTTTATTGACAGTTGGATATTTTAGTACTTGCATTTGAGGACAAATAGCTTTTGTTTGTGGTGGGGTGAGGCCCACCTTTTGTGATTATTTTTTTGTTCGTATATTTGGGCTTTGTGATATATATGGTGTTTTGCACTGTTTTGTGGATGTTTGAGCTTGCTGCTCCTTGTTTAACTGAATGATTTTTTGACCCTTCCGAAAAAATTTGTGCCACCTTTTGTTTGTGCTGAAATGTGGTTGTTCTCTTGCGAATTTGAGTATCGGTCGTGATCAATATGGATTACTTGAATAGTGGTCATAATTGAACAAAAATGAATGTGCGGCTACGATGAGGCCAAATGAAGTTGCATAGGAAATATGTGAACTTTTTGCATCTCGTTGTGACTAGCCAAATATTAAATTGAGTCTTTTGTGTTGAACAGTGCACACTAGCGAAAGTGTGGAGTCTTGTCTGACTGGCGTCAATGCCTTGTGTGATGAGCTTAACGGGAACCATGTGTAATGACACCTAGAATTTGCCCTGTTAGACCGGTTGAGTAAGTGATGCAATCTCTGGAAATGATCTTAGGCAACTTTGAAGAGTGTGAAACAATTTGACATTATACATCTTTTGTGGCCTACCCTGTGAGTGTGTGAACATCGCTTGAACACCTTTTGAACCTTAGCCTTTCCTTGGAAGAAACTTGATGCAAATTGTGACATTTCTTTATCCCTTCATCTTTAATCCTTATGATATGTGGTTTGTGTGAATAGCCAACTTACGCCAATAGCCTAAGTTGGGGGTGTGGTGAAAAGAAAAGGCAAATCAAGAATTGCAAAGAAGTCCCCTTTACTCGTGGCTTTGAAAACGATGGAACCCCTCCATACAAAAAAATTGAGAAAAAAAATTAAAAAGAAAAAAAAGGAATGAAAGTTTGTAATAAAGTTTGTGAATGTGCAAAGAAAATGGGGTGTCTGATATTCCATGGAAAGTGAATAATGGGGTTACCAATGAGCATAAATTAGGATGATGAGAAGAAGCATAGGAAATGTTGTTCGCACCACATTTCATGAGGATACAAACCACTAAGCCTAAATAACCATACCATTACACTCAGCCTCGTTACAAGCCTTGAAAAGACCTTTCTGACTTTGAGTGAGCTGAAACAAGTGTTGATCGGAAAACAAGGGAAAACCTATGGGTGGAATCATGCATTCTATTCATCTTATTGAGTGTGAGTGTTGATAGTGATTCCGGAGATATATATGGTTGAACCATTGTGGATGAATATGGCATCATTCTTCATGTGAAGGCATTTGAGGACCTTTGTTGAGCTTGAACTTGCATTTGAAACAAGTATTGTGAACTTGAGAGTCATTGATAATGGTGAGTCACAACCTGAATCTTTGAATGCACAATTGATCCTTGCATGAGTAAGTTGAGTCTTTTTGTGTGCATTCATTATTGTCTCTTGTGTAGCACCATTTGAGACATCCTTTTTGAACTGCTGAACTTGAGTTTTACTTGAGGACAAGCAAAATTTTATGTTGGGGTATTGATGAGTCCAAGATTTGGACTCATTTGGAATTTTATTTGGACAGATTTAGTGT
The DNA here is from genome assembly GCF_900185275.1 of Solanum verrucosum. Taxonomy (NCBI): domain Eukaryota; kingdom Viridiplantae; phylum Streptophyta; class Magnoliopsida; order Solanales; family Solanaceae; genus Solanum; species Solanum verrucosum. Next base: position 64,589 of record NW_026020056.1, read on the forward strand.
CCTCAAATGCTTATTTTCTGCCAGTAACTGATGTAAAATCCTTGATTTCCAGGCATTTGGATTGAGGAACAAAGCATGGACACTAACGAGCAAAAAGGAACAAAGCAGCTGAAAGAACAAAGAAAAGAAGGCATGTTGATCGCCTAATCCATTGGGCGAGTCACCGAGTGGCTAATACCTTGCCTAAAGTTCCAGTGTGCCAAGCCATGAAGGAGAAAATCAAGTCGGTGATAGAAAGGATCAGTTGGCCTATCACTGAACGATTCTGCGATGCAGTGTTAGATCGCCCAATGTAACAGAACTTGAGGATGTTGAAGGCCAAAGCAAAAAGACGATGGAACTGACCAAAGGTGTAACAACCCAAGGGTAGCCCCTAGGCGCGACACGGCGTAAGGGGTCTCATACAAGCCTCTAGCATCATCATTACATAAGACATAGAAATAATGCGGAAAAATTTAAAATTTTACAATGGAAATTCAACTTCACTTTTCATTAAAGAAAATCATAGGAAATCTTGATTTTTGTGTCATAAACATCTAAACATAGGAATATAATGTTTTGGGCCTTTTCCCTTCACATCAATAAAAGTCTCAATATACGAGATACAAAATGAAACTAAGAAATAGGAAATCCCGTCCTCCAACTTGAGGACTCACCACAACTTGGAGATAAGCAATCCAAGTTTTCTTTAAAAGGAGAGTGAAAGTCACCTAGCCGGAACCTACACTCATTAAGATGTAGAAGGAAGAAGGGGTTATCACATAATATGTACGAAGTATGGAAACATGCATAAAATCCTTAAAACATGATAAAAAAGACATTTTATTTGAAAAGAATGCATTTACCAAGTTTGGAAACCAACATACATTTTCAATGTCAAAGACAAGCCATAATCACATTTATATTCACAACATGGTAACACCAACACCTTAGCAACCCCCTAGGAACACTTCTGCAATGTATGGTTTGCATCCCATAATACCAACCATACCAAGTACTCCTTTGAGCTACCTTGGTCATTCATATCATGCTTGGACCTCATCAAAATCAATAGTCATCAACAAGGAACTAGTCATGTACATTACTTGAACATAATGAGAGTCATTCATATCACCTATCCATTCAACAGACATGCATACATTCAATGTCATCATAATATAAAAGAACTATCCCATAACATCCTACTAAGTCTACTTGTGAAATGTGGAAGTGAAGTCCACACCCCCACTCCTACTAAGTAAATTAACCAAGAAGTCATAGTTTAGTTCAAGTCTCATTCATTACCTTGTCATATAGGGAATAATAGCTATAACCGACATAAACCATGTGAGCTATATGGAATCCAGTGTCGTGTAACCCCACACCGAAATAGAGTGTACTACTTTCCTATGGTAGAATTAACATGTTTAGCCTTAAGTTGGATCCACTAGCTAAAGTCCTATGTTGGCACATAGTTATGGGACAGGGAGATTGCTTCTAGAAACCCGCCGTATTGCATTTGCGGAAGGGCCTTTACCTTATTGTCCATATCCACTCAGTGCTAAGCATTTCCTAAATTATACATAATTAGTCTTAAATTGCATTCACATGTGTGAAGGACTGTTCTACCCTTCATTCAATACAATTCATCATAATAGCTCATAGACTCATTAAAGGTGAGAATGTACTTTCAACCTTAGAATCAACATTAACATGTGAGTAAAACTTTCACATTTCATTCATAGTGTTTTCATGAGAAATAGCCTTTCAATCCAACAACAATGTTATCACCATCCTAGACAAGTCATAAATGAATATGTGTAAAGGGTAAGGGGAGAATTGACCTTTCAATAATACCTCAATTTACACAATGGTGATAAGATCTTTACCTTTCAAGTGAATTATGAGTTCACATACAACTTTCATCAATCGTGAACAAACTTTCACAATTTACCCCCTTCAAGGGTTATGAACCAAGTCTCACAATCACACTTATAAATACTAATTTAAGTGTGAATAAACAAGATTCAATGACTAGGTTAATATAGATACAATTCATAGTCTTCATCTTGCATCAACAAACCCATCATAATTCATGAAATTGGGTTCATGGGGTAAGACATGGGTTCATAGGGAATTTTACAATAAAAATCACCATTAAACATCAATTCATCCATAATATATGGCAATTAACATAATGAAATCATTTTTAGGAAAAACCAATGGCTAGAATAGAAACCCTAGTTTTTGAACATTATACGAATTTCGAAATTAGAGTTTGAAGGGCTTCATGGAGAAAAGTGTTCCATGAATCAAGGTCCTCGTACCTTAATTGAAGCTTTGCCCATGAATTGTAGTTGAGATGATGGATTATTGAGCCCTAATCTTCAAGTTCTTGGTGTTCTTCAATGGAGGAACTATAGAGAGAGAAATATTGGATAGGAGAGGGATTTGAGGAAATATTTGGGTGTTGTGAATTAATGACCAAGTCTTGTGAATTTTGACTTAAAATCAATATATATTTTACCCCTAAAATACCCAAAATACCCCCATATTAATTGGACTTAAAAAGTAAATGACTTAAATGACCCCATCCAGTTGCCACGCCCATCTTCACGAGTCGTGGTGAGGACCACAACTCATGAACCCTCTCATGAAGATTGGGAGAGTGGCTAGGGTTTGGTGACATTTGGCATATTCCTATTCAGGCTTGAGACCAAGAGTTCCTTGTAGCTTGTTTCATGTTTTGGAGTCATGTGTGATTATGTGTTTCCATGATCTACTTATGTTATGCATGTCTTTGATGAATTTATGTTTTAATGAGAAAGTGAGTTCCATGATTTATATTCTTCCTGTTGATATGCCTTTAGTATGAGTTGCCTATATGCTTCATGAGATGAATTGTTGAACATGCTTAAATGTGTCTTTGAGAAGAATTGCATTATGTGTTTAATGATATTGTGATGAGCATGATTTGAGTTGGATAAGGTAATACCTCCGATGAAATGAGAAATGTTGATGCTTTGGGGCATAATAAGTTTGTTAATGTAGTTCCTGCTTCATAGTGTTGCATTGAGATTATTGATGTGGAGTTGATGTTTCCTCCTATCACTTGTGCATTTTAATGATGTGTCATGCATAATGGCATGCTAGTCTTGAGTCTATAATTCTGTGAGATATCTAAAGTGTCATTCGAGGACAAATGTTCCCAAGGGGGAGATAATGTAACAGCTCGAAAATTAGTGGGGTTAATTAGAGCCTAGACGTGAGGGTTAATGTCAAGGGGTAAGGGCAATGGCCAAGGGTTTTAGGTAAAGGCCATGGCTAGGGGGCCAAGGCTTCCTAAAACCAAGCCTACCATGAGCAACAACAACTCAAGTCTGCAGGTAAGGCAATAACATCCATCTCGGTGATATACAGACCTTCCAGAATTTTTATTCTCATGTTATAGAAACTTCTAAGAAACTCGATCCATCAGGGCCGGTTACACAATAGCCTTAGTACAACCAACACTGACGAATTCAATCTCGAACTCAACTATGTCGCCATCAAATAGGCTACGAAAACACTCAGATCTGATACTAGTTTAGTGAATGAAGAGATCCTCACTGAACCACTTCACGGTTACCTTAGCCCTCTGTCAACTCTCACCCGACATTCTCACTAACAAAAGAAACCCTAAAAACCCATTGTGTGTTTCCTTTGGAATTATCACCTTGACAAGAAAATAATCTAATATAGTCATTGGTCATTTTACTTAATTAGATTGCTTTCTTGTAACGGTGACAATTCAAAAGGAAACACACAATGGGTTTTTAGGGTTTCTATTTGTTAGTGAGAATGGTGGGTAAGAGTGGACAGAGGGCTAAGGGAACCATCAAGTGTCTTAGTGACGATCTCTTCATTCACTAGTATGGTATCGGATCTAAGTGTTTCCATAGCCTATTCAATGGCGACACAGTTGAGTTCGAGGTTGAGTCTAGCAGTGATGGTCGTACTAAGGTTGTTGATGTTTCCGGCATTAATGGAACAAATTTCTCAATAGTTGCTACAACATGAGAATATGAATTCTAAAAAGTCAGTATATCATCGATATGGATGTTATTGCTTTGACATGTAGACTTGGGTTGTTGCTACTCATATGTGCTGTCAACTTGAGAATATGAATTCTGAAAGGTCGGTATAGCACCAAGATATATGATATTGCTTTGACGTGCAGACTTGAGTTAGTACTGCTCCTATCTGTTGTCAAATTATGAATATGAATTCTAAAAGGGCGGTAAATCACCGAGATTGATGTTATTTCTTGATCTTGCACTAGTGGAGAGCATATATGACTGATTCTTCATCCCAATTAGTGCAAACATGCTTACTGTTAATATCTATATCAGAGGGTCTTTTACCAACTGCTACATTAGTCTAGTACCAATATACCATTTATTCAAACTCACTAATGTATGAAAAGCACATCACTGTAACAATGTAGGATATGACTGAAGCAAATAAACTACAATCTTATGGATGTAATTATATGTTTTCGTGAACTTTTCATAGTCAGTGAAATGAACTGACTATCCTCGAATTTCAAAAATCAAAGAAAAAATATGTAGTGACGAATCATATATTTGACCCTTATCTATTATTTCTGAGTTACCAACTGACATACTACATAGAGTACTAGAGTTAATGCCCATCAAATACGCTGTAAGAGCTGGAACCTTATCAAAACATTAGAGGCTGTTATGTTCTACACAACCTAATCTTGTGTTTGATCCCTTATTTTTTTAAGTACGTATCTTATATCGAGGATTCTGCTGCTAGCATAATTCATAAAATTCTCATGCTTAAAATACTGGAAATATTCTGGGATTTCATCTTCTCTCCGGGATAGACATTTTTGTCTCAATCATGGTATTTAGAAGCTTAATCTAGATATGGCCAATGATGAAAAATATGTGTTGCCTGATAGCATATTTAATTGAGAAACATTGACATATTTGAAGCTATCGAGTTGTATCATTAAGCTGCCTGCTGGTACTCAATTCCCCAATCATGTTAGTCTTTAGTTGGAGGATTCTACATTTGCATGTACTGTAGGATTGAAATAAACACTTAATCAATTAATGCTCAAGGTTTTGGAGTTGAGATATTGGTGTGTACATGAACATTGTCCACAATTCATAGTGCCTTCTTGCAGTAGCACTACCCTCATATCCAGCTAATAATTAGTGAAACATATATATACGCGCGCCATTAGTTTTGTAATTGCTTCGATACTTGAAAAGTTAGTTAATAGCAAATGTGATTTACTAATGTTTAATTGGACATTTGGACTACAAAAGCGTAGCTAGTTATGATGAAATTAGATGAATATTTTGATTATATACACTACACTTCTTTTTCATTCCACTCTGATGCTTTGTTGTTATGTGAAATTAAGATATGCAGAGAAGCATGGAACTACCTTCTCATCTCAACCAGGGAAATTGCAGTAAATGCAGAAGATTCGAAATGCCCTATTCGAGAGCAAGACCGATTCATGCCAATAGCCAACGTGGTCAGAAACATGCACAAGATCCTTCCTCCCCATGCTAAGATAGCCGACGAATCCAAACGGGTCATCCAAGAATGTGTCTCTGAGGTCATAAGCTTTGGAACAGGCGAAGCTAACGATCGTTGCAAGCTTAAGTAATGCAAGACAATCACTGTTGAAGACTTGCTTTGGGCCATGAACACGCTTGGTTTTGATGACTATGTTGAACACTTGACTTTCTACTTTTAGCGTTATCGTGAGCTTGAAGGTGGTGAGCGTGGATCCTTGAGAGGAGATCCTTTGCCATTGAAGCGCCATATGGTTAATCCAGCCTCATGCCCAATCACCCGCCTCATAATTTTCCAATGGCTCATCACCATGGTTATTTTGTGTATCCACCACCAATGGGCAACAATTATATGCAGGGAGATGCATCAAGTGGAAGCACTTCTCATGAGTGTGCAGTGGTTGTTGTGGATAAAGACGTCGAGTCTCCTGTGGAGAAGAGTAAGGAGTGATCAGTTTCTGATCTACTGAAGGAATTGACCTGTAGTTGAAACTTCAAGATTAGCGAAAAAAGTAGATTATATTTTCTCTGCTACCTAATTTGTGACCTATTGACAATATAGTCTAGTTCTTTGCAAAGTTTACGAATGTTGCTTCGAACTTAGTGACACAAATTGTGGCCCCTTTAATTGGCTATTTGTACATTTTGCTGCTTGTAGTATTCAGTTTGTGATTGCTTTTTAAAAAAAATAAAAATAAAAATCATGCCATTACCTTAACGGTGTGGGGTGTTAGGTTTGACCCCTACCATGTCTATAACATCCAAAGAGTTACAAAAGCAGAGGGGGACATGGACCTAACCTCTTATAGATAATAACGAGGATAAACTAAACAATCTACAGAAAGACTAAGATGACATAGACTTTCATACTATAAGCAAAATACATTGGTTCAACTAACAACGTAATTACATTTGTCGTATCTTTTCCTTATGCTAGGAAGTTGCCACTTATCTAGTAGAAATAGTCCCTTCACCTCTTTAGCAAATTTATGAAAAGAACAATAGAAGGTACCACTTTCACTTGAGGAGGCTTGTTTAGCAAAGAAGTCAGCTATTTGGTTGGCTTCTCTATAGCAGTGGTAAACATTTACTTCTACCCCTTTCATGGCATGGCTAATGTCTCGAATGATTCCTTTCAGTTTTAAATTTTTGGTATCCTTATCTTTAATCATGTTGTCCACCAACATAGAATCAAGTTCCAAGTCATATTTGTTATACCCAGCTTGCTTGCACCATCTTGTAACATATAATGTTGCCATAACTTCAGCTTGATTGTTGGTCTTGCATTGAGCAGGGACTGAGAATGCCATGATAAGGTTTCTAATAGCATCCCTAATGATTCCTCCTATACCAGCTCTAGAGTTTTCATTGATGAAGCTCCCATATGAGAGGGAGATAGAGGATGACCCTATTTGAGACCTTGAGAAGAGGAGAAGAAACCATTAATCAAAATGGAGTACCAAACATTAGAAATAAGATTCCATATAACTGTGATCCATTTGTCTGAAAACCAAATCTTTTAAGGACTTCTTTAAGAAAATTTCTTTTCATTATATCATCAGCTTTAGCCATGTCTAATTTGATAATAATATTACCACCAACATTAGGTTTATACATTCCATGAACAATTTCTTGAGCATGCATAACATTTCCAGTGATCAACCTACCAGTAATAAAGCCACTTTGATTAACAAAAATGAGTCTATACAGGATAGGATTAAGTCTTCTAGCTAAAATTTTGGAAACAATTTTGTTGGAAAAAATGCTTAGACTAATAGGGCTCATATGAGAGAAATTTGAAGGGGAATCAACCTTAGTAATCAAGGCCAGACCAGGGTGAGTGAAATATTTTGTAAGCTTTTTACGAGAGAAAAATTCAACAATAAATTCACAGATGTCATATTTAATAATATCCCAACAGGTATGAAAAAATTTCCATTGAAGCCATTTGGTCATGCATGTTAGGACCGAAAATTAATCAAGTGTCATATGGAAGCTAGCAAAGCTGTTGAAAGTGGTGCCTCAAAACCTGGAGATTAGTTCCACTTTCTGATGTATCAATATTCAGCTTAAAAGTAGGATTAAGTTCAGATAAATTAGGCAGCAGTATTTGGCATAATCTGATTAGTTAGTTGCTATATTTTAGGTTTTAGTTATTGGAGATAATGTTAGCGTATTTCACTCCTTTTCTTTAGCTTTTTAAGTTATGAATTCATGTATTTATATTGCAGTCATGTTTTCAATAATAAAAGAAACTTAACCTTGTTCTTCTATTTTCTTTCTGAGTAAACATCAGTTATTCTCCTGTTAAAAACCTACAGATTGGTATTAAAGCATTGCCATCTTGAGGGATCTGTGAGAAGAGAGTGAACCATATAAACCCTTCTTTGAACTACTATCTTAAATAGTTTATAGAAAATGAATTTTGAAACAAGCTTCTTAACTCCACCAATCTTCAATGGTGAGAATTATCAAGCTTAGGCAATTAGAATGACGGTTCATCTTGAAGCGCTGGATCTCTGGGAAGCAGTAGAAGAGGACTATGAAGTAACTCCTCTCGGTGATAATCCAACAGTGAATCACATAAAACATCACAAGGAGAATAAGACAACGAAAGCCAAAGCTAAAGCTTGCCTTTTCTCTGCAGTATCCCCTTCAATCCTTACCAGAATTATGCAAATGAAGTCTACTGTAGAAATTTGGGAGTATCTCAAAAAAGAATACCAAAGAAATGTAATAGTGCAAAATATGCAAGTGATGAATCTGATTCGAGAATTTCAAATGAAGAGAATGAAAAATTCAGAAACTATGGAAGACTATGCAGGCCAACTACTCCACTTGGCCAACAAGGTGAGATTGTTCGGTAATGATTTCGCTGATGAAAGAATTGTTCAAAAGATTCTTGTTACACTTCCTGAGAAATATGAAGCCATAATTTCTTCTTTAGAGAATTCTAAAGATCTGTCAAGCGTTACCTTGGCAGAACTTGTTAAAGCTTTGCAGGCATTAGAGCAAAGGAGATTAATGAGGAAAGAAGGTTCTGTTGAAGGTGCTTTTCAAGCTAATTCTCTGAATAACGAGTCAAACAAAGGAAGGAAAAAGAACAAGAAGCAGAGGCCAAGAAATAATTACAACAATCAGGGAGGAAGTCAGTCTCCCTGCCCTCATTGCAAAAAGACAAATCACTCTCAACAGAAGTGTTGGTGGAGACCAGACGTCAAGTGCAATAAATGTGGTCAATTAGGCCATGTGGAGAGGGTATGCAAGTCACAACCGCAACAAGAAGAAGCTAAGGCTGCAGTAAGTCAATATCAAGAAGAGCAATTGTTTGTAGCAACTTGTTTTGCTAGCAAAAGCGCTTCTGAAAGTTTGTTAATTGATAGTGGATGCACAAATTATATGACTAGCAACCAAGAACTCTTTCAAGATATAGATAGATCTTTTATTTCCAAAGTGAAAATTGGAAATGGAGAATATCTCGATGCGAGAGGTAGAGGAACTGTTGCAATTGAAAGCCTTACAGGTTTGAAACTTATAGTTGATGTTCTTTTTGTTCCTGATCTTGATCAAAACCTCTTAAGTGTTGGACAACTACTTGAAAATGGTATGAAAGTGTTGTTTGAAGAAAAAGCATGTGTCATCAAGGATGCTGATAATAAAGAGATGTTCAAGGTCAAGATGAGAGGAAATTTTTTTGCCCTGAACCTGTTGGACGAGGATCAAGCATTAGTTATCAAGTTGGAAAATAACTCAGAACTATGGCACAAAAGTCTCGGACATTTTCATCATGATGCTATACTCTTCATGAAAGAAAATCAACTAGCAGAAGGTCTTCCAAGCCTTGAGAAGAACCTGCCTGCTTGTGAAGCTTGTCAGTATGGGAAGCAAACAAGGTTGCCTTTTCAGAATTGATCATGGATGGCAAAGCAGAAGCTGCAACTTATTAACACGGATGTAGGAGGACCTCATAAAACACTATCTTTAAAGGGTAGTAAGTACTATATTACCTTTATTGATGATTGTACCAGATATTGTTGGATTTATTTTTTGAATTATAAATCTGAGGTCACTGATGTAATCTAGAAATACAAAGCTTTTGTGGAAAATCAGAGTGGTTGCAGAATTCAGGTGATAAGAACCGATAATGGAACCGAGTATACTTCAGAAAAATTCAACAAGTTTTGCAATGAAGCAGGTATTGAGCATCAGCTAACATCACCCTATACTCCCCAACAAAACGGAGTAGTGGAAAGAAAAAATAGGATGCTAATGGAGATGATAAGGTGTTTGCTCCATGAGAAAGGGCTGCCAAAATTTTTTTGGGTTGAAGCTGCAAATACAACAGTATATCTGCTAAACAGATTGCCAACTAAGGCCTTGCAAAAGAAGACACCACTTGAGGCTTGGTTTGGTTACAAACCTTTGCTAACAAATCTGAAAATATTTGGTTGTCTTTGTTTTTCTTATGTACCTTAGGTGAAAAGATATAAGTTGGATAAGAAGGCTGAACCTGGAATTTTCGTAGGATATAGCAGTCTCTCAAAAGCTTATATGATCTATCAACCTCAAAATGACAAATTCATTGTTAGTAGAGATGTCAAGTTCGTGGAAAATGACACCTGGAGTTGGCAAGATGATGAAAAGCAAAAAAATCTAGAATCTCTAGATGAAGATGTTGATGATGTGCCTGTTAGAGGCACAAGAACACTTTCTAATATATATCAAAGGTGTAATATTGCAATTTTAGAACCAGGAGGATTTATGGAGGCTGCTAAAGATGAAAAATGGAGATATGCAATGCACAAGGAGCTCAAAATGATAGAAAAGAACAACACATGGGAACTGGTTGACAGACCATCACACAAGAAGGCTATTGTAGTCAAGTGGGTTTATAGGACCAAGCTCAATCCTGATGGTTCCATAAACAAGTACAAGGCCAATCTGGTTCCAAAAGGGTACGCACAAATGTTTGGAGTAGATTTTTCAGAAACTTTTTCTCCTGTTGCCCGTTTGGATACTATAAGAATGTTGTTAGCTTTAGCAGCTCAACTGGGATGGAAGATACACCAGCTTGATGTGAAATCAGCTTTCCTAAATGGCTACCTTGAAGAAGAAATCTTTGTAGAACAACCTGAAGGTTTTTCTATCAAAGGCAAAGAAGAAAAAGTGTACCTTCTAAAGAAGGTATTGTATGTCTTAAAACAAGCTCCTAGAGCTTGGTATAGAAGAATTGATGCTCCTCTTCTGAGCTTAGGCTTTACAAAAAGTCTCAGCGAGTCTACACTCTATATTAGAAAAGAAGATTCTGATTTAACCATTGCTTCTTTGTATGTAGATGACTTACTAGTTACAGGTAGCAATTTGAACTTGATTAATTTGTTCAAGACTAAAATGATGGAAGTTTTTGAGATGACAGACCTTGGCGAAATGTTCTACTTTCTTGGCATGGAAATTCAGCAAAAAGGACATGAGGTCTTCATATTCCAGCAGAAATATGCTAAAGAAATTCTCATAAAGTTCAAATGGAAGAATGCAAGTCTACAACAACTCCTATGAATCAAGAGGAGAAGTTCTGCAAAGATAATGGAGCTGAAAAGGATGATGAAGGACTTTATAGGAGCCTGATAGGTTGTCTAATGTACTTGACTGCAACAAAACCAGATATTCTTTATGTTGTGAGTTTACTTTCAAGATATATGCATTGTGCTAGTGAAATTCATTTTCAAGCAGCTAAACGTGTGATTAGATATGTTAAAGGTACTGCGAATTTTGGCTTAATGTTTAAAAAAAATTAGACTTTCAGTTTCTTGGATTTTCTGATAGTGATTGGGCTGGTAGCTCAGATGATATGAGAAGCACCTCAAGTTACTGTTTTAGTTTTGGTTCTGGAATGTTCACTTGGTGTTCAAAGAAGCAAGATATTGTGGCTCAATCTACAGCTGAAACAGAGTACATTGCAGCTGCATCAGCTGTGAACAGATTTGTATATGGAGCAAAAGAAGAGCACCGAAATCTTTGTTGATAATCAAGCTGCAATTTCAATTGCAAATAATCCTATTTAGCATGGAAAGACAAAACATTTCAAGATCAAGATTTATTTCTTGAGGGAGGTGCAAAAGAATGGAGACATAGACTTGGTGCACTGCAAAACTGACTTTCAGACTGCTGATATTTTAACTAAGGCCCTACATAGAGCAAGATTCGAATTTCTCAGAAAAAGGCTTGGGATTGCTGCTCTTGAGTCACGGAGGAGTGTTTAAAGTGATGCCTCAAAACCTGGAGATTAGTTCCACTTTCTGCTGTATCAATATTCAGCTTAAAAGTAGGATTAAGTTCAGATAAATTAGGCAGCAGTATTTTGTAGAATCTGATTAGTTATTTGCAATATTTTTGGCTTTAGTTATTGGAGATAATGTTTGCTTATTTCACTCCTTTTCTTTAGCTTTTTAAGTTATGAATTCATGTATTTATATTGCAATCATTATTTTCAATAATAAAAGAAACTTAACCTTGTTTCTTCTCTTTTTTGTCTGAGTAAACATCAGTTATTCTCCGTTAAAAACCTACAAAAGCAAACCTAGAAAGACCATGAGGAAGAAGACAAACCAGAAATACAACAAAAGACACAAAAATTTAACATGGTTCGGTCAATCGACCTACGTCTAAAAAGGAGATTAGCAATCTACTATATAAATATGAGAGTACAAAATATAGAGAGAAATAACCTCAACCAATTCACTCAGAATACATGGGAGGTTCACACAAGTGATAATATATCACTTGTGTCCCACAAATTCTCCTCCTAACCAAAACTCTCAAAGCTCATAGGACTATATTGTGAATGGTGATTAAGTTAGAAAGAACAAGTCACTTTTTATAGAGTTTCAAACCTTTTCCTACAAGAAAAGGACTAGTTAAAAAATTAAACCTTTTTCTAAAAGGAAAACCTATTTATGGTAAGAAAGTAAGGGCAAATAAAACCCAAGACTGCATTGTTGTCAGCACTCATATTGAATATTACATCTTTGATTTCTTCCTCCATATGAGTTTTGTGAAGTGCTTCATTATCATCATTAGTAATCAGACTTGGAATACACTCGAGGAGAAGTTGTTATTCATAGCAGGCTACTCCAAATTAAAAAGTTTCCTGTAACACCTAATAGCAGTTTTGGAAATTTTGTTTTCCCCATGAATCCATCTATCATTGTGGTTCTTGATCCCGTGAATATGAAGTTTCTTCCTCCTATCTCTAATAACACTGTGAAAATACCTGCTATTACAATCTCCATCTTTAAACAAACCGATTCTAGCCTTTTGCCTAAGAAGAGCCTCTTACATATTGAGCCATTTCACATACTCTGCATACTCATTGTTCAATTCCTCCCTTCTTTGTTCAGTATTATTGACAGGATTAGTTCTTCCAGAAGTTGCACCTTAGCTTCCCAAGTGTTAACTTGTTCATAAATATCTCCAATGGTGTTTCTAGACCACTGACTGAGTCTTTTGCTGGGAGCTTTTAACTCACTTTGTAATCTCCACATGGCATTACCAATGAGGTTCATATTCTAAGAGTTGCACTACCTAAAGGAAGTCCTGATGATACCGAGTGCATCTAAAGTGTCTGATGAAATCATTCTGATCAAAGTGGCTTTTCATCAGTAAAGGTCTGTGAATTCTAACCAGATGTTTTGTGGTGTTGGTTTGATAATTTTCTGCCCGTAGATCATTAACGAACACTCTATCAAGTCGATCTATATATTTTGGATGAATGGGTGCCTCAGTTTGTTGCATGCTCTAGTGTTGTGTGTCCATTTGAAGCACATTGTCAATTGGGACATCTTTCTCTACCTTTGCCAAAGAAGCATTGTTCACAATTCCAGAATATTTCTTCATTAGAATGCGAGTCATGTTGATTTTCAAAACATCATGGCAACTCATTAAGTCCAACGGTTAATAAGGAAGATTAGTCAGCTTTTGAGTTGGTTCATTCTGATGTTTGGGGACCATGGCCTGTCATTTCCAAAACTAGGCATAAGTATTTTATTACTTTTGTGGATGATTTTTCTAGTATGACTTGGATTTATTTCTTGAAGAGGAGCTCAAAAGTGTTTACTAACTTTTTTGCCTTCTATGCTGAAGTCAAAACACAATTCAATGCTTCAGTACGTATTCTAAGGGTTGACAATGCTAACAAATATATCATAAAATCATTTCAATCATACATGAGACAACACGGTATTCTCGACTAGTCTTCATGTGTTGATACACCCTCCCAAAATGGAGTTGATGAGAGGAAGAATAGGCATCTACTTGAGACAACTCGAGCACTTTTGTTCCCAATGAAGGTTCCTAAATAATTTTGGGCAGATGCAATCTCTACGGCTTGTTTTCTGATTAATCGTATGCCATCCACTGTTCTTGATGGTAATGTGCCTTATAGTCTTCTGTTTCCAAACAAGTCACTATTTCCGGTAGAACCCAAGGTGTTTGGAAGCACTTGTTATGTTCGAGATGTTCGACCATTTGTCACTAACTAGAATCCAAAGGCATTGAAGTGCATTTTTCGGGCTATTCTCATCTTCAGAAGGGGTATTGATATTATTCTACTGAACTTGGCAAATATTTGGTATTAACTGATGTGGTATTATCAGTGACTACACCTTTGTTTTATGCACCTCCCATTTCTACAAGTCAGGGGAAGGTAGATGAGTGGTTAGTCTATGAGGTCACTCGTGTTTTGACAAAAGAATCAAATATTTTCCCTCCATATTTCAGATCATCTATTGAGGATCAATTGAGTACTCTACCGTCAACTCATGTACCATTTACGGTAGTAAGACCTCCGGTTGTACAACTTTACTCGAGGAGGCGTGAGGCCAATGATACATGTCCTACACCAGTCCCTTTGTTATTAGATCCTCATTCGTCTGATCTTCCAGAAGATCTTGTTCGCAAAGGTACACGTAGTTGCAATCCAAATACTCCATTGCTAATTTTGTTTCCTATGGTCATTTTTCATTTATGTGTAGATCTTTGATTGTTTCTCTTGACTCTATCGTTGTTCCTAAGATAGTTAAGGAATCATTGAGTCACACTAAATGGTATAATGCAATGCTTGAGGAGATACATGCACTAGATGAAATCACACTTTGAACTTGATGGATTTACCAAAATGAAAGAAGGCAGTGGGATGCAAATGGGTCTTTGTGGTCAAAGTTAATCCAGATGACTCTATGGCTGGACTTAAGGCTCGACTAGTGGCTAAAGGATATTCTCAAACTTATGGGGTGGATTATTCAGACACATTTTCTTTCGGTGGCTAAACTCACCTCTGTTCACTTATTTATTTCCTTAGTTGCATCTAAGAATTGGCTGTTGCACTAGCTGGATATCAAGAATGTATTTCTTCATGGTGATATCCAAGGAGAACTATATATAGAGCAACCACCTTGATTTGTTGCTCAGGGGGAGTATGGGTAGGTTTCTTACCTGAAGAAATCTTTGTATGGTTTGAAACAAAACACTCGTTCTTGGTTTAGCAAATTCAGTGAAGTAGTTCAGCAATTTGGGCTGAAAAAGAGCATGTGTGATCACTTAGTCTTTTATAAACAATCAACAATTGGCATTATTCTTCTTGTGGAATATGTTTATGACATTGTTATTATAGGAAATGATTATTCAGGGATCTCTTCATTGAAGTCATTCTTGCATACTAAATTCCTCACAAAAGATTTGGGACAACTAAAATATTTTTTGGGAGTAGAAGTAACTAGAAATAAGAAGTGGATCTTTCTATCTCAGAGAAAGTATATCCTTTACCTACTTGTGGAAAATGGAAAGTATGCAGCCAATCTTTGTAGTTCTCCAATGGTCCTTAATGTACATCTGACCCGAGATGATGGCAGCCCCTTTGATGATCTAGAGAGATATAAGAGGCTAGTAAGGAAACTAAACTATCTCACTATAACTCATCTAGATAGTGCTTTTGCAGTGAGTATTGTTAGCCAATTCATGTCTGCACCTACAGTCAAAACTTGGGAAGCCTTCGAACAAATCTTATACTACTTGAAAAGATCTCCTGGTCTTGGCATTTTATATGGTAACCACAGACATACTCACATTGAGTGCTTTGCTGATGCTGATTGGGCTGGATATAAACCCAATAGACGATCTACTACTGTTTATTGTGTCTTTGTTGGTGGTAATTTGGTGTCATGGAGAAGTAATAAACAAGGTGTTGTATCCCAATCCAGTGATGAATCTGAGTATAGAGCTATGTCGCAGTCCACGTGTGAGATCATGTGGATACATCACATATTGACATAAATTGGAATGAGACATTTTACACCAGCAAATCTATGGTGTAATAATCAAGCTGCTCTTCATATTGCGTCAAATCATGTGTATCACGAAATAACAAAGCATATCGATGTAGATTGTCAGTTTATTTGTGAGAAGAGCCAATATAACTTGATTTTCACTGGTTATGTAAAGATAGGAGAGCAACTAGCTGATTTGTTCACAAAGGCATTAAATGGAGCTCGGGTTAGTTATCTTTGTGACAGGCTGGGCATGATCAACATCTATGCTCCATCTTGAGAGGGAGTGTTACAGAATATATTAGGTGTAAATATTATATCTTCCATATATAGCTAACTTAATTATATGAGCAGATTCTTAGTTGAGTTTTGATTTTCTTGATTTACTTTGATTAGTTTCCTTTTATAGAAGCATATGTATTTGTATAAGTATCCTTTTTTGATGAATAGAAAGACACAAGTCATTCTCCATATAATATAAGTTACATGGTATCAGAGCGAGGTCCATTCCCATTGGGGCTCCCAATCCACGCGTCAGTCGGGCCCGGGCCTGGGCATAGGGGGGGCGGGTTTAGTCCCACATTGGTTGGCGAATGGACTAATGGTCTCCTTATACGGACTTGGGTAAACCTCCCCTCATGAGCTAACTTTTGGGGTTGAGTTAGGTCTAGGTGTCATACCTTTACACTTTTACCGGATCTCCTATTTTTACAAAAAGTATACCTAGGACCAACAAAACTAATATCAGATAGTCCACATGCCTCCATGGTGCTAATAAAGTCAAAACACCTACTAGGCCTGTGGGGTATGCCCCCTAGTTTCTCCTTAGGATCCATTATTGCATTGAAGTCTCCTCTAATACAATATGGATCATCTATTGAATTGCTCATACTTTCCAAACTATCCCGTAACTCTCTTCTTTCCAAGGAAGTGCATTTGGCATAAATAGAAGATATGTATCTACCATTGGCGCCATTCTTGTCCTTGAAATTAATAGTAATTTGTTGATCTTCATTCGTAATGACTTCAGCTTGATCAATGTGATTCAAAAAACACCATATTTTGCCATTTGTATTAGCCATACAATATTAGAATCCAAGAAATCTCCCGCATCCCTCAATCTTAGTTATATTAACAAGTGGTTCACAAATAGCAAGGTAGACCACTTTGTTAATGTTAACCAAGTATTTAATTCTGTGATTTGCTTCTTCTTTTTTATCTCATTCCCCTAATATTCCAGGAAATAGCACTGATCATGGAATACTAGAGGAGGGGTTTTTGTTTTGTTTATGCTCTCTTTTCATACTGGGAGAATGAGTCTTTACATTGGATCTTTTGCTTCTTCTTTGTTGTTTGCTTCTTCCTCTAGTATATACAGTATCATCATCCTTGTACTGAGTATTTTCTCATTGTGCTTATGATCCCTCTTTTTCTCTGTTGGAGATTGTAGAACTGGATGTAGTGAGATCTTTGTCCTTTATGCAGTTGATAATATCTTTCGAAATGTTTTCTGGAGGCCTAGGGGATTGATCAACTAAGTCCTCACTGTTAAGCTCCACCACTAATTGTAAAGGTTCTTGATTTTTCATCTTAGTATGTAAGCTAGTAGACTTGCTTACAAGATTGATCCCTGGCTGTTCTTTTTCAACAAGTTCTTCATATGGGTAGGTATTTTCCACTTTTTCCTAAGAGTTGTTAGGAGACATAGCGTTTTTCTGCTTGGTGTCAACTGCCATTGTAATTCATCTAATTATTGTTGTTTTCTGCCTCAATATGTCCATCTGGTTGCCTCTCGCTTTCTGACTTAGGAGTTTGTTGTTTGCATGTTTCCTCTTCCTTTATGTGATCCTGTTTATTTTGCCTTCGTTTCTTTTTTTTATGCTAGAGATAGACGGTTTGAACATGACCTTGATTTTATTTTTTAATTTTTTTTCTCTTTCTTATATATTCTGATCATACTCACTCTCTCATCCATGGCGTGGTTATCATGAACATGATCATCCACTACAAAAAAAAGCTAGACTTGTGGAGGTTTAATTGAGGGGATTACTATAACCTCCCCTAAATAATAGTTAATGTGGGGGTTATTTTAACCTCTACAAATATTTATTAAGTTGCAGAAGTGCTAAGCTGATTTTTTATTTTTTATTTTTTAAAAAGGCGCATATTTTTTTTTCTCTAAGCTCAAAATTTCTCTCTCACTCTCCAAGCTCAACATTTCTCTCTCTCTATAAGCTCAACTTTTCTCTCTCTAAGCGCCTGTAAAAGCTCTTCTCTCTCACTCTCGTAGCTCTCTTTTCTCACTCTCTCACTCTTAACCCATTCAGTGAGATTTAGGTTTTGACATACAAATTTTTTGGGAGAAACAGAGCTCTTCATCTAGTAGCTTTCTGATAATTTTGATTTTGTCATATTTTGGAACGCAGATCTACTCATTTAAGGTACCTATCTTCCTAATTTGTTTGATTTTGGTCTTTAAATTCTAGTTTACATCTTCTATTATCTTCCATGTGGGTTTTTGAATTTTTTAGAGCAATTTGTCGTGAAAAAAATTTAAAACAGGTTATTTTTTGGAATTGCTGAAAACATGTGGGGAATTTTATGGCCAAAAGTGTTTAGACTAGATTTGAACTCCGGGAGAAAGTGAAATTTTATGGCTTAAGTGTTTGAGAACATGAACTGGCTCATGTGCTCTGTGGATAAATTGTATGCAGATAGCTTGTATTCATATTTTTCTTTCTGTTGAAAAAGTTGTCAACAAAATTAGGTAGAAGTTATGGCCGTTTGAAAAAGCTTTTCAGATGATGTTTATTTATTTATCTTCTTTAGGTATAGGTACTAGTAGTTTTACTATGTTGTTATGTAAGAGTAGCCATCTTTGTTTATTATGCTTTATCTTCATTGTTGCTTATGTAAGTAGCTAATTGAATAAAATAACTAGCGAAGACTCATCTATCATTTTCTTGAACCATTTTCAACTCAGTACAATAAATTTTTGGATCCTTAAACATTTTTCCTTGATTTGGAGGGTTACTTTTATATTTTCGCCTTCTCAATGATTAATTCATGATCCAAATAAAACATTTATGTTTATTAAACTTGACACTACGTATAAGTTGATTTCTTTTAGTTAGCTTAGTTGTAGTTTACTGAATATGATTTTACTGTGGTCCTTTTGATTAATTATAACTTAAATTCTTTTTGTAGCTAAGTGATGCAGCTAGTGGATCCACTTCACGTATGAATGTAAGAAGATCCTCCGATTGAAGAAATCCAGATAACAATCAACGATGTTTCATCATGCAGTTGTATTAGATAATTAAGTATCGTAATTGTTTGAATGGATGTAGTACATACTTATGAATGGTTGGAATGAATGTGCTTAATGTTTAGTTTCTGAGACAAATGATGATAGTACTGTTTGTGTTTAATCATTGAAATATACGTTTGAGACTGATGTTATATTGTTTTATATTAATGCATTTTTAGTTTGATGATATCTTAATGTTACCCTTTAAGGAAGAAATTTGTATGATAAAATATCATATTAATCTGTTTGTAAGAATTATAAATAAATAAAAAATCTAGAACAACAACTATTTGGTCTGCAGAAACATTATGCAAAGTTGGGTAGTAATCCCCCACTAAATGAGCATATTTTTGGGATATATACTATTATCCACGTGTTTAGGTATATTATTTATTATAGAATAATTATTTATTTATTTTAATAGATCATATATTTGTTTATGGTGTCTATTTACTTATATAGTAGATGATTTAGTGTATAGAGTTTAAGCTTATAAACAGAGGAATAAATCAATGGTTCTTATAAGTATAAAGTTTTTTTGTTCACAGTCTAAGATGAGAATTGGACATGCCATTAGTACAATTGTAGCACAAGATGTAGTTTATCTTGATTATGGGAATGGTATAGTTCCAACTTCTTGTGCTTCTTAATCCTGATATAACTATTATTATTTGTATATATTAATTATCATTTCGATTTTTTAAAATGTGAGACTCTAAGATGGGTCAATATTCCTAGTAGATTAGACGATGATAATATATATTGATGAAATAATAAATTAGTTGACGAAAACCATGTCTCGATATAAACATTGATGATATGCCTTTTTGAGAAGCTTAAAAGATTTCATCGTGTCAAGCCTTGCTAGTGGATTTATGAATCTGGCACAAGAAATAAGTTAAGCAGTTCTCTAAAGGAAATTGATCATTGAATTAAGTTTGTCAGTAATTAAATTTATTGATTAGTATTTGTAATCTTAATATTGGGGAATTACATATTTTTTTAATGGGGAATTTCAAAATATAAATAGAGGAGTGCAATTACGAATTTCTAGTGGAATGATTTGTAATTTATTATGGTAAAAATAATTCAAATTAATTATTTGAAATTATTTTCATAATAGAAAGCCTCGGTAATTAATTTTGTGGTCCCTACCGTTCCCATATTTAACTACAATTCAGAATATATTCTCAAGGGAAAAGTGAGAAGTATGTGTCGTTCTCTATTCTAAGGAAAGGGAGAAGTATGTATCTTTCTCTGTTATAAGGCAAGGGAGAAGTATACAAATTTTTCTATTCTAAGGAAAGGGAGAAGGACATGACTTTTTCTTTTCTAAGGAATGAGAGATGTACATATCTTTCTCTGCAATTTGACTGTAGTGACATATACCACTCTGAAGAGCTGATGAGTCACTTATCTGATAGAATAATTGCATTTCGATTGTCCACACCAGACACTCTACAATATATTGGTGTAAAAGAGAAAAGAAATAGACTCTTATGAAGATGATAATATTAATACATGGCTTATTCATTGTTGTTGTTTTTTCTTTTGGATATGTTCTAAGAACTATGTATCACATTTGAATTCAATTCCTATCTAATCAGGAATGAAATGTGTGTATTAATTGGATATGCAAAAAGAATGAAAGAAGGTTTATTTTATTGTCCTAAAGTAAATAAGACAATTCTTAAGACAACTGTCAGATTTCAAGAAAAGGACTATTTAGTAATCCATGTTCCTAGAAGTAAACTAGTTTTATAGGAATTGAACAAAGAAATAACAAATGAGTTAGCTGTTAATTCAGACACTCAAAAATATCTAACCGGTATGTCAGAATTGACATTCCATTGCATTTACTGTCACAATCTAGGGGTACACCCTAGATGTAACAAGGCCTACTTGACCGCGAAGGGGTCTCATACAAGATCCTTAGCATATCATAACATAGGATAATAGAAACGATACGGAAATTTTAAAACTTTTTCAATACAATTGAAGTCTTTACAAAAGCAAGTGGAAGTCTACAAAACGTTGTCTCAAACCATTTAAACTCATCTTGAATAACCTTTGGGACGCAGCCCATAAAAAAGTCTAAAACATAAAAGAAAGGCATAAAGGGAAAAGGTGGCTTTATCTTCGATGCTATGAGGACTCACCAATCTTCAACTTCTTGTTCTTACTAAGAACCTAGCCTCAAGGATTAAACTCAATGTCGTTGAACCTTAAATTTTTTAAGAATATAGGCAAGAGTATGCCTTATGTCACTCCCCGAGCTACCCCCAAGACGCGGACACGGGACCTAGGACCACAAGTGATCCCAAGCTAACCCTGCTGGCATGATCATGACATTACTAAAGAAAATAAACTGATGCGGAAGCTAATTCATAAATAAATCTGAAAAGATGGGGAATACCCATATACTATAACTGAATATATGAAATCTGAGAGTTTAATACAAAAGAAATATCAACTCAAGACACTAAGCTGAATCTAACTATGTCTGAAATAAGCCTCTAAACTGACTAGAAATATTGGGACATGCCCCAACTAGGTCTAGCAAAACTGAAACTAAAGACTAAAAGCGATAAAGATAAACATGTCACTAGTCCTCGAAGAATGAGGACTCACCACTGATGCTGTTGAACTGAAGATCGAGAATCGATCTAAGCGTGACCTGGATACTGAGAACCTGAGCCTACATCACGAGAATATGTAGCGTACGTATGCGTCAGTACTTGAAGGGTACTGAGCATGCAGGATAGAGTAAAGCTGAAATAACATATAACTGAACAAAGCAATAAAGCAATGAAATAATTTGGACATGATATAGATACTGAAAATACTGAATACTGAGCTAGCTGTATGCAATGACCAAATTTATAACATGCTGAGACTGAATACTGAATGTACTGAAATATGGTCAATGCAATAGAGTCTGACTGAACTGTGGGAGCTACTAATAAACAACATAAAACCACATGAGCTAAATGGGAGTCTGATGTATACGCCCCGTCGAGAGGACCTAATATACCCTGTCAGAGGTATAGAGGCATGTTGGCGTGATCACTAAACTGATGTTGCCCACAGAGGGGACTTACACCTACGTGGCTCGTAGTTCTGGAACTATATGGGTACGCTGAAACCCTAGTCCAACTCGGTATTATGCTACTCCCAATGAATTAAGTAGTTAACTGGTTATGACTGAATTTCTGTAAATACTGGATAGCTCAAATTGACCATGCAAACTGAGAATGCAACAATTAATCTGATAATGATGCATTCATAAACTGAGGCATGTAAAACTGAATACTGAAATATCTGACCTAGCATGTATAATTCAAGAACTAAAGAAATACATAGCAAGGGTTCTGAAATTCATGCGATAAACTGAGCAATAACATGATAATCTGATTTGGAACATTTAAATAACTAATTCATGATGATCTGCTATAATTCTAGAAACCCTAGGTTTGTTCATAATCATGGAATCAAGAATCTGACTGAATTTTAGGGACCTAATGGGCGAAAGGAACCCACTAGTGAAATCCCACATACCTGGTGACGAATTCCACGGAGAAATCTTTCAATTTCGGAGCTGGAACTGAAGAAACCTCGCTGCCTTCTTGAACTAGGGTTCTTGACCTTTTTTTCTCCTCTTAGCGTTCTAATTCTTCTAAGTTTGATTAATGATTTGACTTAAGTAAGTTCTAGTTATGTTTCTAGAATTAAACTGATTAAAATCTCATGATTTAGGGTTTAAACGACGTATCTTAGGGGTTAAACGAAATAGGAAAAGACCAAAAGACCCTTGAATTAGCTGTTGTCGGAGTGACTGACGGACCTGACTGACAGTCTGTCAATTAATCGACGGTCCGTCGATTGGGTCCGTAGGTTGAGTCTGCCCGACAGGGCTTCACTAAAATGGGCATAAATTTTTACTCGGAGGTTGGAATTTAGCAAACTCGGTGGAGTTGGAAAGATAATTCAATTATCTATCTAAGAATAGGTCGTGGGAAACATAATTCATTTTGTGCTAAGAGTTATGACCATCTGAAGTTGACCCATCAGAATTTTCAGCTAACTGGCAGTTGATCCTCATCTACGGTCAGACCTACGGACCGTGGATCGATTGACGGTCCGTGCTGGTCAACCGTAGTTTGTGTCAGAGGCTGGTAAGGGAAGTCTCGATCCAAGGACACAGACCACGGATCGTGGGTCTGTCCGTGAGTCAGGACTTAACCAATTTTCTGAGCTGGCTGGGGAGGGTTGCAATGGTGAACCACGGTCCACCAGCACGGGCCGTGGTCCGACCTACGGTCCGTGGATGGTGACTGTAAGTTGCACCTATAACTTCTCAAAATCTGCATTTTTGTCTATTTTGAATACGGGGTGTTACACCTTAGTACAAAATATACTAAATATGTTACTTAGCACAACATCATAAGATCATATCATAATGGTATGTCGACATAAGACATAAACATAAGAGATAATAACATGGTCATAAGCATAATCTTCCAACATAGTCATAACATGAGCATAAATCAACATAATGCATAATCCAATAGCATAGGATATACCACATAACCATAACATGGTCACTACTTAGACCTTCATATCATAAAAGAAATATCTCATAAGTAACATCGAAGCATACTTGTGCAATGTATGAATAAGACCCCATAGTCCCATTCACATTAAGTATTACTCTTAGGTCATGATAGTCATGCTTACTATTATTTAACATCATTCTTAGCTTAGTTCTCATAGACAAGGGAGTATTCATGTTTAGTCAAACATATCATGGAAGGCAACTATAGCAACAACAAGCTAAACATAAATCATATAAGAGAACACTTCACAAGTAGCTTCAAGTAATACTTGTGCAATGCATGGATAAGACCCCAATCCTACCAATACTAAGTACCACTTTAGGCCATCATACATACTCATACTCATAGGTTGGGGACTAGCCCCTCTTTTCTAGTTGCCCTTTATTCATTTAAGGTACTTTTCTACTTAGTACAAGGCAAGTCAAAACACATGAATAATTTCTATTTACTAATTCAAGGTTATCAGGGAATAGCACCCTACAAGGCTAGACCAAGCTACCAAGGAAGAGCATACTAGCATGCAAGTTCAAGTTATTCAAGGAAGGCACAAATGTTCCATCCTAGATACCATGCAAACATTCTATGATGCTAACTCAAGATACCCTTAGGAGAGTATGAGTTCTCAATCCTAAGCTACCCTTAGGAGAGTATGATTTCTCAATCCTAAGCTACCATGAAAAGATCTTGGCCTAACCAAGTCATGCTACCATGATGGCATTCTATAATGCTAGTTAAAGCTACCCTTAGGAGAGTATGTGTCCTCAATCCTAGGCTACCATGACTACTATACATGAAGGGATCTTATGTCATAACATCAATCTATTCTAGTATAAAATGCTTTGATTCATTTTAGGTGAGTAACCCTTCCAACCTAGAATCATTCTATGTCAGAAGACCTTTCACATTACATACATGCATTCGTAAGATAGTCTAGGTGAGTAAAGACCTTCCACCACAATTCAACTACCATTCTCTTATAAACTTTACTCTCAAAGCCGTAGTGATCAACATTCATGACTACACGCCTTACTCTCGAAGATTTACTTCTTAGAATCATCACAGACATCTAGATCACAAGACAACGATTCTACTCATATTTCATCATAATGACTCAATCTCAATCATTACTAGTCATGATCCATCATATACACATTGTTCTAATTCAATTTGGGTTTACATGTTTCTATTCTTGAACAATTACTATACATATCATCAATTCTTGAAGATCACCTATGAATCTTCAATTTTCCATCACAAGGCATAAACCCAGATACTTTGATTTCATCAATTAGACTAGGGTTAACCATGGAATCATGTAATTGCATCATAATATCAAAATTCAATACTAATTCAATCATAAACAACTACTATTTACCCAATTTGATCAACATCCATCATAACCCACAACATTGAAGAAACCCTAACTTGAATTGGGGAAGTTCTTCATCAAATTGGGGAATTCTAGGTGACTCCATAGATGAAAGAATCCATGGATGAATAAGCTAACATACCTAGATCACAAAGCTTGGAAGATTGGAGGAATTGACCTAGCTTAAAATCCATGGATGAATAAGCTAACATACCTAGATCACAAAGCTTGGAATATTTGAGGAATTGACCTAGCTTGTTCCTCTTCTTCTTCTTCTTCTTCCTCTTTTTCTTCTTCCTCTTCTTCCTCTTCCTCTTCCTCTTCCTCCTCCTCCTATTCCTCTTCTTCCTCCTCTTCCTCTTCCTCTTCCTCTTCCGAGGAATTGACCTAGCTTCTTCCTCTTCTTCTTCATCCTCTTCTTCCTCCTCCTCCTCCTCCTCCTCCTCTTCCTCCTCCTCCTCTTACTCCTCTTCTTCTTCTTCTTCTTCCTATTCTTCTTATTCCTTCTCTTCTTCTTCCTCTTTTTTTCTTCCTCTTCCTCTTCCTCTCCCTTCTCCTCCTCGTCCTCCTCCTCCCCCTCCTCCTCCTCCTCCTCCTCTTCCTCCGCGTCCTCCTCATCCTCCTCGTCCCCCTCGTCCTCCTTCTCCTCCTCATCTTCCTCCTCGTCCTCCTCGTCCTTCTTATTTACGATTGAGGCATATTTATTATTGCCGCATGACAGGATTTAAACATATAATTGAAATTCCACTTTACAGAAAATCTCAAATTAAGTTAATTGTACACACCTACTTTATCATTTGGGAACACATTTTTTTCTAGATAACTAATCATTGTCATTGAAAATTGATTTTGGAATGCGATGTATTTATTGGAAATGAATGGACTTGGGAAGTTCAAGAAAAAGTCCCCTGAAGAACTCAAGAATAGTGCCCATTGGTTTTCTTCCGACTGAAAAATTGTTCATTACTACTAGTAGGAGATCTATTAATAGACCACTCAATTCATGTAGAAGCAACTATCTAAATTTGTTTGTAAAATATTTCAGAAAAAAATGAGTATGAGTAAATGTTGTAGAAGCATGTTAGCTAGTGATCATTATTTGCAAATTACCGATCAGCATACTACTTATAATACTAGAGCTGATGCCCATAAAATATGCTGCAAGAATTATCAAAGCATTGGAAATATATTTGGTCCACACAGTTACACCTTGTGTTTGATACCCTGTTTTTTCATTATATATCTAATATTGGTGTTTCTGCTGCTAGCGTAATCCATAAAATTCTCATGAAACATACTGGAAATATTCTTGGATTCCATCTTATTTCTGAGATATAAGATATACACTTTAAGGCAGTCTAATGTGGATCAATTCATCATATTTATCTCGAATCATGGTATACAGAAGATCACTCTAGATATGGCCAATGATGAAAATTATGCATTGCCTAATAGCATATTTACTTGTGCAATGTCGAATATTTGAAGCTCTCAAAGTGTATCTTTAGCTGTCATATTGTACCAAAATTCCTAATCTTATTAGCCATTCAGTTAGAGCATTATGAAATTTCCGTTCATCGAGAATCAGAAGAGACACTTAATCTGCCAATGCTCGAGACTCTTGAGTTGAGATTTTGTGCGGACATTGATTCTATTTCTTTGGTTTATTCAAAACATGATAACTTGTCTATCCTTAGCAGCTATACAATTACATTTGAGTATTTTAATGTGAACCCAGACTTTACCATCATTAAGCACCTCTACTTGAATAGAACTTCTCTAGAGTTAAGAAAATAACGTTGCTTCATTTTACATTCGTAGCTATTATATTTTTATGAAATTGAAATATACGAGGTTGTAAAGGTAAGACATACCATGCGTAATAAGGACAGTTCTATGTATGTACATCTTTATATATCTATTTGAAATTTAAAGACTTTCATCTTGACTTTAATGACATATTTTATTCAAGTAAGTTTCATAAAATGTTCAAAACCAAAGGTTTCTTAAGTTTTTTTTTTACACTTCGTATATTTATTTTTTTGTAATGTCGTGTCTGTATGAGTTTTTCTACAGGTTGATGAGACATCTCGAGTCAGAGAAAGAAGTTGTTATCCTATGTATCAATGGTAGAAGATAATGTGATTCAAATATTGAGGTTAGTGAAATTTAAGAGATCAAGTACAGAAATGTACTTAATAAGAGTCGTTTTCTCATTCTCAAAACTTGAGAGGATAATCATTCAACATTGCGAGAAATTAGGAAATGCCACAAACTTCAAGGAAAGTTTGAGGGAATTGTGTAATTTAAAAACTAAAACAAAAAAATGTACAACGACACAAAAATCTAGAAATGGACAAAAAATTTAACTTCTCACTGTCGAAAGTACAAATTGCCAAGTCATCACGAGTTGACTGAAATTTCTATATAAATAATCAAATCAATATTATTATATTTACAAAAATATATCAGGTATGTAGACTGAAAAATGTACTCCCAATTCCTCCTCCAGTCATCTTGTTCAATCATTTCCACCTACAAATTCTCGAATTCTAAAGCCCTACAAATACATTTCTTAAAATTTTGATCACTTCGTTAAAACTTTTTTGTCAATGTCATCCCTCGCTAAAAATATTTTTTGTATCGCATTCAATTTTCCAATCTGTGATTCATTTGGTGTTTTTGGAAACTCTAAGTTCCCAAATTTGCAACCCAATTTTGAGGTTTTTACAAATTTGGGAACTTAGCATTTAAAAAAATAACAAACGAATCGCAAATTGAAATCTGGGAAAATCCAACCCAATACTAAACTAAATTTTAGAGAGAGAAGAAACTTACAAAACAATTTTAGCAAGGCAATCAAAATTACAGGGTTTTTTTTTTTTTGAGTTTTTGAATTTGAGAGTTAGGCAAGAATGATTGGAGAAGATGATCGGCGTCAGGATTGAGAGTACATTTTGCAGTTTACTCACCTGATTTTATTTTTTTTGGTAAATATAGTAATATTGATTTGATTATTTTATATAAATATTTCAGACAATGTGTGATGACTTGGTAGTTTGTACTTTTCGACTGTGAAGAAGTTGTTGGATTTTGCATCCATTTCTAGATTCTTGTGCCGTTGTATGTTTTCTTTTTTGGTTTCCAACAGCATCACCAAAACCTGTAGTGGTTAAGTATTTGTAGCCTATTTTTGAGATCAAGGATGTATTTATCCAATGGGCATATCAAGATTTTTTCATATAAAGTGTGATTTTGTGCATGGTGTCCATACTTGGTACAATTAATTGTGCTAACCCATATTTTCTACTTTACAATGAGTGTAGGTTCCGATCGTTGATACTTACTACTTCCTTGAAGGTGATACTTGGGTCTACTATTCCCTAGGCTTGGTGAGTCCTCAAGTTCGAGGACGAGTTGCTATTGATTCTAGTTTCTAGTTTCCTTCTATATTCTAGACTATGTTGTATTTTCCTATTCATGGAGATTTTATTGATGTAAAGGGCTTTGTCCCTATTTTGTACTCTTATGTTTAGATGGTGATTGAGAAAAGTCTAGTTTCCTATTTTCCCCTATGAAATAAGTTGACTTCTATTGTAAAAGTTTTTAAATTTCCGTATTTTTTGATGTCTTTATGTGATGATGACGCTAAGGGCTTGTATGCGAACCCTTTATGGTAAATTACGTTGTGTCACGCTTAGGGGATACTCTTGCGTCGTGACACCCTTTTCCCTCAGGACAAACTCTCTCCATTGCTAAGGTCTTAACGGAAGCTTATGAAAAAAATTGGCAATTTTTTTTTGAGAATTCCAAATGACGAAAAATCTAGGGACTATAGCACACAAAAATTGGCAAAATCTGGCTTTAGCTGCTTTGTGGATCGTATGAACTTGAAAATGCACCCATTTTCCCCTCGGGACAAACTCTCTCCATTGCTACGGTCTTAACAAACGTCCATGTGAACTTTCGGCCATTTTTTTTGGGTGTTCCAGATCACAAAATATCCATGGACTATAGTATACGAAAATCGATAAAATATAGATTTACCTACTTTGGAATCGTTTGATTTTGAAAATGCGTCCGTCTTCCCCTTAGGACAAACTCCCTCCAAAGCTAAAGTCTTTACAGATGTCCATAAAAGAATTCAACCATTTTTTTCTGGAATTTCGGACACAAAAAATCCATGGACTATAGCACACAAAAATTAGCAAAATTTGGGTTTACCAGCTTTGGGACTCGTTTGAACTTGAAATGCACCCGTTTACCTCTCGAGACAAAATCGCTCCATTTTTAAGGTCTTAACGGCCGCCCATGAATAATTTTGGCCATTTTTTTTGTGAATTCCGGATCACAATAAATCCATGGAATGTACCACACAAAAAATCGGCAAAATCTGGGTTTACCTGCTTTGGGGCTCATTTGAACTTTAAAATGCACCCATTTGCCCCTCAGGACAAACTTGTTCCATGTCTAAGGTTTTAACGGACGTCCATGAAAAATTTTCGGCCATATTTTTGGGCCACAAAAAATCCATGGACTATAGCACACATGATCACCAAAATTTGGGTTTACCTGCTTTGGGCATGTTTGAACTTGAAAAATGCGCCAATCTACCCCTCGAAATGAATTTGCTCCAATGCTAAGGTCTTAACAGATGTCCATAAAAAATTTGGCTCATTTTTTTCTTGAATTTTGGATCATATAAAATCCATGGACTATAACACATGAAAATCGGCAAAATATGGGCTTACCTACTTTGGGGATCATTTGAGGTTGAAAATGTGCCATTTTGTCACACCCCAAATTAGGGGAGGCGTGACTGGCACTTGACACCTTATGCGATCGAGTTAGCCACTCAAACATACCGACTAAACTATGAACCTAGAAGGTTGGGCAACATAACATCTAATATACTATGACTGGACCCTTAAGGTCATCACCTGACAATCAGAAAGTTATATAGACGAACGTAGACAAGCCAAAGATAATAAAGTACTAGCTAGCCGACAAGGCTGCAAATGAAGATATACTTACGTACATACATATATATACATTCCAAGCCTATGGGACTGGAGACTAGAAGTTGTAGAAAGAAACCTAAAATATCATGTCCACAATAGCCTCTAACAATGACATAAGCACCGCTCGGGACATGGCCCCGATTATACCCAAAATGTACAATAAAAGTAACATCCTATGAAAGCTCCAGGAAGAGGTGGAGCTTACCAACTCACAATTGAACCGCGAATCCTTGCAGAGGGGTCAATCAGAATCCCCAGGCAACAGGGCGTTAGTACGAATAAAAATGAATTGGTATGTAAGGTAAAAAATAGAATGATAAATAGTTATTGTAGAAAGGGTAATAAAGATACCACCTGAAACAGAAACTCTGGTAGCCGCCACGGCTCACATCATCAAACCTTATATAAATTAAATATGCATGGTATTCTTGCATAATCATTTGTCGTGAATAAATATATATATATAAATGCAAATTCATGTCATACCCAACCAAGTGCTAGCAATGGTGGTGCCTTCCGGTAGCGAACCGTGATCATATTCGCCAACTTGTGGCCATCTGTGTCTCATACGTATAAATATAGGCAATAGGCTCCATGCCTTCCAATTTTAGATCAGAAGTAGAATGCATAGCATCTAATGTCATGGATTTGTAATGCATTTGTTACCTGAATCATGTTATTTGGGAACTTAGCATTTCCAAAAATACCAAACGAATCGCAAATTGCAAACTGGGAAATTCCAACCTAATACCAAACTAAATTTTAGAGAGAGAAGAAACTTACAAAACAATTTTAGCAAGGCGATCGAGATTTCAGGGATTTTTTGAAGAGTTTTTGAATTTGAGAGTAAGGCAAGAATGATCGGCGTCAGGATTGAGAGTGCATTTTGCAGTTTACTCGCCTGTTTTTTTTTTTGGTAAATATAGTAATATTGATTTGATTACTTTATTTAAATATTTCAGACAATGTGTGATGACTTGGTAGTTTGCACTTTCTGTCTGTGAAGAAGTTGTAGTATTTTGCATCCATTTCTAGATTCTTGTGCCATTGTACGTTTTCTTTTTTGGTGTCCAACAGTATCACCAAAACCTATAGTGGTTAAGTATTTGTAGCCTATTTTCGAGATCAAGGATGTATTTATCCCATTGGCATATCAAGATTTTTTCATATAAAGTGTGTTAATTTCATATTTATTCTGAATATTGAATATGTTGACCTGTCACAAAAAAAATTATTAATTGGAATTGATTTGTGTTTATCATCTCTAAATGAGGTTTTTGAAAGCTTCAACATGTCAGTAATACTTACTGGTTTTTCATTTTTGATTTATATCAACATGCTATTATGTAAGTTTCTTATCCGTGAATATGCTTTTGATGCGTATATGATTTATATAGTCTAACAAGTTTCATATTTAGTTTAAGAAGAATGACTAGAGAGTATTCTAAGGATTCATTCTCATAAGTGAGAGTGAACCAACAGGAAAAAGGGTTCCACACCTCTAACTTGATTACTTAATTATTTTACAATAATAATTTATCAAAATATGTCTTTGTATCTGTAACACCCCATAAATTAGTAGGCTAAACTAGAGCTTGACGTTAGGGTTAGAGCCTTGAATGTACCTCCCCGTACCTTAAAATAAATGTTTTCGTGTTAGAACATTGAGGTTCAAACCCCAAGGACCAACCAAGGGTCCTTCAGGAGAACCCTTGGAAAATGCCTGGACAGTGACCCACGCGGGGGACCTACGTACCGTAGGTCCATCCACGCCCCGTGGTGGGGGGGGGAATCGTGGATCAAGCCCTAAGATCCAAGTCCCAAAACCCAGACCACGGTTCACCAGCATGAGCCATGGGTCTAACCACGGTCCGTCAATGGTGGTTGTGGGTGAAGGTTGGAAACTACCTTTTGGCAGTTAAGTGTAGGGGTGTTTTGGGGTTATCCGGTTTTAATTAACATTTAATGACGTCGTTTTAAACTAAATTAAATTAACTATATAATTATTTAAATTCCCCAAATTTAGTTATATTCCTCATTATTTCAAAATTACAAATCAAAACCAACTTTTTCCAAAAATCCTCTCTCTAGAACTCCAAGGAAGAAGAAGAAGAAAGTGGAAGCTAGGGTTGAAGAAATAAGCTTTTCTTCTCAAATTCGTTGGGTTTATTCACCAAGGTGTGGTAGCTCTTCATACATGGATATAATTCATCTATGGAGCCCTTCAAAACCCCCAATTTTCAAAGCTAGATATCCCAAAAGTTATAGTTTGACTTCAATCTAATGGGTTCCGTTGAAAAACATTTCTAATAATTGATTTATGATTTATTATGTATTAATTGATGAACTCCTATCATTTTTATGTTGAATTTCCCCAAGAAGCCATTAATCCCCCATATTACTGAAATAATGTATGGAGTCAAACAAGAAGTCCAGTTGGCATATCACCAATGATATCGGCGAGCACCACTCTTCCCACCGGTTGACTCAACGCAATGTTAGCTGGGATTCTGTGAAACTTGGCGTTCAGTAGAAAATTAATGGCGAATCGCCAACCATGTCGGCGATTGCAACATAAACCACCGTTGAGATCCTCACTTGAGTTGTGAATCCTGTTACATTTGGCGAAGAGAGTAG
Organism: Solanum verrucosum; assembly: GCF_900185275.1. Taxonomy (NCBI): domain Eukaryota; kingdom Viridiplantae; phylum Streptophyta; class Magnoliopsida; order Solanales; family Solanaceae; genus Solanum; species Solanum verrucosum. Next base: position 97,440 of record NW_026020056.1, read on the forward strand.
ACACTTGGTATTTCGCCGAGTGAATGGCGTACCTAATGTACATCGTCGAATGGGCAGAAACTGGACGCTTCGTGCAGGAAATGGGTTTAAATATTCTGGTTCATTTATTCTCTCGCATTTCTTCATCCTACGAAACTCACACCTGCACTTTAGTTTTATATTTCTTGCAAGTATAAATTATTGTAAGTGTCAAATTGTCCGCGAAATTGGATCTCATTGCTACCTAGTACTTCATTAGCATCTGATTCGGCACTAAAGGTTGGTGATTCAAACCCCATTTTTAATTTAGTAAAATTGTACTCATTTGCCCAGTTTTGATATTGTCAAGTCCTGGTTGAATCTCCGCATTGATGGCATTTCATACATCATTGATCAACATCTTTGCGTAATAGGTAGAATTCAAATCAACTATGCTTTAATTTGAGTTAATTTACTACGGGGGTGTGATACTATTATGGGTTTTATTGAGAGTTTGTGCTATAGGGTCTTATATTTCTTTGACCTGGGTTGCGGGGATTGAGCCTGGAAATTGCATAGAACATAGGCGTGTTGAGGCAGTTGGTGAGCCGGGCTTAGCTCGCCGAATCACTCGGCTATTCGCCGAAAAGCCCTTGTTGCCTTTCAGTAAAAGCAAAGTTGGGTTATTTAATCTGTAAAAATCGGTGAGAAACCTGCTATCGCTGAATATTTTCAACGACTCATCGAGAGGTCTTATAAATCACCCTTCTTTCCTGCACCCTTAGTTCCGTTATACAGAGATTTCAATAATTAACCTAAGTGAGTAAGCATATCACCAACTAGTGTAGCAAGGTGATTTTATGCACACCAGACTCCTGCTCTGTCTAAATACTTTCTAACTTGTCCCAAAGCCTTTGTCGAAATGGGAAGACCAAAATTTGCAGGAAGAGACAGGCCACCCCGATAAGTAAGACCAAGGGATTTCCAAAGAGACGAAAATATAGTAGAACTGGCCAAAGAAAGAAGGGAGAGTAACAAAGCAAGTGCTAGTTGGAAAATTCCCATTCATCCCGCCATTCATTCATGGAGGCGCGGATTATACACAGTTGTGAATTCCTTCTTGGCGGCCCATGATGTGGATAGAATGGCCGAAGCTAACATCGCTGCAAAAGCTAGAAAAAGGGAACACAATGAAATTCGGAATGACAACTTGGGCGCCATTATCGAGTTTCAGACTAATGTAGGAGGCAACAATGCTCTGACAGATGAAGCAAGTGTGTAGACAGGATTCCCCTTCACCTCTCTCTATTTTTACTTGTCTAAACTTTTGGATACTCCTACACACATTTGAGGACAAATGCTTTTTTTTGTGGTGGGTGAGGCCCACCTTTGTGTGTTGTTTTGAAAGTTGGGTTGTCTATTTTAAATTGTTTTAAATACTGCTTTTCTGTGGATGTTTGAGCTCATGGCTCCTGTCATTTTGCTTGTAAAATAATTTTGATCCTTTCGAAAAAATGTCGCCACCTCTTATGTTGAAAGTGGTTGTTCTTTCGCAAAAAATTAATTCTCGGTTTCGATCAATACCAATGACTTGAATAGTGCTATCAATTGAACAAACATGAATGCATGGCTACGACGAGGCCAAATGAAGTTACATAGCCAATATGTGCACTCTTTACATCTCCATGTGACTAGCCATTTATCGAATTAATTTTCTTGTGAGGACCGTTGCACGCTAGCGAACGTGTCTTGTCTTGTTTGACTGAATTATCGATGCCTGGTGTGATTAAATTACTTTGAACCATGCATGAATAAACCTAGAATTTTCCCGGTTAGTCTGATTGATTTAGAAAGGTGTACTCTTGAGATTATCTTAGGCAATTTTAAAGAGTTCGAGCCAATTTGACATATAACGCTTTTTGTGACCTGCCTATGAGCATGTGAAACTCTCTTGAACACCCCTTGAGCCTTACCTTTGTTTGGAAGAACCTTGATAAACCCTAGACCTTACTTGATCCACTACCTATAATCCTCATGATTTGTGGTTTAGTGAATAACCAACTTAGGACAAAAAGCCAAGTTGGGGCTATGGTGAAAAGGAAAAGGAGAAGTCTAGAAGTGCTATAAGAAGTCTTCCTTAACCCATAGTATTGCAGAACAATGGAACCCCTAATAAAATAAAATAAATAAAATGTGGAATAAAGTACAAAAGAAATTTGGGTTCCAATGCAAGTCATGGAAGGTGAATAAAAAAGTGACTTAGAAGCACTAGACAAAGAAATGATAAAGGAGAGGAAGAAAATGTCTTGAGAATACGCATCTCACGTGGAAAAAGTCAGTAAGTCTAAATGACCATACCTTTGCACTCAGCCTCGTTACAAACCTTAGAAAGACCTTTTTGATCTTGAGTAAGCCAAATAGAAAGTCCATTGGAAAATAAGGGTAGACATATGGGTGAAAACATGCATTGTGGTCATCTTTTTTAGTGTGAGCATTGTATCTGATTTTTTATCTTAAAAATCCCTATTCTTGGGGTGTGATTTAGCAAATATGGGTTGTTATTCTTGTTGGGTCTTTCTTGCTAATAGGTTAGATGTATTTTAATGGTGATTTCACCTACTGGTTGTGGTTTAATATAAAGGGTTTGTAGTTGCAAATATAGAGCCACCCATGTGTTTTCGGCTTGCTCGAGAGGGAGGTCGGGAAACCAAAACAACTAGACTGATGGCCTAAGGAGTGGTTCGACATGAGGTTCAGGCCAAGAGGGTGAGCACTAGTCCTATATCCTAACACTCAGCTCGAGAGAGTGAGTGGGGTAAGGCGTAGGCTGATCTTCATTCGGCAAATGGGTGTTCGAGAGGAACGCATTTGAAAAGGGGTAAGTTGCCCGAGAGGGAACTTTTTTCCATTAAATCTTAACCTAGTCACTATTATATTACAAATCTCCGATCAAAAGCATGTACCCAACAATTTATCTCTACTTGTATTGCGGTCACATCCCAAGAACCTTTCCCCATACTTGATTTTCTTGTTTATTTTGTTGTTTTAGTACTTGTTACAAAACCCCCTTTTGATATTTGACACTTTTGTGTCACCTCTTTTGCATGTACAATGCCTTTTATCGTAAATGTCTTTAACTACGACTAAGTTGAATGAAATTCTAATTGTTTATTAATTCTCAAAACTGCTCCCTTGGGACACGACCCCAACCCTTGGTTGGGTTACTATATTATTGATGATAGTAGACACTCATATCGTAGGATAGTGTCATTGGTCACGATAAGCATCATTCTATAGTGCATATAGTTCAATAATACCCTAACAAAAGCAAATAGCAGCGTCCTTCAGAGAAGTTAGTTATGTGGTTGTCAGAGGCAGGCGAGTGAAGTGTGTCAATGAGGAAATCAACGCAGTCTTGGGCATGCCCACAAATATTGGGGATCACTGCCAGTATTTGAAAGGAGCAGTTGGCGCTTCGCCGAATAGTTTCGCGAAGCAGTACTATACTGCCCAATAGTCCAGAATGTGACGGTACTGAAGGCAAGAACGAAACGGTGATGAGACAGACGAAGGGTGAATCGCCGAAGTCATTCGACGACATCGATTAACTTCGCCGAAAGATTCGCCAGCACCATTTTCTAAAGTTTATAAATACTGAACTTATTATTATTTTTAAATGTGGAAATTTTATTTCTAATTTCCAAAATTGAATAGTACTTTTTAGATATTTTCTCTCAAGTGTGGAGAGGGTTTTTGGGAACTTGAAGAAAGGAGTTCATCTTCCCCAAGTTGGAAATGGGTCTTCTCTATTCTTCTTCCTTTGCTTAAATTAAGGGTTAATTTTTTATACCCATTTGATTTTACTATCATGTGAGGTGTATTTTGTTATTTCTTGATGTGTGGCTAAAAACCCCCATTCTTGGGGTGTGATTTAGCAAATATGTGTTGATATTATTGTTGGGTCTTGCTTACTAATATGTTAGATGTAGTTTAATGGTGATTTCACCTAATGGTTGTGGTTTAATCTAAATGGTTTGTAGTTGCAAATACAAAGCCACTCATATGTTTTTGGCTTGCCCGAGAGGGATGTCACGAAACCAAGACCACTAAACTGATGGCCTAAGGAGTGGGTCGACATAAGGTTCAGCCCGACAGGGTGAGCCCTAGTCCCATATCCTAACACTCAACTCGAGAGAGTGAGTAGGGTAAGGCGTATGCTGGTCTTCATGCGGCAAATGGTTGTCTGAGAGGAACGCATTCGGAACAGGGTAAGTTGTTTGAGAGGGAACTTATTTCCATTTAAAGCTTAGTCTAGTCACTATTATCTTACAAATTTCTTGTCAAAAGCATTTACCCAACTATTTATCTCAACTTGTATTGCGGTCACACCCCAAGAATATTTCCCCATACTTGATTTTCTTGTTAATTTTTGCTGCTTTTACTACTTGTAACAAAACCGCATAATTGATATTTGACATTTTTGTGTCACCCCTTTTATTTACTATGTTTCTGTTCGATAACGTCTTTAGCTATGACTAGTTAGAGCTAAATTTTATTTTTCTATCAATTCTCAAAACCACTCCCTTGGGACACGACCCCAACCTTTTGTTGGGTTACTATACTATCAACGATCATAGAAAGTCATACCGTAGGTTAGTGTCATTGGTAACGATAAGTATCAGATGTTCATAGGTTGGCTCGGCTAGGGGTTAAACTAGTGGATCCCACTATGGGTGGTGTTATGGTCCGTAATGCGTCCAAATCGTCCTTTGTGAAGGATGTGAAGTCTAAGAAATACCTTGACCCTATATTAGTAGAGTTGAAACAGTCGGTACTAAAGAAGTCCGTTGAGGGTTTCTCCCAAGGGGAAGATGGGGTTCTTAGGTACGAAGATCAATTATGTGTTCCGGATATTGATGGTTTGAGGGAGAAAATTTTAGAAGAAGCTCATATTTCTTGGTATTCTAGTCATCCGGGAGCCACCAAGATGTATCGTGATCTACGGGAAGTCTATTGGTGGAAGTATATGAAGAAGGATATAGCGATTTTTGTAGCCAAGTGTCCGAATTGTCAACAATTTAAGGTTGAGCATCAAAGGTTGGGAGGCCTATCCCAAGATATAGGTATTCCCACTTGGAAGTGAGAGGATGTAAATATGGACTTTTTTGTGGGTTTGTCTCACACCTGAAAGCAGCATGATTCTAATTGGGTCGTATAGATTAGATGGAATCAGCCCACTTTATTCCCGTCAAGGTTTCTTTTTCTACGGAAGACTATGCCAAGTTGTATATAAGAGAGATAGTGTAGATGCATGGAGTTCCTTTGTCTATTTTTTCGGATAGGGGTACTCAATTTACTTCACACTTTTGGAAGTCGTTCAGAAAGGGCTTGGTACTAAGGTTATGCTTAATATGACTTTTCATCCCCAAACTGATGGGCAAGCGGAGCGTACCATCCAAACATTAGAAGATATGTTATGGGCATGTGTTATAGACTTCAAGGGTAATTGGAATGAACATTTGCCTTTAATAGTGTTTGTCCACAATAATAGCTATCACTCAAGTATTGGTATGGCTCAATTTGAAGCTTCGTATTGTAGGAGATGTAGGTCTCTGGTTGTTTGGTTTGAGGTGGGTGAAGTTGCTTTGATAGGTCCCGAACTAGTTTATGAAGCCATTGAGAAAGTTTGGTTTATTAGAGAGAGATTGAGAACGTCGCAAAATAGACAAAAGTCTTATGCCGATGTGAGAAGAAGGGGTCTAGAATTTGAAGTTAATGATTGGGTCTATCTAAAAATATCTCCTACGAAAGGTGTGATGAGGTTTTGTCATGACCCAAGGCTGCCCCGTAGATGTAACATGGCGTACAAGACTCTGAAAAGCCTCATAGCATATCATAACATAAGAACTAGCGAAAAAGTGCGGAAATTTAAAACTTTTCTTTACAATCGAAGTCTTTTATAAAACAAGTGGGAGTCTACATCACTATGTCTCAAACTATCTATAACACTTGAATACAATCTTAGGGACACGACCCTTACAAAAGTCTAAAACATAAAGGACAGACTTAATGACATAATGGTCAAGTCCTTGAATACTATGATGACTCACCAAATCTTCAACTCCTTGCTCCTTAGAAACCTATCTTCCAAGAATAGAACTCAAGTCTCTAAACCTACACTTTGTGAAAAATGTAGAAGAAATATGGGTTAGCACAAACATGTACTATGTATGATAGCCATGAATAAAAATCCTTAAAATTAAATATGCTAAAAGGGACATTTTAGTTGAAACCATGCAATATGCCAATTTTGAAAGATCGTCTTTGAAATAGTTGAGGAATGTAACCCATAAGACAACTCATGTACCATTCATCATAGCATAAAGGGATATCAACATAATCACAAACATAGTCTCCAACATAATGCATACACCTATCATCATAAGACATAGTTCACATACATAATTAGATACCAAGATCATATCATCATAATAGAACCATCACATAAGTAACCCTAGGTTACACTTGTGCAATGCATAGATAGGATCCCATAATCCTATCTACAGTAAGTACCACGTTTAGGCCACCAAACTCATACTTATAACTTTTGATCTCATCCATAGTCAATAATTATAGACAAGGAAACATTCATGTTCATAGATTATAACAAGGAAAGACACTCTTAGCAACAATCCATATCATACATGCATAAATTCAGAAATATATTCATAGCATAAGGAAAACACACCATAACCCCTTTCAAAGCCTACTTGTGCAATGCATAAGTGAAGTCTCATACCCCCACTCATACTAAGTAGAACTCCTTAAGAAGACACAAGTATAGTTCATGTTCATGTTCATAATTCATATCAAACATGCATTAACTCATAATCATCATGTCATAAGAGAAACATATCATGCCCACTCTCAAAGCCTACTTGTGCAATGCATGAATGAAGTCACATACCCCATTCATACTAAGTAGAACCCATAGAGGAACCATAGTACATAACTAATGTTCTTGTTCATGGAGGGAAATAGCCTTAACCAAGATAGACCGTGTGAGCTACATGGAATCCGATGTCTACCCCACACCGAAAAGAGATGTCCTACTTGTCTAAGGTAGAACTACATGTATTACCTTTTTGGTAGATCCACTAGGTAAAGAACTATGTGGGCACACAGTTATGGGATAGGGAGATTGCTACTAGAAACCCCGCCCAATGCATTAACGGGAAAACTTCCATCTCATGAGATTCCCTTGGATGACCTGACCGATTGCATTGACGGGAGGGGTTTTACCTCACTTTCCATATCCACTAGGTGCTAAGCATTATTTCCCAAGATTTACATAGTTAATCTTTAGTTGTATTTACATGTTTGAAAGAGTATCTTACTCTTCATCCAACACAAATCATAACATAGCTCATAAATTCAATTAGGTGATAATGTCCTTTGAACATTAGAATCATCAATATGTGAGTAAACTTTTCACATCAAATTCATAGTGTGTTCATGAGAATAGCCTTTCATTCATCACAACAAGATCATCATAGTCATACATAATTCATACATCATAATGTGTAAGGGTATAGGGGAGAATGGCCTTTCCAGTCAACACCACAATTACACCATAGTCATAGGATCTTCACTTTGTAAGTGAATCATAAGCTCATACACAATTCTTATCAACATGTACAAACCCTCATAATTTTCCCTTCAAGGGCTATGAATCAAACTCAACCCAAACATCTAGAATTACTACATTAGCTAAGGGGAATATCATGATTCAATAACTCAATCAACACCTTAGTCACATCATAGTCATGTTCATGCATGGGATGTGTGTGTGATTTTCCTTTCAATGACACAACAACAACATTATCATCATAGACACTTCACTCTCAAGTGTTCATAAAACATGCACATAATGTCATAATCATGCATATCCATCATATCTTGCATTCAAAGATCATACGAAGTCATCACATCTAGCATTCACAACATGAGACATAGATATAATCATAACTCAAGTAAATCATTCATTTCATGCATAAACTCATGTGTTCATATTATAGGTCATGTGGGTCAAGTCCTTCCACAATAATGACATATACAATTCAACCCGACATAATAGATTCCTTCTTTAAGCCTTAACATCCTAGCTTATTCATATTAGCTTTTACCCTTAGATCCCTAGAGGTCATCTTCATGCTAGAAGCCTTACCCTCAAGAAATGCCTCACATGGTCATCATGTATACCTAATTCTCAGGGTAATCTAACCACATGCTGCATTCTTAATCAATTATAGTGAAATGACATCATCTAAACTCAACCACAATACCACTCAACCATGTTCCATCATATAAGACCTAATCTTATCAATTCATGTCTAGAAGCTTTACTTTTAAGCAGTTCGTATCTTGGTGTTCTAATCTCAAGCAATTCATAAAGAAGTTCATCAATATTAGAAGGTCACATCTAAACCCTCAATTTGCCTCTTTCATGACATAACACTAGACTATATCAATTTCACCCTAGAATCTTAGGTTAATCAAGAATACATGTATAATTATACTAAAATCATGTAATTACACTATAATCATAGAATCTTCATTCTCAACATAAATCTCGAAGCACATGCTTATTCTCATGTTCATGTCCAAATTCTCATAATTTACCCATTAAGAATCATGAACCACATTCAACCCAACACCAGGAATTTCTACATTAGATATGGGTAATAACACGATTCAATCAATTCAATTAATTCATACAAGAACCATTTACATGCTTATAAAATCAATTAATCCAATTAAGATCACAATTTTGGCAATAGTAGGGATCTATGGGTTCTTGGGAAATTTCTCCAATATTCAACCATAAATCATCAATTCAGTCATAACCCAACATAATTTAACTATTGCAGTCAGTTTTAAATTGAACCCATGAATTTTGAACAAAACCCTTTCTTTTGGGTAAAATTGGAAGTTTTGAAATGAAGTTCTGAAGGGGCTCTTTGGGTGGAATCTATCCAAAGATGAAAACAACCATACATTGATGATGAATCCTTGAAAAAATTGATGAAAAACCCTTGATTTCTTGTAGCCCAAGCTTCAATTTTACTCTTCTTCTTCTTGGGTTTTTAGAGAGAGAAATAATGTGAGAAAGATGAACTTTTGATTTTGATTGGGTTTTTAATGACAAAAAGTACCTTATATATTTATTTAAAACTAATATAAAATATACCCAATTAAAAATAGGATTTTGAAAAAAAATTACAAAATTGCCCCTTCCCTCATGGACTTGCCAAAAAAAAACTAAGGCAAAGTCCAAGGGAGATTTTAAGGTCCTTGGAATGGTCTACCAGCCATGGACCCTCCATTGGACTTGTTCCTTAAGCTTTTCAGCTAAGGCATGTCTGCTAAGGTCTACAGGGGCAGTGGGCTTGTCCACGTGTCGTGGACCTTCAATTGAAACACCTACTGCCCATGCCCATATGTGACTAAGGCATTCATCACAAAGGCACTCCATGGGTAGTGAAGTTCTTCACAGCTCGTGGAGGCTCGCGTAAACTGCCTAGCTTACCAAAAATGGCTACAGCAAAGTTGACGAGGCCCTTCAAGGGCAGTGAAGTACCTCACGTCCCTTGAACCCTCAAGTGAACTTGCCTTCATGCCTATACGGCTAAGGAATGGTTCAGGAGGGCTTCTAAGGATAGTAAAGGCTTTGATCTTCCTTGAAGCCTCTCTTGAATAATTCCTTTTTCCCACACGGCTAACGCAAAGTTCAAGAGTCCTTGTAAGGGTAGTGATGCCTTTCACCTTCCTTGAACCCTCTTTTGAACTTATACTTCGTCAAATTTGGACTATTTTACAATTTGAAATTATGCATAAAACTTTTAAGACTCTAACGTTAGGCTCTAGTTTCACCTATCAATTTTCTGGGTGTTACAACTTACAAGTTTAGCAAAAAAGGGAAACTTAGTCCCCGATTTGTAGGCCCAAGCCAAATTTTGAAACGTATTGGGAAACTTGTCTATGAGTTGGATTTGTCAAATGAGTTGGCTCGGTGGATCGATGTTTCATTTTTCCATGCTTAAAAAGTGTGTTGGAGATCCGAAAACCATTATCCCCTTAGAAGGGTTGGGGGTTGATGAGAGTCTTTCATATGAGAAAGTTCTAGTAGAAATCCTAGACCGGCAAGTTAAAAGGTTAAGAAACAAGAAAATAGCTTTCGTGAAGGTTTTGTGAAGGAACCATCTAGTTGAGGGTGCTACTTGGGAGGCCAAGGTCGATATGAAGTCCCGCTATCCTCATCTCTTTCCTTCTACTCCTATTCGAGGTTGAGTTAAGTAGTTCCTCTTGAGTTTTAGTGTTTTTGGGAGTCATGTGTGTTATATGAGTTTTTCCATGATTTCCTTATGTTATGCATGTTCTTGAGAAATTCGTGTTTAGTGAAAAAATGAACTTTTATGATTTATGTGTTCCTCATGTGGTTGTGCATTTAGTATGAGTTGCATATTTGACTTCATGAGATGAGTTGATGAAGATGCTTTAGTATGCTTTTGAGAGTAATTTCATATTGGCTCCATGAATATTGTGTTGCTTTTACATAGAGAAGGTCATTCCTCCTAAGAATATGTGAAACGTTGAGTTTTCATGCATAATGAGTTGTTAGATGTAGTTCTTACTTCCTTATGTTTTATTGATTATGTTTGAGATGGAGTTGATGTTTACTCCTTTGAATTGTGCATTGCTTTTATGTTTCATGAATGATGTGTTACTAGATTTGAGTCTTTAATTCCGCAAGGTGTCTAGATCACGATTCGAGGACGAATGTTTCCAAAAGAGGAGATACTGTAACACCCCAGAAACTAGTAGGCAAAACTAGAGCTTAATGTTAGGGTTAGAGCCTTGAATATACCTCCCCATACCTTAAAATAAATGTTTTCGTGTTAGAACATTGAGGTTCAAACCCCAAGGACCAACCAAGGGTCCTTCAGGAGAACCGTTGGAAATGCTATGATAGTAACCCACGAGGGGGACCTACGCCCAATAGGTCCATCCACGCCCCGTGGGTGGGCAGCTGTGGATCAAGCCCTAGGAACTAACTCCCAGAACCCAAACCACGGTTCCCAAACACAAGCAATAGGTCCAACTACGGTCCGTCAATGGTGGTCATAGGTGAGGGCTCGAAACAACCTTTTGGTAGTTAAGTGTAGGGGTGTTTTGGGGTTTTCCAAATTTAATTAACACTAAATGACGCCATTTTAAAATAAATTAGATTAACTATATAATGATTTAAATACCCCAAATTTAGTTATCTTTCTCATTATTTCAAAATCACAAATCAAAACCAACTTTTTCCCAAAATCCTCTCTCTAGAACTCCAAGGAAGAAGAAGAAGAAGAAAGTGGAAGCTAAGGTTGAAGAAACAAGATTTTCTTCTCAAATTCGTTCGGTTTCTTCACCAAGGTATCGTAGCTCTTCATCCATGGAGCCCCTTCAAAACACCCAATTTTCAAACCTAGAAATCCCAAAAGTTAGGGTTTTACTTCAATCTCATGGGTTCCTTTCAAAAACGTTTCTAATGACTGATTTATGATATATTATGTATTAATTGATGAAATCTTATGGTTTTTATATTGAAATCCCCCAAGAACTCATGAATCACCCGTATTACTCAATTATGATCTTGTAATTTGGGTTTATTGATTATAAAAGTATGTTATGAGATTATGCTTGTAGTAATTAAACTAGTTGAATTATGTTACTATCCATGTCTAATGTAGTTATTATAGAAGTGTTGATGAAATATGATCTATGGTCCTTGAAGGGAAATGTAAGGGAATTATGCATGATTATGAGACTTGTGTACATGCTTTAAGAACACCTTGAGAGTAAAGTGATAATGATTATGATCTAGTTGTTGTGTTGTTGGAAGATATCCTTATATGCACACCTATGTATGAATATGATATGATTTGAAAGGTTTTCTCAACATATGATGATTCTATGGTTGTAAGGCTATTCTCACCCATTGAATCTATGATCTATAGTATGAATTATATTGGATTGAGTTTCAAGACATTCTTCCATGAATATGAACTTAAGTCAAGACTTATTATGTAAAATATGAGAATGTATACTTAGCACCGAGTGGATATGAATATGAGATTAAAGCTTCTACCTTAGTTGAGTCCGGTTTTCTAAATGGGTTCCTTTTACCTTAGTTAAGTCTTGTTTCCAAAGTATGTATCTCATGAGATGGAAACCTTCTACCATTGTTGAGTCCAGGTTTCTATTAGCAATATCGTTATCCCATACCGATTTGCCCTCATAGGTTATTTTGCTAGTGGATCCACCTAAGTTAAGAGTATGGTTCTACCTTAGGCAAGTAGGACAACCCCTTTTGGGTGTGGGGTAGACACCGGATTCCATGGTAAGCTCACATGCTCTATGTTAGTTAAGCCTTATTCCCCATTAGGAATGTATGAACAAGAATATGAATTATGAACTATAGTTACTCAAGAATCTTTACTTAGTATAGGTGGGGTTATGAGATCTTATTTATGCATTGCACAAGTAGGCTTTGAGGGTATGTATGATATATTTCCTCAATTAATATGATGATCTACGAGTTAATTATTCTTATGACTTATGCTTTTGTACTATCTTTAAAATGATGTTTAACCTAGCAAATTGCATGCATTCAACCAAAATGTCCTTTTTAGCACGTCTTCACTATTTTTGTGCATGACTATCATACTTAGTGCATTTTTATACTAACCCATATTTTTGTACATTTTTCACAAGTGTAGGGTCCGGTTCTTGAGCTGATTTTCATTTGGTCAAAGCTTGGATTCGACTATTCCCCTAGCTTTTGGTGAATCCTCATGGTTCGATAACGGATGATTCTTTTGTAGTTCCTTTTCTTGTATTTTCATTTTTGGACTATGTTGTATGGGATGTGTCCCTTTTCATTTGAATCAAGGATTGTAATAGATGACTAATTGAGACAAGTCTAGACTTCCGCATTGCTTTTATGAAAAATTTGTTTGAGACTTGGAACGTGTGTTACTCTTTATTGTTCTATGCCTATGTTGTGATATGCTATGGGGCTTACATGGTACCTTTAGGGATTCTATGTGCCTTGTTACATCTAGGGGGTACCGCTGCGTCATTACAGTATCTTAACAGGCGTCCATGAAAAATTTCGGTCATTTTTTTCAATAACTCTGGATCACAAAAAATCCATGGACTATAACACACGAAAATCGGTATAATCTCGGTTTACCTGCTTTGGGGATCGTTTGAACTTGAAAATGCGCTTGTTTCCCCCTCGGGATGAACTCTCTTCATAGCTAAGGTCTTAACAGACGTTCAATAAAAATTTCGGCCATTTTATTGGGAATTCCGGATCACAAAATATCCATGGAATATAGAACACAAAAATTGGAAAAATCTAGGTTTAAATGCTTTGGGGCACGTTTGATCTTGAAAATGCGCCCATTTTCTCCTCGAGATAAACTCGCTCCATTGCTAAGGTCTTAACGAGCTACCTTGAAAAACTTCAGCCATTTTTTTCAGGAATTCCAAATTACAAAAAATCCATGGACCATAGCACACGAAAATTGGCAAAATCTGGGTTTATCTACTTTGGGGCTCATTTGAACTTGAAAAAGCGCCCGTTTACCCCTCGGAACTAACTAACTAATTGCTAAAGTCTTAACATACGTCCATGAAAAAATATCGGCCATTTTTTTTGGGAATTCTGGATAACAAAATATTCATGGTCTATAGCACGCTAAAATCGGCAAAATATGGGTTTACCCGCTTTGAGACTTGTCTGAACTTGAAAATACGCCTATTTTCCCCTCGGGACGAACTCGCTCCATTGCTCACGTCTTAACGAACATCGATGAAAATTTTGGCCATTTTTTTCTGGAATTCTGGATCCCAAAAAATCCATGGACTATAGCACATGAAAATCGGAAAAATCAGGGTTTACCTGCTTTGTGGCTCGTTTGAACATGAAAATGCATCTGTTTGCCCCTCGGGATGAACTCATACCATTTCTAAGGTCTTAACGGACGTCCATAAAAATTTTGGCCAATTTTTTGGGTATTTCGGATCACTAAAAATCCATGGACTATAGCACATGAAAATCAGCAAAATTTGGGTTAACGTGCTTTGGGGCTCGTATGAACTTGAAAATGTGTCTGTTTGCCTCTCGGGACGAACTCTATTCATTCTTATGGTCTTATCGGACATCCATGAAAATTTTTTACCATTTTTTTTTGGAATTCCAGATCACAAAAAACCAGGGACTATAGCACACGAAAATGGGCAAAATCAGAGTTTACCTTATTTGGGTCTCGTTTGAACGTGAAAATGAGCCCGTTTGCCCCTCGGAACGAACTCGTTCCATTTCTAAGGTCTTAACGAATGCCCTTTAAAATATTTTGGCCATTTGTTTTTAGATATTCCGGATCACAAAAAAATTCATGGTCTATAGCACACGAAAAATGGTAAAATATAGGTTTACCTGCTTTGGGGCTTGTTTGAACTTGATAATGCGTTCGTTTGCCCCTCAGGGCGAACTCATTCCATTGACAAGGTCTTAACGGACGTCTATGAAAATTTTCGAACATTTTTTTTTTGAGAATTCTAAATAACAAAAAATCCATCTACTATAGCACACAAAAATCAGCAAAATCTGGGTGTACCTGCTTTGGGGCTCATTTGAACTTAAAATGCGGCCGTTTTCCCCTCGAGACGAACTCACTCCATTTCTAAGGTCTTAACAGATGTCCATAAAAAATTTCGGCCATTTTTTTTCCTAATTCTGAATCACAAAAAATCCATGGACTAACACACAAAAATTGGCCAAATCTGGGTTTACGTGCTTTGGAGTTTGTTTGAAATTTAAAATATGCATGTTTTCCCCATGGCTCAGACACTCTCCATTGCTAAGGTCTAGATGGACGTCCGTGAAAAATTGCCGCATTTTTTACAAGAAATCCAGATCACAAAAAATCCATGAACTATTAGCACACGAAAATAGGCAAAATTTGGTTTAGCCTACTTTTGGCTCGTTTGAACTTGAAAATGCGCCTGTTTACCCCTCGGGACGAACTCGCTCCATTTCTAAGGTCTTAACGGACGTCCATAAAAAAATTTGGCCATTTTTTGTTGAAATTCCGGGTCACAAAAAATACATTCACTATAGTACGTGATAATAGTTAAAATAAAGGTTTACCTGCTATGGGGGATCGTTTGAACTTGAAAATGCACACTTTTGCCCCTCAGGGTGAACTCGCTCTATTGCTAAGATCTTAACGGATGTCCATGAATTTTTTTGGGTATTTCTTCTGGAATTACGGATCACAAATAATCCATGGATTAATGCACACAAAAATAGGTAAAATATGGGTTTACCTGCTTTGGGGCTCGATTGAACTTGAAAATTCGCTCGTTTTCCCCTCAGAATGAAATCAATCCATTGTTAAGGTCTTAACGGACGTCCATGAAAAATTTGGCCATTTTTTTGGGAATCCCGAGTCACAAAAAAAGAATGGACTATAGAACATAAAAATCGGCAAAATCTAGGTTTACCTGCTTTGGAATTTTTGAACTTGAAAATGTGCCTGGTTGCCCCTCTAGACGAACTCGCTCTATTTTTAAGGTCCTAGTGGACGTCCATGAAAAATTTGGCTATTTATTTTTGGGAATTCCCAATCACAAAAAATCTATACACCATAGCACACGAAAATCGACAAAATCTGGGTTTACCTACTTTGGAGCTCCTTTGAACTTGAAAATGCACCTGTTTTCCCCTCGGGACAAACAATCTCCATTTCTAAGGTCTTAAGGATGTCCATCAAAAATTTCAGCCATCTTTTTTGGGAATTATGGATCACAAAAAATCCATAGACTATAACACACAAAAATCAGTGAAATCTGGGTTTACCTTCTTTGGAGCTCGTTTGAACATGAAAATGCATCCGTTCGCCACTCGGGATGAACTCGTTCCGTTGCTAATGTCTTAATGGACGTATATGAAAAAAAATTGCCTTTTTTTTTAGGAATTCTGGATCACAAATAATCCATTGATTATATCACACAAAAATCGGCAAAATCTTGGTTTACCTACTTTGGGGCTCATTAAAATACAAAATACGCCTGTTTGGCCCTCACGACAAAGTCGCTCCAATGCTAAGGTCTTAACGGACGTCCATGAAAAAATTCGGCCTTTTTTTTGGGGATTCCTGATCACAAAAAATCCATGGATTATAACAAACGAAAATCGGCATAATTTTATGTTTACTAGCTTTAGGGATCGTTTGAACATGAAAATGCACCCGTTTACCCCTCGGGATGAACTCGCTCCATTTCTAAGGTCTTAATAGACGTTCATGAAAAATTTGCCTTTTTTTTTAGTATTACGGATTACAAAAAATCCATTGACTATGACCTGAAAATCGACAAAATTTGGGTTTACCTACTTTGGGCTCGTTTGAACTTGAAAATGTGCCTGTTTTCCCCTCGGGGACAAACTCGCTCCATTGCTAAGGTCTTAACTGATGTCCATGAACAATTTTGGCCATTATTTTGGTAATTCGGAATAAGAAAAAATCAATGGACTATAGCACATGAAAATTGAAAAAAATTAGGTTTACCTTCTTTGGGCTCATTTGAACTTAAAAATGCGCCCATTTTCCCCTCAAGACGAACTCAATCCATTGCTAAGGTCTTAACGAACATACATTAAGAAATTTGGCCATTTTTTTTAGGAAATTCCGGATCCCAAAAAATCTATGGACTATATTAGATAAAAATTAGAAAAATCTAGGTTTACCTGCTTTGGGGATCGTTTGAACGTGAAAATGTGCCCGTTTCCCCTTTGAGAAAAACTAACTCCATTTCTAAGGTCTTAACGGACGTCCATGAAAACTTTCAGCCATTTTTTTTGGGAATTCTAGATCACAAAAAATCCATGGACTTATAGCTCATGATAATCGGCAAAATCTAGGTTTACCTAGTTTGGGCTCATTTGAACTTGAAAATTCTCCCGTCTGCCCCTCGGGATGAACTCACTCCAATGCTAATGCCTTAATAGACGTCCATAAAATGTTTTGCCCATTTTCTTTCTGGAATTTCGGATCACAAAAAATTCATGGACTATAACAAACTAAAATGCGCCCGTTTGCCTTCCGGGACAATCTCGTTCCATTGCTAAAGTATTAACGGACATCTATGAAATATTTCAGCCATTTTGTTTTGTGAATTCCAGTTCACAAAATATCCATAGACAATAGCACATGAAAATCGGTAAAATATGGATATAACTTCTTTGGGGCTCGTTGAACTTGAAAATGCGTCTGTTTGCCCCTCGGAACGAACTCGCTCCATTTCTAAGGTCTTAACAGATATCCTTGAAAAAATTTGGCAATATTTTTTTCAGAGTTCCTGATCACAAAAATTGCATGGACTATAGCACACGAAAATTTGTAAAATCTAGGTTTGCCTGCTTTGGGCTTGTTTCAACTTGAAAATGCACCTGTTTTCCCCTCGAAACGAACTCGCTCCATCGATAAGGTCTAAACGGACGTCTATGATAAATTTCGGCCATTTTTTCAGGAATTCCAGATCACAAAATATATGGACTATAGCCCATTAAAATTGGCAATATTAGAGTTTACATGTTTTGGGGCTTGTTTGAACTTAAAAATCCGCCTGTTTGCCTCTCTAAACGAACTCGCTCCATTGCTAAGGTCTTAACGGGCGTCCATGAAAAATTTCTGCCACTTTTTTTGGAATTGTGGATCACAAAAAATCAATGGACTATAACACGAAAAATGGTAAAATATGGGTTTACCTACTTAGGAGCTCGTTTGAACTTCAAAATGCTCCTATTTACTCCCCGGGATGAACTTTCTCTATTTCTAAAGTCTTAAACGACGTCCATAAAAAATGTTTGCAATTTTTTGTTGGGACTTTGATTACAAAAAATCCATGGACTATAAAACACAAAAATTGGAAAAATCTGGGTTTACCTTCTTCGGTCTTGTTTCAACTTGAAAATGAGCCTAATTTCCCTTCGGGATGAACTCGCTCCATTGATAAGGTCTAAACGGACGTCTATGATAAATTTTGGCCATTTTTTTCAGGAATTCCGGATAAAAAAATACATGGACTATAGCCCATTAAAATTGGCAAAATCTGGGTTTACCTGCTTTGGGCTAGTTTCAACTTGAAAATGCACACATTTTTCCCTCGGGACAAACTCCTTCTATTGCTAAGGTTTTAATGGACGTCCATGAATAATTTCAGCCATTTTTTCGGGAATTTCGAATCACAAAAATTCCATGAACTATAGCACATGAAAATTGGTAAAATTTGAGTTTACCTCTTTTGGGGCTCGTTTAAACTTAAAATTTGGTCCGTTAGCCCCTCGGGATGAACTCGCTCCATTACTACGGTCTTAACAGATGTCCATGAAAAAATTTAGACATTTTTTTTAAAATTCTTGGTCACAAATATTCCACGAACTATAGAACACGAAAATTGGCAAAAAATTGGGTTTACCTACTTTGTGGCTAGTTCAAACTTGAAAATGTTCCTGATTTCCCCTCGGGATGAACTCGATCCATCGATAAGGTCGAAACAGACATCCACGAAAAATTTTGGCCATTTATTTTGGGAAATGCAGATCACAAAATACATGGACTACAACACATGAAAATCGGCAATGTTTGGGTTTACCCACTTTTAGGCTTGTTTGAACTTGAAAATGAGTTTGTTTACCCCTCGAAATGAATTTGATCCATTGCTAAGGTCTTAACGAGCGTCCATGTAAACTTTCGGCCATTTTTTTTAGGAATATTTGATCACAAAAAGTTATCAATGGACTATAGCAAACGAAAATTGACATAATCTGGGTTTACCTGCTTTGGGGCTCCTTTGAACTTGAAAATGAGCATGTTTTCTCCTCGAGGTGAACTTGCTCCATTGCTAAGGTTTTAACAGATGTCCATGAAAACATTCGACATTTTTTTGGGAAATCCAGATCACAAAATATCCATGGACTATAACACACAAAAATAAGAAAAAATGGGGTTTACCTATGTTCGAGCTCGTTTGAACTTGAAAATGCGGCCGTTTTCTCCTCGGGACAAACTCTCTCCATTGCTAAGTTCATAAGAGACGTCTATGAAAACTTTCGGCCTTTTTTTTGGAACTACAGATCACAAAAAATCCACGCACTATAGAATATGAAAATCGGCAAAATCTGGGTTTATTTACTTTGGGGCTCGTTTGAATTGTAAAATGCCCCCATTTACCCCATGGGACGAACTCGCTCCATTGCTAAAGTCTTAACGGAAGTCCATGAAAAATGTCACCATTTTTTTCAGGAATTTCACATTATAAAAAAATCCATGGACTATTGTACACGAAAATTGGCAAAATTTGTGTTTACATTCTTTGGGGCTCATTTGAACTTGAAAATGCACCCATTTACACCTCGGGACAAACTTTCTCCATTTCTAAGGTCTTAACGGACGTCCATAAAAGATTTTGACCATCTATTTTTGGGAATTCGGGATCACAAAAAATCTGTGGACTATAGTATACGAAAATCGGCAAAATCTAAGTTTACCTACTTTGGGGCTCATTTGAACTTGAAAATGAACCTATTTTCCCTTTGGGACAAACTCGCTCCATTGTTAAAGTTTTAACAGACGTCCATGATAATTTTCGGCCACTTTATTGCAGGAATTTCGGATCACAAAAAATTCATGGACTATAGCACAAGAATATCAAAAAAATCTTTTGGGGTTTGTTTGAACATGAAGAGGTGCCCGTATGCCCCTCCAGATGAACTCACTCCATTACTAAGGTACTAACGGACGTCCATGTAAAATTTCGGCCATTTATTTAAGGAATTTCCGATCAGAAAAAATCTATACACTATAGTACACGAAAATTTGCAAAATCTGTGTATACCTGCTTAGGAGCTCGTTTGAAGTTGAAAATGCGGCCGTTTTCCCCTTGGGATTACGTTTTTCCAATTCTTAGATCTCAAGGATGTCCCTGAAAAATTTTGGCATTTCTTTTTGGAAATTCAGGATCACAAAAATGCATCGACTATAGCACAAAAAAACCAGCAAACTCTGGGTTTAGTTGCTTTGGGGCGCATTTGAACTTGAAAATGCATCCGTCTGCCCCTCAGGAAAAAATCTCTCCAATGCCAAGGTCTTAATGGACGTCTATAAAAGATTTCACCCATTTTATTCTAGAATTTCAGATCACTAAAAACCCATGTACTATAGCACATGAAAATCGGTAAAATCTGGGCTTACCTACTTTGGGGATCATTTGAAATTGAAAATGAGACTGTTTGCCCCTCGAGACGAACTCGCTCCATTTCTAAGGTCTTAACGGACGTTCATGAAAAGTTTCGACCATTTTTTTAGGGAATTCATGATCATAAAAAATCCATGGATTATAGCACACGAAAATTGATAAAATCTGGGTTTGTCTGCTTTAGGGTTCATTCGAACTTTAAAATGCGCCCATTTTCCCCTCTGGGTGAACTGACTAATTGCTAAGGTCTTAACGGACATCCATGAAAAATTTCGGCCATTTTTTTTCAGGAATTCTTGATCACAAAAAATCCATTGACTAAAGAACACAAAAATCGATAAAATCTAGGTTTAGTTGCTTTGGAACTCTTTTGAACGTAAAATTACACCCGTTTTCTCCTGGGGGATGAACTCTCTCCATTGCTAAGGTCTTAACGGAAATCCATGAAAAATTTTGGCCATTTTTTCAAGAATTACAGATCACAAAAAATCGATGGACTATAACACATGAAAATTGGCAAAATTAGGGTTTACATGCTTTGGGGCTCGTTTGATCCTGAAAATGCGTCCCTTTGTAGCACCTTGGAAATCTAATGACCTAAGCTAGAGACTAACAGGTAATTTAGTGTCCTAAAAAGGGTTAACGTCAAGATGATAGTCGTAAAATGACCTCCCTAACTTAGTAATAAGTTTAGAGTCCCTAGACGTCTAGTCATGGCCCCACCAAGGACCCCCAAGGGTCCTTGAGGAGGACCAAGGGGGGACTGCCCAAAACCTGTCAAAAACAACATGAAGCTATGATTCAACCTACGAGTCATAGGTTGACTCACGCCCCATAGATAGGAGTCGTGAGTCAACACTTGGCCTTCACTAAACTCCCCCAAAAATCCCTAGTCTCAGTCCCTATTGACTCCTAGACAGTACGGTTCGTGAGGAATTTAACCAAAGGTATGGATGCTCTTCATTCTTGGGTAGCTATCCACCAAGAAGTCCCTTCAAAGTGTGTTTTTAAGACTTCCCAAAATCTAGGGTTTTACTCTAAATATGGGTCTTCTTCTAAAACGATTTATATGGTTCAATTATGATCTATTGTGGTTAATTATGATGGTCTATGGTTAGATTGTTGTAGTATTGATGGTTTTGGAAGAAAATCTCTTTTGGACCCATGGTTTCCCTTTCTTCCTAAATTGTGAACTAAGATGTGACTTGATTGGCCATGGAAGTTGATAATTGATTATGTTTATGTTTCATTGATTGTTGGATCATGAAATCTCTCTATCTATTGTGGTAATTCTATAATGTTAGGGTTGATGTTGGTTCATGGCCTTGAAGGGCAATTGGCTAGGGTTTGTGTATGTTGATGTTGATTCTATATGACTATGTGAATTACTTGGATAATAATAATCCTATATCTAGTGTTGTGGTATTGATGTAAGATCCTTCTTCCCTAAACCCTATACACTTGGTTATGTTTGAAGTATGTATGTATGTATGTTTTTGATGAACTTGTTGGGTTGATGGGAAATACATTCTCATGATCACAATATGACTACAATGTGAAAGGTTTAGTGTTTCTAAAGTAAAAGGAGCATTCTCACTTAAAGGAACGTTTAACGACTCGAGACCACCCCCTAGTCATTACCGGCATATTCGACCTCGAAGAGGTCTTATACAAGCCCTTAGCATTCATCATAACATGTATCATAAAATAAAATCACGGAAAATTTAAAAGTTTTACTTTGGAAGTTCAACTTCACTTCATGTACGAAAAACATAATCTAACTTCTTCACAAATTACCATCTAGACATAGAAGTATCGAAAATGGGACTTAGCCCTTGCATCAATAAGAAGTCTTGAAAGACGAAAGTACAATAATGTCTTTCAACATAACAAAGAACTAAATACAGAAGCTAGATCATAGGGTCTTGTCCTCGGACTTGAGGACTCACCAACTTGGGGAAGCAACTCCAAGTGTCTTGAGAAGTAAGCTTGAATCCTTAATGGCCTAAACCTAAATGTTTGGGGAAAAGGGAGAAAATGTGGGTTAGTACAACACACGTACTAAGTATGGCTACTATGCATAAAAACGATTGAAACATGCATAAAAGGACATTTAGTCAAAGCATGCTTTTTACCAAGTGAATCCAATATGCATACAAAGTAAGCATCATAGTCCAAACCAACATAATATCATCCCAACATGTAGACAACCCAAGCAATACTAGTGCAATGCAAAGAATAGAACCCCATAACCCTATTTAAAGCCAAGTAACACATTAAGAAACCTACTTCATGTATACATTCATAAGATCATATTTCATCATAACTTACCATATTCATAATGATCATACATAACATAGCTTTAACATACATTAGTGATAATCATCATAATCATAGAACAACACTACTACAACCATCCCTTACGATTCCACAAGTGCAATGTGCAAGAGAAGTCACATACCCTCCCTTACACTATGTAGAAAGCCTTAAGAAAGCCCTAGTAAGAGTTCACACCTTTCATACCTTCATTTACTTTTACATTAGCGAAATATTGCAATAACCAACATAGACCATGAGAGCTACATGGAATCCGGTGTTCTACTCCCACACCGAAAAGAGAGGGTTAAGACTTGCCTAAGGTGTAACCATTCGTACATAGCTTTCTAGGTGGATCCACTAAGCTAGAGTCTTATGTGGGCACATAGTTAAGGGTCAAGGAGATTGCTTCTAGAAACCCTAACTTACTAAACGTGGGGGTTTCCATCTCATGAGACAACACATACCATGGGTAATCCGGACTTGCTAAACGTAAGGAAACTCATGTGGGGAGCCGGACTTACTAAACGTGAGACCCTCATCTCATTTACATGCCCTTTCGGTGCTAAGCATATAATTACCTTTTGTAATCATCTTTAGTCATCACATAAGTTCATACTAGCCTTGTCATCACATAAGTTCACATTAGCCTTTACTAGACTCTTATGTAGACATCTTACCATAATAGCTCATATATGTTCATAATTGAGTAACAATCCTT
Organism: Solanum verrucosum; assembly: GCF_900185275.1. Lineage (NCBI taxonomy): Eukaryota > Viridiplantae > Streptophyta > Magnoliopsida > Solanales > Solanaceae > Solanum > Solanum verrucosum. The sequence continues at coordinate 120,808 of NW_026020056.1, forward strand.
TCACTTTAGAAACACTTAGCAAGTGAGTAAACCTTTCACTTTAAATTACATTATAATTATGAGAACTACCTTTCAATCATATAGCAATCATACCATAACATACATACATACTTCATAGCTAATTCAAGTGTAAAGGGTTTAGGATGAGGAAACTAGGTCATTTCGTTCTACCAATAAATCTCACGTAATTCACAATACACTTTGGTGGCTCCCGGATGGATAGAGTATCGGGACCCATGTGCCTCCTCTAAGATTGTCTGTCTTAGACCATCCACATACGACACACATAACCTCCCTTGGTGCCTAAGCACCCCATCTTCTCCTTGAGAGAAAGTTTCTATTTCTTTGTTGAGAACTGACTCTTTTAGTTCTATCAAATTAGGGTCAAGATGTTGCTTAAACTTCACGTCAACGACAATCGATGACTCAGAATTATGACGGACCATGACACCTCATTTTGGGGAATCTTCAAGTGGGACACCCAACCGGGCTAGCCTATGTACATCACGGGCTAACTACCTTCTCTCTTCGTCCACATGTGACACACTACCCATAGATACACGACTCAAAGCATCCGCAACCACATTTGCCTTTCCGGGGTGGTAAAGGACACTCATATCATAGTATTTTAAGAGTTGCAACCACCTCCTTTGTTGGAGATTCAATTCTTTTTGGCTTAAAACATATTGAAGACTATTGTGGTTGGTAAGCACATCCACATGTACCCCATAGAAATAGTGTCTCCAGATCTTTAAAGCAAAGACTACGGCCGCTAGCTCAAGGTCATGAGTTGGATAATTCTTCTCATGCACCTTGAGTTCTCTCGAGGCATAAGCTATAACCTTACCATGCTACATGAGGACACAACCCAAACCCATTCGTGAAGCGTCACAATATACTACAAACCCTTCGGTGCCCTCCGGTTATTATAAGTTATTATAGACTCATACAAGTAGTTTTAAGTCATAAAACTTCACTTAATTCCTCATAACTCACAAGACCCAAACTCAAACCCACTTCCCTCTCAAAATATTCTCTCTCTAAACTCCATTGAATAACAAAGAAGAAGCTCAAGCTAGGGGTTCAAGAACCAACCTTTCTTCTCCAAATTCATGAGGAATTCAACCTAAGTATGGATGCTCTTCATTCTTGGGTAGCTCCCCCAAGAAGTCCTTTCAAAGTGTGTTTTTAAGACTTCCAAAATCTAGGGTTTTACTCTAAACATGGGTCTTCTTCTAAAATGATTTATATTGTTCAATTATTATCTATTGCGGTTAATTATGATGGTTTATGGTTAGATTTTTGGATTATTGATGGTTTTTGATGAAAATCTCTCTTGGAACAACGTATTCCCTTTCTTCCTAAATTGTGAACTACGATGTGACTTGATTGGCCATGGAAGTTGATAATTGATTATGTTTATGCTTAATTGATGGTTCAATCATGAAATCTCTCTATCTATTGTGGTAATTCTATAATGTTAGGGTTGATGTAGGTTCACGACCTTGAAGGGCAATTGGCTAGGGTTTGTGTATGTTGATGTTGATTCTATATGACTATGCGAATTACTTAGATAATAATAATCTTATATCTAGTGTTCTGATATTGATGTAAGATCCTTCTTCCCTATACCCTATACACTTGGTTATGTATGAAGTATGTATGTATGTTTATGATGAACTTGTTGGGTTGATGGGAAGTACATTCTCGTAATCACAATATGACTACAATGTGGAAGGTTTACTCACATGCCAGTGTTTCTAAAGTGAAAGGAGCATTCACACTTAAAGGAACCTATGAGCTATTATGATGGTATATTGACATTAGTGTCTACTACACTCTCTTATGAATATGAACTTAAGTAAATGCTTATTATGTTTATTAATGGTAGTTGTGCGTAGCACCGAGTGGATAGGAGTATGAGATGGGTTCCTTCATGCTAGTAGTTTGGTTCCCAATACGGTGTCTCATGAGATAGAAACCTCCGTGTTAGTAGTTAAGGTTTCTAGTAGCAATCTCCCTATCACATAACTATGTGCCCACATAGGTCTTAGCTAGTGGATCCACCTAAATAGCTAAAATGTACGTTATACCTTAGGCAAGTAGGACACCTCTTTTCGGTGTGTAGGTAGAATATCAAATTCCATCTAGCTCACATGGTCTATTTCAGTTAATGCAAGCCTTCCCTAAATGATATGAATATGAATTATGGTAAGAACATGGACTTTAATTATGACTTCTTAAAGGGTGTTACTTAGTGTGAGTGGGGGTATAAGACTTCATGCATACATTGCACATATGGACTCGAACAGTGGTTGTGATAACGTCCTCTTATGTTATTATGATATGATGACTTATGAACTATGTATGAAATGGTATGTATGAATGTTATGAATATGAATGTCTTGACTTTTATATATGGTTGCTATGACACTGGTAAGAAAAGATATGTATGTGGTTGGTAGCCTAAATGTGATACTTAGCATTTGTTAGGGTTATGGGATCTTACCTTTGCGTTGCACTAGTGTTGCTTATATGTTGGGTTGACTTATGTTTCTTCATAAATGTGCACATTGGTTTTCAAACTTGACAAAGGCATGATTTCAACTAAATGTCCCTTTTATGCATATTTTAATGATTTGGTGCATGGTCTCCATACTTGGTACAATTAATTGTGCTAACCTATATTTTCTACTTTACAATGAGTGTAGGTTCTGGTCATTGATACTTACCACTTCCTTGAAGGTGAAGCTTGGGTTGACTATTCCCTAGGCTTGGTGAGTCCTCAAGTTCGAGGACGAGTTGATATTGATTCTAGTTTCCTTCTATATTCTAGACTATGTTGTATTTTTACTATTCATTGATATTTTATTGATGAGAAGGACTTTGTCCGTATTTGTACTCTTATGTTTAGATAGTGATTGAGACAAGTCTAGTTTCCTAATTTCCTTTATGAAAGAAGTTGACTTCTATTGTAAAAGTTTTTTATTTCTCCATATTTATCTATGTCTTTATGTGATGATGACGCTAAGGGCTTGTATGCGAACTCTTCGGGGTAAATTACGTTGTTTCACGCCTAGGAGATACTCTTGGGTCGTGACACCCTTTTCCCCTCAGGACGAACTCTCTTCATTTCTAAGGTCTTAACGGACGTCTATGAAAAAATATGGCAATTTTTATTCGAGAATTCCAAATCATGAAAAATCTATGGACTATAGTACATGAAAATTGTTAAAATTTGTGTTTAGCTGCTTTGGGAATCATTTGAACTTGAAGATGCACCCATTTGCCCCTCAGGACAAACTCTCTCCATTGCTACGGTCTTAGCAGACGTCCATGAAAACTTTCGGCCATTTTTTTTGGGTGTTCCAGATCACAAAAAATCCATGGACAATATAATATGAAAATCGATAAAATCTATATTTACCTCCTTTGGAACTCGTTTGAACTTGAAAATGCGCCTGTCTGCCCCTCGGGACAAACTCCCTCGAAAGCTAAAGTCTTTACGGACGTCCATAAAAAATATCGATCATTTTTTTTATGGAATTTCGGATCACAAAAAATCCATGGACTATAGCACACGAAAATAAATAAAAAATTTGTTTACCTGCTTTGGGGCTTGTTTGAACTTGAAAATGCATCTAGTTTCCCCTCTAGACGAAATCGCTCCATTTCTAAGGTCTTAACGGCCGTCCATGAAAATTTTTGGACATTTCTTTTGTGAATTCCGGATCACAATATATCAATGGACTATACCACACAAAAATTGGCAAAATCTGGGTTTACCTGCTTTGGAGCTCGTTTGATCTTTAAAATGCACCCGTTTACCCCTCGGGACAAACTTGTTCTATGTCTAAGGTCTTAACGAACATCCATGAAAAAATTTGGCCATTTTTTTGGGCCACCAAAAATCCAAGGATTATAGCACACATAATTGCCAAAATTTGGGTTTACCTACTTTGGGCTCTGTTGAACTTGAAAAATGTGCCAGTCTACCCCTTGGAATGAATTTGCTCCAATGCTGAGGTCTTAACGGGCGTCACATAAAAATTTTGCCCATTTTTTTTTCAAATTTTGGATCACGTAAAATCCATGGACTATAACATATGAAAATTGGCAAAATCTGGGTATACCTACTTTAGGAATCATTTGAAGTTGAAAATACGTCGTTTTGTCACGCCCTAAATTAGGGGAGGCGTGACTGGCAGTCGACACCTTATGCGATCGAGTTAGCCACTAAAACATACCGGCTCAACTATGAACCTAGAAGGTTGGGCAGCATAACATCTAATATACTACGACTGGACCCTTATGGTCATCATCACCTGACTATCAGAAAGTCATATAGACGAAGATAGACAAGCCAAAGATAATAAAGTACTAGCTAGATGACAAGGCTGCAAATAAAGATATACTTATGTACATACATAGATATATACATGCCAAGCCTATGGGGCTGGAGACTAGAGCTGCAGAGAGAAACCTAAAATATCATGTCCACAATAGCCTCTAAGAGTGACATAAGCACCACTCGGGACAAGGCCCTGATTATGCCCAAAATGTACAATAAAAGTAACATTCAAGAAAAGGTGGAGCTTACCAACTCACAATTGAACAGCGAATCCTCGCAGAGGGGTCAATCAGAATACCTACCTTGACCTACACGCACGAAACAAAAAAGTAGCATCCCCAGGCAATGGGACGTTATTACGAATAAAAATTTACTGGTATATAAGGCAAAAAATAGAATGATAAATAGTTATTGTAGAAAGGGTAATAAAGATACCACCTGAAACAGAAACTCTGGTAGCCTCCACGGCTCACATCATCAAACCTTATATACATTAAAAATGCATGGTATGCTCGCATAATCATATGTCGTGAATAAATATATATATAAATGCAAATGAATGTCATACCCAACCAAGTGCTTACAATGGTGGTGCCTTCCAATAGCAAACTGGGATCATATTCTCCAACTTGTGGCCATCTGTGTCTCATACGTATAAATATAGGCAATAGGCTCCATGCCTTCCGATTATAGCTCGGAAGTAGAATACATAGCATGTAATGTCATGAATTTGTAATGCATTTGTTACCTGAATCATGTTGCCAATCTTGGCACGTTGGTACTCTTGTCCTCATAATCTCGTAATCACTTTCATATACACATGTAGTTGTGTCGTAGAACCTCATATACTAGTAGATTAAACTGGGACACTTTTTGGATTTAGAAAGGCAACTTAAACTTGAGGATGTTCATAAAGAGCTTAAAGTTCTTCACTCAGTATCTATATATGTTTCCTTAGAAGTTTGTAAAAGAAAGTATTTCAAAAAAACTTGTACTTTAGTAGTTTAAACATACTATTTACAGTTAAGAGTTTTGAAGGTCGATGCTCTATTTTAAAATTTTCAAAAATATAAATTAGCGAGGAAGGAGGATTGATTTCAAATTCATATTGTTCGTCCTAATCTTTTTAAGTTACTACACCTAAAGAAGAATAAGAATTTGTACATAAGGACCTATAGTCAAGAGAATTAACAAAATGACATAAAGACGCCAAATACCCTATCTAAGTGAACAAGTTGAATAGCAACATAATGGAGTCACAAAAATACGCTAGCTGCAATATCAATGCTTTTCACAAAAGGTCTTTCTTCTAATAGAGTACTAAAACAATATTTGACGATTTAGGATACAAAAATTTGTGCTCAAAGGAATTACAGTGATTTGCCTTAATATACCTCAATTATAGGTCTTGTTATATCAATATGGGTTGTACCCCTTTCTTACAGTAGGTAGTCTACAGAAAATCATGTCACACAACAATTACAGGAAGAATATTGACACATCAGGGTCAAAGAAGCAATTTAGAGCTCACTAGCAGAGTGATTAGCTCGCCAAACCATTTCTAATGTATGTTTCATTACCATTTCTTCTTCAAATAAGAACCCCCAATTAACGACATAACATACAATTTCGCAGCAGCTATTAACAAGTGGAGACATAGGCAATAGTCAACAACAACCAATTAGAGTATGCCTGCACAACAATAAAAACACGGCGCATTGCCACACCCCTCTTTTCCAACCCAAAAATAACCATAACCAAATCCTAACCACGTGTCTTCAAACTATTAAAGCCATAAAAAATATATGTAATACAGACCTATAATTGTTCAATATAACCATAATAACTTGAACTCACCGCTTCCAATCATCATCCTATACGTTCGTCCAATAAATACATTTGAAGTCATGTCTTTCTCTTCATAAGGAATAAGATGTTAAAAGGCAAAACCTTAACTTAAACTTGATGGAGCTTGCAGTACTTTAACATGTCTTGTCAATAACAAAGAGTCTCCTTAAACACAAGACGTTGAACCAAAAAGAAATAATTTGAAAATTGCAATACAATAACAGAACCAATGTTATACTAATTTATCTTACAATTAAATACCCATCTATACTTCTTCTTCTCCTCCTGACTCATATCAACAAGAGCCTCACACATACAAAGCATTTCCAAAAATTCTAGCAACAACAATATCAGAAAAATACTTCAAAACAGCTCAACATCACATAACTATCCAAGTACAATTTTTCCAGCCGTCTATTCATGTTCATGCTTATATAGCATAGCTATCACTTTGACTCACTCAATAAAATGAAGGGTGAGAATTATTACCTCCAAATAGCAGCAACACCACATAAAACAACGAAACTCCTTCACCATGATGAATCCTTCAAATCACAACCAACGAGGAGGAAAGAAGTAACACAATCTCTATGAACGTTCCAGGGTGAAATCACGTTGAAATCTTGTAGATCTTTTATTGTATGATAGGGGATTTAGAGGGGATTTAGAGAGGATTTAGGACTGTTTTCTTCTTATTTTGGTCGAATATATTGATATAAAACGAAGGAGAAATCACATCTTATAAAGCTAAACCGACATAGGAGCTAGGGGACCACCTTCACGTGCCTACTTGTGCAGTCTCACTAAAATCTAAATATCTTTTCAATTCTGAAGTCGTATGGACAAATGGTTTAGTGTGTTGGCAAGTAGGCTCGTAGACCTTCGATTTTATATATTGGGGTTCTTCTAAAGTTTTATATATTGGGAGGAAAGCTCGAAGACATTTAACCCAAAATTCGAAAGGTTTATCAAAGAAACTTACTCTAACCTTTATCAACTTTTATTTCCCAACTTTCTTGACTTCTAAACTTAACTTACGATGATTAGGCGACTATATCACCTTATAAAACATCCTTATTAGCATATAAGACACTCTTTGTCTTATCCCCAAAGGTACCGGTTCACTTAAACGTTCCGAACGGGCGGAGTATTGGAATAAACATTCTTTAACTCGAACTTGTTTAAGGACATCCTTGACCCATAACGTTAGTCTAATTCTTTGGTTTTGACCTCCCCTTTGCAAATTCATTCTCTTGAAATGATACACCAAATCATATATGCCCGATACACTCATGCTATAATACACACATTATGCGAAGGAACCACGGGGTCTCACATTCTCCCCTCCTTAAAAACATTCGTCCGCAAATGGATTCAAACAATCTCTTGGTTGTATCCATTGCTGCTACTGTGCTATTAGCAAGGATATATTTGTTACATCTGCAAATCTTAAATCCAATTTGGTAAATCTAATTACAAGGCTTCGTGTATCTAGCTCCCGACAAGCCATATAAACTGCATTTTTGAGGTATTTAAAATCCAATTAGGTTTGTGTATAGGAATGCTTGTCAAATAATAAAACACAACTAAGCTTAAGTCGTCAATAGTTGTGGGTACTTCTTCCTTATTTCCTCCTCAGATTCTCAAGTTATTTCCTCAATGTTGTGATTCCACCGTAACACTTTCACATAAACCACTTCTTTAGTCCAAATCTTTCATACATGTAAATAAAACATAGACACTAACAGCTCAACATATGACAAGTGATCCTTAGAGACACGAATATACACAACGCGCATAATTTGTGAAGCATTTCCAATGCACCTCTACCATATAGATACATGGAATACTAGATGGACCACTTCAAATTCTGAAGGCATATCAAGCTTGTACGCCACCTTGCCAATGCTCCAAATAATCTAATATAGTCCTACATACCTTGGACTCAATTTAACTCGACTTCTCGTTCTTGACGAATAACATGATGCCCTTCCTAGGCAATACATTCTAGAAGACACAATCTTCTATGTCAAACTCTAAGTCTTGAAATCAAATCTGGGAACATAAATCTAACAGTCTTCTCTCGATAGTCGACATTGGTATAACAAGGCTTTCACAAATCTATGCCAATATCAATAACAAAGTCGAGCATCTCACTATATCACGTCTACAATTTTGTATGACTAATAATATCTAGTGTAAAGCCTCGATATTTCCTCTTGGGCATAAAAGAAGATCAAAGCACGATTCAGATTTCGTACGTACTTATAAATCATCTCTATAGCATCATTTATTAATTGAAAGAAATGTAACCAATCCTAAATACCCTAGAGCCTCTCAATTATAAGTGTGGTGCACAACACACCCATAAACAAGAATATACAAGACATGGCTTGTGCACTCTCTGAGACACATGTAAATGTCTCATAGAATCTCATATACTTATTTATTAAACTGGGACACTTAACTTGGATTTAGAAAGGCAACTTAAACTCGAGGATGTTCATAAAGAGAATAAAGTTCTTCATGTAGTATCCATATATGTTTCCACAGTAGTGTGTAAAAGAAACTATTTCCAAAAAACCCGTGCTTTACTAGTTTAAACATACGATATACATTTAGGGGTTTTGGAGGTCGATGTTTTATTTTAAAATTTTAAAAAATATAACTTAGCGAGGAAAGAGGACTGATTACAAATTCATATTGTTCATCCTAATCTTTTTAAGTTAGTACACCTAAAGCGGAATAAGAATTTGTACACATGGTCCTATAGTCAAGAGAATCAACAAAATGAAATAAAGACGCCAAATACCCTATCTAACTGAACGAGTGGAATAGCAACATAATGGAGTCACAAAAATATGCCAGATACAATATCAATGCCTTTCACAAAAGGTCTTTCTAGTAATAGAGTAGTAAAATAATATCTGACGATTTAGGATACAAAATTCTTTCTCAAAGGAAGTACAGTGCTTTTCCTTACCATATCTCAATCCTGGTTCTTGTTGTATCAATATGGATTGTACCCCTTCCTTATGATACGTAGTCTACAGAAAATCATGCCACACAATCATTAAAGGAAGAATATTTACATGTCAGGGTCAAAGTAGCAATTTAGAGCTCACTAGTAGAGTGGTTAGCTCGCCAGACCATTTTTAAATATATATGCTTCATTCCCTTTTCTTCTCCAAATTAGAACCCCAAATTAATGACATAACATATATTTTTGCATCAGCTTTTAAGAAGTGGAGGCTAACGCAATAGTCAATAACAACGAAATAGAGTATGCCTGCACAATAATAAAAATACGGCGTATCGCCACACCCCTCTTTTCCAAAGCTAAACCGACATAGGGGCTAGGGGCCCACCTTCCCGTGCCTACTTGTGTAGTCTCACTAAAATCTGAATATGTTTTCAAATTTGAAGTCGTACGGACAAATGGTTTAGTGCGTTGAAAAGTAGGCTCGTAGACCTTTGATTTCATATATTGGGGTTCTTCTAAAGCTTTATATATTGGGAGAAAAGCTTCGAGACATTTAACCAAAATTTCGGAAGGTTTATCAAAGAAACTTACTCTAACATTTGTCAATTGTTATTTCCCAACTTGCTTGACTTCCAAACTTAACTTACGATCATTAGGCGACTATATCACCTTATAAAACATCCCTATTATCATATAAGACACTCTTTGTCTTATCCTAAAAGGTACCGGTTAACATAAACGTTCTAAACGGGGCGGGGTGTTTGAATAAACACTTTTTAACTCGAACTAGTTTAAGGACATCCTTGACCCATAACGTTAGTCTGAGTCTTTGGTTTTGACCTCCCCTTTGCAAATTTATTCTCTTGAAATGATACACCAAATCATATAAGCCCATACACTCATGCAATGATACACATATTATGCGAAAGAACCATGGGGTCTCACATTCTCCCCTCCTTAAAAACATTCGTCCGCGAATGGATTCAAACAATCTCTTGGTTGTATTCATTGTTGGTACTGTGCTATTAGCAAGGATATATTTGTTACATTTATAAATCTTAAATCCAGTTCGGAAAATCTAATTACAAGGCTGTGTATATCTAGCTCCCAACAAGCGATATAAACTACATTTTTGAGATAATTAAAATCCAATAGTTGGGGATACTTCTTCCTTATTTTCTCCTCGTATTATCAAGTTATTTCCTCAATATTGTTATTCCACCGTAACACTTTCACATACACCACTTCTTTAGTCCAAATCTTTCTTACATGCCAATAAAACATAGACACTATCACCTCAGCATATGACAAGTGATCCTTAGAGACACGAATATAATCAACGCGTATAATCCGTGAAGCATTTCCAATGCACCTCTACCACATAGATACATGGAATATTAGATGGACTGCTTCAGATTATGAAGGCATATCAAGTTTGTACGCCACCTTGCCAATGCTCCAAATAATCTTCTATAGCCCTACATACCTTGGACTCTACTTAACTCGACTTCTTGTTCTTAACGAATCACATGATACCCTTCCGAGGAAATACTTTCTAGAAAACACAAACTTCTATGTCAAACTCTAAGTCATGAAATCAAATCTGGGAACAGAAATCTAACAGTCTTCTCTCGGTAGTCGACATTGGTATAACAAGGCTTTCACAAATCTATGCCCATATCGATAACAAAGTCGAGCATCTCACTATATTACGTCTACAAATTATGATGACTAATAATCTCTAGTGTAAAGCCTCAATAATTCTTCTTGAGCATAAAAGAAACTCAAAGCACGATTCAGATTTCATACATACTTATAACTCATCTCTATAGCACGATCTATAAATTGAAAGAAATGTAACCAATCCTATATGCCCTATAGCCTCTCAATTATAAGTATGGTGCACAACACAACCATAAACAAGAATATACAAGACACGGCTTGTGCACTCTCTGAGACATATGTAAATGTCTCTTAGAACCTCATATACTTGTAAATTAAACTGGGACACTTAACTTGGATTTAGAAAGGCAACTTAAACTTGAGGATGTTCATAAAGAGCTTAAAGTTCTTCACTTATTATCTATATATGTTTCCTTGGTAGTTTATAAAAGAAAGAATTTCAGAAAAAAGCCATACTTTACTAGTTTAAACATACGATTTCCATTTAATAGTTTGGAGGTCGACGTTTATTTTAAAGTTTTCAAAAATATAAATTAGCAAGTATGGAGGACTGATTTTAAATTCATATCGTTCATCCTATTCTTTTTAAGTTACAACACCTAAAAAAGAATAAGAATTTGTACACATGGACCTATACTCAGGAGAATCAACAAAATGACATAAAGACACCAAATACCCTATCTAACCGAACGAGTGGAATAGCAACATAATGGAGTCACAAAAATACACCTGCTGCAATATCAATGCCTTTCACAAAAGGTCATTTTAGTAATAGAGTAGCAAAACAATATTGAATATAACCATAATAACTTACACTCACCGCTTCCAATCATCATCCTATACATTCGTCCAATAATTACATTTGGAGTCATGTCTTTCTATTCATAAGAAATAAGAGCTTAAAAGGCAAAACCTTAACTGAAACTTGATGGACCATGCAATACTTTAACATGTCTTGTCAATATCAAACAGTCTCCTTAAACACAAGACGTTGAACCAAAAGAAACAATTTTTAAATTGCAACGCAATAATAGAACCAACATTATACTAATTTATCTTACAATATAAATACCCATCTATACTTCTTCTTCTCTTCCAGACTTATATCAACAAGAACCACACATATACAAAGCATTTCCAAAAATTCCATCAACAAAAATATCAAAAAATTACTTCAAAACAGCCAAACATAACGTAACTATCCAAATACAATTTTTCCAGCCGTTTATTCATGTTCATGCTTATATAGCATAGCTATAACTTTGACTCACTCAATAAAATGAAGGGTGAGAATTATTACCTTCGAACAGCAGCAACACCACATAAAAAAATGAGACACCTTCACCATGAAGAATCCTTCAAATCACAACCAATGAGGAGAAAAGAAGTAACACAATCTCTATGAACGTTCCAAGGGTGAAATCACGCTGAAATCTTGTAGATATTAGCTTGTATGATTGGGGAACCTTTAGAGAGGATTTAGGACTGTTTTCTTCATATGTTAGTCACAAATAATGATATAAAGTGAAGGAGAAATCAGATCTTATAAAGCTAAACCGACATAAGAGCTAGAGGCCCACCTTCACGTGCCTACTTGTGCAGTCTCACTAAAATCTGAATATCTTTTCAATCTTGAAGTCGTATAGACAAATGGTTTAGTGTGGTGGAAAGTAGGCTTGTAGACCTTTGATTTCATATATTGGGATTCTTCTAAAGCTTTATATATTGGGAGAAAAGCTCCAAGACATTTAACCCAAATTTCGGAAGATTTATCAAAGAAACTTACTTTAACCTTTGTCAACTGTTATTTCCCAACTTGCTTGACTTCCAAACTTAACTCACAATCATTAGGCGAGTATATCACCTTATAAAACATCCTTATTAGCATATAAAACACTCTTTGTCTTTTCCCCAAAGGTACCAGTTAACTTAAACGTTCCGAACGGGCGGGGTGTTTGAATATACACTCTTTAACTCGAACTTGTTTAAGGACATGCTTGACCCATAACGTTAGTCTAAGTGTTTGGTTTTGACCTCCCCTTTGCAAACTTATTCTCTTGAAATGATACACCAAATCATATAAGCCCATACACTCATGCAGTGATACACATATTATGGAAAAGAACCACGGGGTCTCACACGTTTTCCCTTCAGGAAGAACTCGTTCCATTTCTAAGGTCATAACAGACGTCCATGAATACTTTCGGCCAAATTTTTTGGGAATTTCGATTCACAAAAAATCCATGGACTATAGCACACGAAAATTGGTAAAATCTATGTTTACCAGCTTTGGGGCTCGTTTGAACATGAAAATGCTCCCATTTGCCCCTTAAGAAAAGTCGCTCCATTGCTAAGGTCTTAACAGACTGCCGTAAAAAATTTCAGCCATTTTTTTCACGAATGCAGTATCAAAAAAATTCCATGGACTATAGCACACGAAAATTGGCAAAATTAGGGTTTACCTATTTTGGGGGTCGGTTGAACTTGAAAATGCTCCTGCTTGCCTCTCGAGACGAACTCACTCCATTTCTAAGGTCTTAACGGACGTCCATGAAATATATCGGCCATTTTTTTCAGGAATTATGGATCACAATAAAAATCATAGACTATAGGACACGAAAATTGGCAAAATCTGAGTATACCTACTTTGGGGATCGTTTGGACTTGAAAATGCGTCTGTTTTCCCCTTGGGACAAACTCTCTCCAATTCTAAGGTCATAAAGGATGTCCAGGAAAAATTCAGCCGTTTTTTTGGAAAATCTAGATCACAAAAAATCCCTAAAATATAGCACACGAAAATTGGTAAAATCTGGGTTTACCTACTTTAAGACTAATTTGAACTTGAAAATGCACCCGTTTGCCTCTCTGGATGAACTCTCTCCATTGCTAAAGTCTTAACGTACGTCAATGATAATTTTTGGCCATTTTTTATAGGAATTTCGGATCACAAATAATTCCTGGATTATAGCATATGAAAATTGGCAAAATCTCGGTTTACCTGCTTTGGGATCCGTTTAAACTTAAAAATATGTCTGTTTCTCACTTGGGATGAACTCTCTCCATTGCTAAGGTCTTAAGGAACGTCCATGAAAAATTTTGGCCATTTTGTTTGGAATTTCGGATAAAAAAAAATTCATGGATTATAGCACACAAAAATACGCAAAATCTGGGTTTACCTACTTTAGTAGTCGTCTGAACATGAAAGCGCGCCTGTTTGCCCCTCGAGATGAACTTGATACACTGTTAAGGTCTTAACAGACGTCCAAGAAAAATTTCAGCCATTTTTTTGGGATTTTCGGATGACAAAAAATCCATTAATTATAGCACACAAAAATTGACAAATCTGGGTTTACCTTCATTGTGGCTATTTTGAACTTGAAAATGTGAGTGTTTTCCCCTCAGGACAAATTCGCTCCATTGCTAAGGTCTTAACGGACGTCCTGGCCATTTTTTTTGGGAATTCAGATCACAAAAAATCAATGGACTATAGCACAGGAAAATAGACAAAATTTGGGTTTACCTTCTTTGGGGCTCATTTGAGCATGAAAATATCCATGTTTGTCCCTCGTGACGAGCTCGCTCCATTTCTAAGGTCTTAACGGACGTCCATGAAAAATTTCAGCCATTTTTTGGGGAATTACGGATCACAAAAAATTCATTGACTATAGCACATGAAAATTGGTAATTTCTAGGTTCAACTGCTTTTGGGGCTTGTTTGAACTTCAAAATGCACCCATTTTCTCCTCGAAACGAACTCGCTCCATTGTTAAGGTGTTAACGGACATCCTTGAAAAATTTAAGCCATTTTTTTCATGAATTTTGAATAACAAAAAATCCAAGGACTATAACACACTAAAATTGGCATGGGTTCACCTACTTCGGGGTTCGTTTGAACTTGAAAATGCTCAAATTTGTCCCTCGGGACAAACTTGCTCCATCCCTAAGGTTTTAATGGACATCCACGATGAGTCCGAGATTTGGACTCATTTAGGGCTTTGTATATATAGAATAAGTGTCGTTAAATGCTTAATTTGTGCCAATAACTAATGTAAAACCCTTGATTTTTAGGTTTAGGGATTGAGAAACAAAGCAAAGACACTAACAAGCAAAAAGGAACAAAACGAGCTGAAAGAATGAAGAAAGGCAAGCCTGGAGATCACCAGGTCCACATGGCGAGTCGCTGAATGGCCATGTGACCGCCTAATGTTCTAGTGTGCCAAGCCCTGAGGGAAAAAACAAAGTCGACGACGACAAGGAGTAGTCGGTGGATCGCTGAGTAGTTCCGCGATGCAGTGCTAGATCGCCCAAAGTTACAGACCTTGAGGATGCAGAATTCCAAGGTAGAAAGGTGATTGAAGCGACCAAATGGTGGCTGTCCGAGTAGTTCAGCGAGCCCGACTTTCTTCGTCGAGTGACTCTTCGTGGCACATTTTTGGTAACTGTAAATTCATTTTTGAACATTTAATTTAGTATCTCAGATCATATATTTTTAATCTATTTTTGAATTTTGAACTGTGAGATAGTTTTCTCTAGTTTTTCCTAACCTTTGAAGAATTGAAGTTCACTTTTGAGCAATTGGAAGTGGATCTTTGAGATTCTTCGAATGGAGCATTGTAAGGACAAATCTACCTTTACCCAGTTGATGGATAATCAATTTGCTAACGATTTTTACCTTTTTATGATGTCTATCTAAACCACAATTCTTTGGGTGTGATTATGTGATTATTGGCTGATTTCGTTTATGGGTATTGCTAATTGTTAGTTTAAATTCTATTTAGAAGTGAGTTCAATTATTAATTATGGATTAATTTAAGAATTTTTGTTGCAAATGCAGTTCTATGTTTGTGTTCTTGGCCTGCTCGAAAGAGAGGTTTTAGAACCAAAATTATTGGTTGATGGTCAGTGGGTATTGGGTTTATTTGGGTTCAGCTCTGGAGAGTGAATCCTAAACCCAATTCCACACATTCAACTCGTGAGAGTGAATGGACTAAGGTGTGGGATGTTCTTATTTTGCATGTTTGTTGATGTTCAAGAGAAATCTACTTGATTCGGGGTAAATTGTTCATGAGAAAGTTTATCTCCACTATAGCCTAGCTTACTTACTAATATCTAGCTATTTACTAATAGTTGCAATTACCCATTTGTCTATATTCTCCTATAATCGATCACATCCCAAGAACCCGTCTCATTATGGTTATTTCATATTGTTAGTCACTGTTTATATTTGATAATTAAAACCAAAACCCCCAATTTGACATTCGTGTTATCCCTTAACTTGAATGATGTCTTTATTCGATCATTGTTATTCCTATGACTGATTCGAACATGTTCAACTTCCTAATTGAATTGGGAACACGTATCGCAATGTCTGGGATTCGACCCCAACTCATTTAGTTGGGTTTTATACTGATTTGCAGTCGTTGAACAGCTAGAATTGGATGAGCTGTGGTTGAAACGTTAAACCAAAATGGCACCGTTGTCGGGGTGTGGTGTTGTTTGAGACTCTTTTTGTGAAATTGAATTTTGTTCTCGTTAGTCATATTTGACTGTACTTATTTTTAGTTTTGGTTTTTGTGTTGCTTTTTGAAACAGAGGAAATGTGTGTCAACGGAAGCAATGGTAGCCAAGTGGGCCACCAAGATGACATCAAAAACCTAAATGATGTCAATGAACCGAACATCAATGACCCAAATCTAGTGGGTGGAGTTGGTGCCGTTCACTTGCCTCCGGCTGAAGGGAACGTTGTGTTCCACATTACAAGCACTATGTTGCAGCTCTTGCAATTGAAAGGTTTGTTTGGTGGGTTGGCTCATGAGGATCCCCATTAGCATATAAGAAACTTTGTTGATGTCTATGGGGCGTTCTCCTTTAAGAATATATCCCAAGAGTCAGTCCGGTTAAGGTTATTCCTATTTTATCTAATGGGAAAAGCGCGCAAGTGGTTAGCGAAGTTGCCAAGAGATTATATTACTTCGTTGGAAGAGCTTATCACCACATTCCAAGTGCGATTTTTCCCTCCTTCGAAGATGATGACTCTTCGGGACAACATCCAAAGCTTCAAGAGTTTAAAGGGTGAGCCAATCCATGAGACCTAGCTAAGATTTAAGAAGTTGGTACTGCAATGCCCAATTCATGGACTGCCAAACAATGTTTTGCTGCAATACTTTTACCAAAGCCTTGATTCAGTGAACAAAGGAGTTGCAGATCAACTTTAGTCGGGAGGTTTAATGCAACAACCTTATGTGATAGCAACCCAACTCTTGGATGGCATGATAACCATTAACCGGCCATGGTTCACCCGTGAAGATAAGGTCTCCACTCTAACTTTTAAATTAACCAAATAATTGATTGAGAAAGATCAAGAGAGGGACCAGAACATGGCAAAGATGATGACCCAACTTGATATTTTGGCCAAAAATGTCTTGGAAGCTGGTGCTAGGAGTGTCAGTGTTGTGGGTGTGGGTTTTGTAAACCCCAATGAAGTTTGAAGTGTTGTACAATGACGAAGTGAACTTTCTAGCGAACCAAGGAGGAGGTTATCGTGCAAACTACTCAAGGCTAGGTGGTAACCAAGGTTGGAATAGAGATGAGGGTTGCAGAGACCGTGATAGAGAGTGGCGTGAGCAGAATTCCACCTGTAAAGAAAGAGATGGGGAGAAGGATAGGTATGTTACTCCTCACGAGCATCAAAAGCCCAAAGATTCTGAGGGTGGCCGGACTGAGGATATGCTCTCTCGTATTCTCATCAAGGTAGAAGGGTTTGATAAGGTTTTGAAGTAAATGAAGGAAGATGTATCTACCCTCAACCAGACGGTTACCTCTCATTCCATCTCTATCAAGCAGTTGGAGACCCAAATGGGACAAATTTCTTCACATTTAAACCCGAGACAACAAAGGGATTGCCTAGTGATACTATGGCAAACCCCAAGAATGAAACTTGAAGGGGTACTTGCGTCGTGCCACGATGTTAACTAAGGCACTTCTTAGGAGGCAACCAAACTTTTTATTGCTTTATATTTTATTTTTGGAATAACGGGTGTTGATTGTGCAGGTTGAAGTGTATAATGTGTTTGAAAAGTGTAGGTTGGCAAGAAAAATGTCCAGTCGGAAAATCGTCGAAGAGGTCGGCGAGGCCAACTTGGACTACCGTTGGACTCAAGAAATTATGAAAATGGAGTCTATAAAACTTGGCGGGCCCATGGAGAAGTCGGTGACTCGCTGAACAGGTCGGTGAGCCCGACTTTGTCTGTCGTTTGGACCCCCACATTAACTGGAGGTCCTATAAAATTCGGCGAGGAAAAATAACATCACCAAAAGGGGGCAAACTGGACGGTTTTTTAAAAGGCCAAAGGTTTAAAATTTCAAACTCTTTCACATTCCCTCACTTTTTAACTTCATACAATCACACCCACACTCTATATTTCCTATAGTCTTGCATTTTACTTCTTTTTAGTCGTTGACTCTGTGATCGGAATTGGATACTTTGCCACCTAGCTTTCCAAATTCATCTTTCGGCGTAATGGTTGGTTTGCCAAACCCCAAACTCGTAATTAGTGGTTAAACTCATTTATAATTGTTTAATTCTTATTGACATGTGTTGGGCCTCTTTGAAAACATGAATGTGTGCTAGTTTGCTAATATTAATTTCGATATTGTGCCTAAATTGCCTAAATTGTTGATTCCCTAATTTTTGTGCTTTAAAAATGATCATAAATTGTTGGGTTGCGGTATTTTGTTGTTGGATCTAGTCGGGTGAAGTCTTAGTAACCCAAATTGTGATAAATGATGTGTTTTCCCAATGATGGAGCATTTAACGTCATTCTAAAGGGTTAAAGTCATCAAATGCCCAATTTTGGCTAAACCGGGGGAAGTCTGAGTACCCCGGTGGCATGGGTCTAATAGGTATGAGCCTAATTGAGATAGTATATTGTTTGATTTTGTTTTCGAAGGCTACGAGTTTGATTTTGGGAGTTGGGGTTGAAAATATGCATGTTGGGCAGTTTGGCGAGCTGGATCGAGCTCACCGAATCACTTGGCGGCTCACCGAAATCACCCTTGATCACCTTTAATTTAATTTAAATGTTCAGTTTGGATATGTAACTTTCAGCTAGAACCCTGAGCTCGCCATGTTCACTCGGCGACGCACCGAAAGTCGCTTTTGATCGCCATTTCTGCACCCCCAACCCCTAAAATTCACTGTAACTTTCGGTAGGCTAATTTGTGCTCACCAAATGAGGTCGGCGATTCGTCAAATGTTTCTTCTCATCACCGACATGCCATTTTTCTGAGAAAATTTTTAGTCGATTCTTTCGGCGAGTCAGATCAGGCTCGCCAAAGTGATTTGGTGAGTCTTTCTGCAACTTTTCTTGAACTGTTTCTCACATTTTCCGATGTGCGTTGCAGAGATGGCTAGACCAAAAGTAGTAGGTCAAGACATGCCACCCCGCAATAGGGAAAAGGGAATCACCATAAATGAAGATGTAGTTGTATCTAGGGGAAAGGCGACAAAACTTCCTACCACAAGTGGGAAGGGAAAAGGGAAAGGCAAGGCACCTGCTCCTGAACCATCGAAGGTTAGCTCCGATAGTGATGACATATACACCACTCACCTCACTACTTCTGAGAGTGGGTGTGCACCAGGACCCTAAGGCTACCATCTCTGAGCTTGAGGATGATGAACTATTATTGGCCCGAAAAGCTGAGCTGCGATCCAAGTGAATGCATGATACGTCTAGGATCAGAGTGCCTGAGGCCCATACTCCTTCTTCCATTCCAGATCAGGCTGTGGTCCGAGCACCACCTGCACAGGGTCTTCCTCCCAGTCAATGAATAGAGTAAAGGCTGAGGGATTGAGGACCATCATAAAAGAGAAGAGGTCGTCTAGTGATGGAGTTATAGATAAATACCTAGATATCTGGAGTTGTTTGAAGTCTCACAAGTTCTAGACATTCACCAGACCCCGTAGTCCTTACATTCCAAATTGGGCCCGGGAGTTCTACACTGCCTACGGAGCCCTAGTACCACAAGGGAAGAGGAAGGCTTTCACATTCAAGATGGTGGATTATGTGGTCGTCAGGGGCAAAAAGGTAAAGTGTGACTGCGGTGAAATAAATGTTGTATTGGAATGCACTGCCAACATTGTTGATGACTACCAATAAATAAGCAAGACTAAGTCTTTGGAGACTATGAAGGAATGGTTGGCTCCTCCATTGTCGGATGATACACCTAGGTGGGTCGAGGCTGGAGTGCAGATTGAGAAGAAGGACCTCAGCGTGGTAGCGAGGTACTGATTTGGCTTCATTAACAGCACCATTATGCCATCTCAGAATGAATCCAACCTCCTCCACACAAAGACGACTTGTCTTAGTTCCTTCATTGCAATGAATCGTATAAATCTAGGCATGATCATTACACAAGAAATGGCCATGAGGGCCAAGCAGCGTCCGATGGACATCTCCCCGATTGTTGATATTGATACACTACCTGGAGAGGCAGTATTGCCTACTCTGGCCCCTGGGCCTTAAGGTATATTTAGTGTTGTCCGTTAAGTGACTCCTAGTTCCTCTACAGCTCCCCCTGCCCCCAAGGTCTGGTGCTGTTGTTGATGCTTCCTGACATTCAGTCACCCAGGTGGTGATACTATGGATGGGGCATCTAGTCCATTTTGCTGATAGGCGTGCCTCCAGGCTTGAGGCGATAGTCCCTGGGATTATTGACAGGGCCCTTATTGTTTGTGTGACACCTTTTAGTGTGTCTATTGATGCCCTTACAACATGGATATTGGTGTGTAAGCGAGGCCACGGGGCCATTGATGAGGTGATGACTCTGAAGGCCGCATTTGCTGAGCTGAGGAATGACATGGATCAGTTAAAGTCCACATATAGGTACATGATATTTGGGACTGTGGAGATCCCCGACATGCCATCTTATATAGATGTGCCTCCAGCAAACACCGAATATGAGGTTCGAGTTGAGGAGATAGTTGTTGCTGAGTTCGAGGCTGAGACTAATGAGGAATAGCTTGGTGTTGATGAGGAGGCTACTTATGAGG
Organism: Solanum verrucosum; assembly: GCF_900185275.1. Taxonomy (NCBI): domain Eukaryota; kingdom Viridiplantae; phylum Streptophyta; class Magnoliopsida; order Solanales; family Solanaceae; genus Solanum; species Solanum verrucosum. The sequence goes on from NW_026020056.1 coordinate 141,724, forward strand.
GCCTTGCAGGGGTTGAGCAGGCCATGGTGGATTCTTTCGTTCATATTTCATTGGCAGATAAACCCATGGCTGACCCTAGTGGAGCCGGTGGTATTGATGTGACCCCGGGCATTGATGCCCCAATAGATGGAGCGACTGTGTAGTTATGACCTTTTTCTACCTCCCACTCTGTTATTTTTATTGACTTTTTATTATTTTGTTGCATTTGAGGAGAACTACATTTTTTATTTGTGGTGGGGTGCGGTATTTTTATACCTACCTCTTGTGACTATTCTACGTATATATTATTGGGTTTGTTGTGTTTAAATTGTCTTTTGATATTGTTTTCTGGATGTTTGAGCTTATGGCTCCTTATTTTGAATGCAAATGGTTTTTAACCCTTATGAAAAATATTTTCCACCTCTTGTTGTGTTTGAACGTGGTTGTTCTTATGCAAATTTGACTATCGGTCATGATCAATACCGATGACTTGAATAGTGTTCTTAATCTAACAACAATGATTGTGTGGCTACGATGAGGCCAAATGAAGTTGTATTGACAATATGTGGAATTTTGTATCTCGTTGTGACAAGCCGGTTATCGAATGTAGTCTCATGTGATGTACATTTCACACTAGCAAACGTGTACAGTCTCGTTTGATATTGGTTCCAATGCCTTGTGTGATTAGCTTACCGTGAACCTAGTGTGATGACACCTAGAAATTGCTCCATTGGTCCAGTTGACTAAGTGATGCAAGCTCTTGAAATGATCTGAGGCAACAATTTTGAAGATTGAAACAATTTGACATTATACCTCTTTTGTGGCCAACCTTGTGAGATGTGTGAACTTTGCTTAAACCACTTTGAGCCTTGTCCTTTTCTTGGAAGAAACTTGATGCAATTGTAACCCCTCTTTATCCATTCATCCATAATCCTCATGAAGTGTTGTTTATTTGAATAGCCAACTTACACCAAAAGTCTAAGTTGGGGTGTGGTGAAAAAAGAAGATAAATCAAGAAGTGTGAAGAAGTTCCCCCTTGATCCATGGATTTGAAAAAGATGGAAACCCTCCATAAAAAAGAGAGAGAGAGAAAGAATAGAAGAAAGCAAAATAAAAAGAATGAAAAAAAAGTTGTGAAAGTTGCAAAAGAAATGGGGTGTCCGATATTTAATTGGAAGTTGAATAATGGGGTGAATTTTGAGCATGTGTAAAATTACTGAAGAAAAGGAAGGAAAGTAATGTTCATACCACATTTTATGAGGATAGCAACCACTGAGCCTAAATGACCATAGCTTTACACTCATCCCCATTACAAGCCTTGAAAAGACCTTATTGATCTTGAGTGAGCTAAAATGATTGTTGATTCGAAAATAAGGGTAAACCTATGGGTGATGTCATGCATGTGTTCATCTTTGTAAGTGTGAGAGTTGTATATGATTTCGAAGCTATAAATTGTTCAAGAATTGTGTGTGAATATGGAATCATCCTTGTTGTGAGGGCATTTCAGTACCTTTGTTGAGCTTGAACTTGCATTTGAAGCAAGTATTGTGAACTTGAGAATCGTTGATAATGGTGAATCACAACTTGAATCTTTCAGTGCACAATTGATTCTTGCATGAGTAAGTTGAGTCTTGTGATGTGCATTCATGATTGAGTCTTCTGTAGCACTGTTTGGGACATTCTTTTTGAACTGCTGAACTTGAGTTTTACATGAGGACAAGCAAAAGTTTAAGTTGGGGGTGTTGATGAGTTCGAGATTTGGACTCATTTAGGGCTTTGTTTATATAGAATTAGTGTCCTCAAATGCTTAATTTGTACAAAAAGCTGATGTAAAACCCTTGATTTTCAAGTTTAGGGATTGAGGAACAAAGCAAGGACACTAACAAGCAAAAAGGAACAGAACGGGATGAAAGAATGAAGAAAGGCAATCCTAGGGATCGTCAAGTCCACTTGGAGAGTCGATGAATAGCCATCTGACCGCCTAAAGTTCCAGTGTGCCAAGCCCTGAAGGAAGAAACCAAGTTGGCGATGAAAAGGAGCAGTCGGCGGATCGCCGAGTAGTTCTGGGATGCAGTGCTAGATTGCCCAAAGTTACAGACCTTGAGGATGTTAAATGCCAAGGCAGAAGAATGATGGAAGTGATAAAAGGGCGGCTCATTGAGTGGTTCAGCGAGCCGGACTTACTTTGTCAATTGACTCTTCACAACACATTTTTGGCGACTACAAATACATTTTTGAACATTTAGTTAAGTATCTCAGATCATATATTTTAAATCTATTTTTGAGTTTTGAACTATGAGACAATTTTCTCTAGTTTTTCCTAAGCTTTGAAGAATTGAAGTTTTTCACTTTTGAGAAATTGGAAGTGGGTCTTTGAGATTCTTCGAATTGGAGCATTGTAAGGATGAATCTACTCTTACCGAGTTGATGGATAATCAATTTGGTAACGGTTTTTAATTTTTTTATGACGTCTAGCTAAAACCCCAATTTTTGGGGTGTGATTATGGGCTGATTTAATTTATGGGTATTGTTAATTGTTAGTTTAAATGATCTTTAGAAGTGAGTTCAATCATTAATTGTGGATTAATTTAGGAAGTTTAGTTGCAAATGCAGTTCTCTGTTTGTGTTCTTGGCCTGCTCTAGAGAGAGGTTTTAGTACTAAAATTATTGGTTGATGGTTAGTGGATATTGGGTTGACCTGGTTTCAGCTCAAGAGAGTGAATCCTAAACCCAATTCCACACATTCAGCTCGAGAGAGTGAATGACTAAGGTGTGGGCTGTTCTTATTTTGCATGCTTGTTGATGTTCAAGAGAAATCAACTCTATTCGGGGTAAATTGTTCGAGAGAAAGTTTATCTCCACTATAGCCTAGCTTACTTACTAATATATGGCTATTTACTAATAGTTGAATTACTCATTTGTCTATATTAGCCTATAATCGATCACATCCCAAGAACCCATCTCATTATTGTTATTTTATATTGCTTGCCACTATTTGTAGTTGATAATTAAAACCAAAATCCCCAATTTGACATTCGTGTCACCCCTCAACTTGAATGATGTCTTTATTCGATAACTTTTATTCCTATGAATGATTCGAACATGTTCATACTTCCTAATTGAATCTGGAACATGTATCGCCCTTTGTGGGATTCAACGCCAACCATAAAAAAATTTGGCCATTTTTTTTGGGAATTTCGGATCACAAAAACTCCATGGGCTATAGCAGACGAAAATTGCAAAATTTGGGTATACCTGCTTTGGGGATCGTTTGAAGTTGAAAATACTCCCGGTTTCCCCACGGGACAAAATAGCTCCATTGCTAAGCTCTCAATGGGCGTCCATGAAAAATATCCGCCATTATTTATGGGAATTTCGGATCACAAAAAATCCACACACGAAAGTCATCAAAATCTGGGTTTACCTTCTTTGGGGCTCGTTTGAAATTTTAAATATGTATGTTTGTCCCTCGGTACTGTAACACCCCATAGATTAGTATGTTAATTAGGGATAATTTAGAAGACAAGGGACAAGAGCCAATGGACTTGGGCCAAAAGTGCCCCATCTTCCCAATGCACTGGCTATAATAGCGTGAGCCTTCACCACTCGTGGTGGCAACCATGCCCCGTGGTGCCACCTGTGGTGATGAGGCAGTAGCCTCCTCGAGACTGCCCAACTTTACCTCCTTTATACGAGCCATTTCACGGCTCGTGAAGGCCTTGATATGCCGTGGGAGGGGTCATGTGGTTGACTTAGCTTTTAGGGGTTAAGGGGAAGGTTTCCTAGCTACTGGATCATGACCACAATAGACACCACTACTCATGGTAGGCACCACGGCTCATGAAGCCTCACGTGAAGGGCATTTTACTAGACCTAGAGTTTAGGTTCAACTTCAAATGAACATTTCTCTTAACTCAAAACTAATTAGGTTGGCCATGACCTATAAAATTAAAGGTATCTTAGTCCTCTTTCCAACGCCACCGAGTTTTCCCATTTAACATCTCAAAGTAAAAAGTTATGCCTGAAATAGTGAAACACTGTCAGGCTGGAATTCTTCATGATCCATTTGATGGGCCGTGGTGATGATGACGACCTGTGAAGGCCTCCTTCATGCCATTTCGGCAGTTTCCAGTAAGAGGAGGTCTTGGGTGTTTTCCCAATTGTGTAAACTCAAAGCTATGTCATTTCTCCCAAGCCTAGGACCCATATATAAGTCATTTTAACCCCAAAACTCACCCAATTAAGTCATTTATTCCAAAACCAAAATAATTCCCAAAGTTCATCCTCTCCAAAAAAAATCTCTCTCAAGAAAAGTCAAAGAAGAAGAAGAAGAAGAGGGTCAAGCTAAGTCAAGTCAAGACTCCATTGTGTCAATCTTGTTGGGATTTATAATCAAGGTATGATGGCGTGTTCATTCTTTGATTCCATTCATCCATGAATACCCCCATGTCCCCACCCCCTAATTGTGAAGATGAACCCCCAATTCTAATTAGGGTTTCTTCCTATATTGTGGGTATTATTGTATGAATTGAGTGGATAATGATCAATTATGATTGAATTAGCAGTATATCATGTTTTTAAGATGAAATTACATGTTTACATGTCTAACCCATGTCTAGAGAGATGAAATTTAAATAAGTGGGTTTTATGCCTTGAATGGGGAAATTGAGCATTTAGAGATAATCTTCTAAGATTGATGAATTTCTTTATGAATTGCTTGAGGTTAGGGCTTATAGATATGAATTGAATGAAGTTAAAGTATACATGAGAGTCTATGATTTGTATTGATTGAGATTGGGGCTATATGATGAATTATGATTAGAATAACTTAAGAATGAAGCATGTGGTTATATTTTCTTGACAATTAGGCATGTAAGATGACCATGCGAGGTATATCTTGAGCGTAAGGCTTGTAGTATGAATGTAAATTTTAGGGCTTTAAGGGTAAAATCTAATATGAATGAACTAGGAATGTTAAGGTTTTGAGAGTAAAGCTATTATGTATGTTGATTTGTATTTGGTATGATTGTGGAAGGACTTTACCCATATGACCTATATTATGAGTATATGAGATTATGCATGGAGTGATTTGATTACTTAAATTGTGATTATATCGATGTCTAATGTATTGAATTCTAGATGTGTTGATTGATTATGATCCTTGAGCCTTGAAAGTGAAATATATGATATTATGTATGTTTTATGAGATTTATGTATATGCTTTAAGAAACACTTTGAGAGTAAAGTGTCTATGATTATGATGTAATTATTGTATTGTTAAAAGGCTATTCTCACATACACCCTCACACATGACTATGAATGAAATGTCCATGACCATGATAATGTTGTTGTGTTTATTGAAAGGTTATTCTCATGAACACATAATGAACATGATGTGAAAGGTTTAAGAAACACTTTGAGAGTGAATTGTCTATGATTATGATGTAATTATGGTATTGTTGAAAGGTTATTCTCACATACACCCTTACACATGACTGTGAATGAAATGTCCATGACCATAATAATGTTGTTGTGTTTAGTGAAAGATTATTCTCATGAACACATAATGAACATGATGTGAAAGGTTTTCTCACAATATGATGATTCTAAGGTTTAAAGGCTATTCTCACCTATTGAATCCACATGTAGATATGTACAGTGAAAGGTTATTCTCACGCATGATCTAATGAGCTATTCTAATGAAACAAGTTAAGACTTAACAAGTACCCCGTGGGAACTATTCTTAGCCCGAGTGGATATTGATGTAAAATGGAAACTCCCCCGTCAGAAAGGGTGGGTTTCTAGAAGGAATCTCTCATATCAGAAAGAGCGGATTCCTTGAAGCAATCTCTTGAGATGGAAGCTCCCCCGTCAGAAAGGGCGAGTTTCTAGTAGCAATCTCCTTATCCCATAAACTACGTGCCCCCGTACTTTATTTAGCTATAGGATCCACCTAAAGCTAACAAACCATGGTCTTACCTTAGGCAAGTAAGACAACCCTTTCCGTTGTGGGTAACACCGGATTCCATGTTAAGCACACATGGTCAATGTCGGTTAAGGCTAATTCCCACTACCACAACAAGACTATGTATTATGAATTATGGTTACTCAAGAAGCTTTACTTAGCATGAGTGAGATTTATGGGGTCTTACTCATGCATTGCACAAGTATGCTTTGAAGGTAGCTATGATATGTTCTTCTTATGTATGATGATCTATGTAATCAATATGGTTATGGCTTATGCTTATGATATGATCTATTGTTTCTATAGTTGCCTTCCATGATATGATTGACTAAAGGTGATAGATCCCCTTGTCTATCCTTCCATGATATGATTGACTAAAGGTGATAGATCCCCCTGTCTATGAGAAATAATCTAAGGATGGGGTCAAAGATGGTAACTATATATGATGGCTTAAGGTGGTACTTAGTGTGGGTGAGATTATGGGGTCTTACCCATGCATTACACAAGTATGACTTGAATCTACTTATGGAATGTTTCTCTTGTGATATGAAGGTATAAGTATTGACTATGTATATGGACTATGCCTTGTGCTAACTAATGCTTAAAGTATGTCTATGCTGGAGATTATGCTTATAATTATGTTGTTATCTCTTATGTTTTAAGGCTACATCTTATGATCGTGTGTCTTATGTTTATGACTCATGTTATCGTCTCTTATGATTATGGTATATGTCTTATGTTTACTAATGCCTCTTATATGCTTATATTGATGATTATGCTAGTCATCATATTTAGTACATTATTGTACTAACGCATACTTGTGCCTACATTCTTATCAAATGTATGGTTGGGCGATATGAGGTTCGATTCTCGTGGTTAGGTTTCTAGTAGAGCAAGGAGTTGAAGACTTGATGAGTCCTCATATCATCGAGGATTTACTGACATTTTCTTTATGTCTTTCCTTTATGTTTTAGACTTTTGTATGGGCTGCGTCCAAATAGTTGTTCAAGTTGTTTTAGATGGTTTGAGACGAAGTGTTATAGACTTCCCCTTGTTGTTATAAAAGACTTCCATTGTATGGAAAAAGTTCTAACATTTCCGCATCATTTCTATTTAGTTTCTGTTATGATATGCTAAGTGACTTGTCTTAGGCTATTCGGGGTCTAGTACGCCATGTTACATCTACGGTGTACCCCTAGGTTGTGACAGGGACGAACTCGCTCCATTGCTAAGGTCTTAACGGACATCGATGAAAAATTTCAGCCATTTTTTTGGGGAAATTCGGATCACAAAAAATCCATAGACTTAGCCCACCAAAATTGGCAAAATCTGGGTTTACATGCTTTAGGGCTCGTTTGAATTTGAAAATGTGCCTATTTTCCCCACAAGATAAATTCACTCCATTGCTAAGGTCTTCACGGATGTTGATGAAAGTTTTCGATTATTTTTTTGGGAATTTCGAATCACAAAAATCCATAGACTATAGCACACGAAAATTGGCAAAATCTGGGTTTACCTACATTGGACTTTAAAATGTACTTGTTTGCCCCTCGGGATGAACTCGCTCCATTGCTAAAGTATATGTGGACGTCCATGAAAAATTTTGGCCATTTTTTTGGGAAATTTCAGATCTCAAAAATCCATGGACTATAGAGCACAAAAATGGCAAAATTTGGGTTTGCCTACTTTGGGTCTCGTTTGAACTTGAAAATGCACCCGTTTTCCTCTCGAGATGAACTCAATCCATTTCTAGGGTCTTAACGAATGTCCATGAAAAATTTTGGCCATTATTTTTGGGAATTCTTGATCACAAAAAATCCATGGACTATAGCACACGAAAATTGGGAAAATTTGGATTTACCTACTTTAGGGCTCGTTTAAACTTGAAAATGTGCCCGTTTTTCCCTCGGGACAAACTCGCTCCATTCCTAAGGACTTAATGGAATTCCATGAAAAATTTCGACCATTTTTCTTTTGGGAATTCAAGATCACAAAAAATCAATGGACTATGGCACACGAAAATTGACAAAATCTTGGTTTACCTGGTTTGGGGATCATTTGAACTGTAAAATGTGCTCATTTTCCTCTCGAGACAAACATGCTCCATTACTAAGGTCTTAACAGACGTCCATGAAAAATTTTGGCCATTTTTTTTCGAGAATTCTGAATCACAAATAATCCATGGATTATTAGCACACAAAAATCAGCAAAATATGGGTTTACCTGCTTCGGGGTTCGTTTAAACTTGAAAATGCACCCGTGTGTCCCTTGGGATGAACTCGCTCCATTGCTAAGTTTATAACAGTCGTCCATGAAAAATTTTAACAATATTTTTTGGGAATTCCGGATAACAAAAAATTCATAGACTATGCACACAAAAATTGCCAAAATATGGGTTTACCTGCTTTTGGGGTCGGTTGAACTTGAAAATGTGCTTGTTTTCCCCTTGAGACGAATTTGCTGGACTCCATTGCTAAGGTCGTAACAGACATCCATGAAAAATTTCGGTCATTTTTTTTGGAGAATTCTGGATCACAAAATATATATGGACTATAGCACAAGAAAATCGATAAAATCTGGGTTTACGTGCTTTAGGGATCGTTTGAACTTAAAAATGAACTTGTTTGCCCCTCAGGACGAATCCCTCTATTGGTCATATCATAACGGATGTCGATGAAAAAATTTGGCCATTTTTCGGCGAATTTTGGATCACAAATAATCGATGGACTATAGCACACGAAAATAGGCAAAATCTGCATTTACCTGCTTTGGGGCTCGTTTGAATTTTAAAATGTGCCCTTTGCTCCTCGGGATGAACTCGCTCCATTCATAAGGTCATAACAGACGTCCATGAAAATTTTGGCCATTTTCTTTTGTAATTTTGAATCACAAAAATTCCATGGAATATAGCACACGCTAATCGGGAAAATCTAGGTTTACCTGCTTTGTAGCTCATTTGAACTTGAAAATGCGCTCATTTGCCACAAGGGACGAACTCCCTTCATTGCTAAAGTTTTAACAAACGTCCATAAAAAATTTTAGCCATCAATATGAAACGGATTAACCTATTAGAGAAGCAGTGGTACCTCAAACTTCAATATTTTTAGTGAACGCAAGAACATCAACGAGAGCACACATAGACTCAGTCGATCGATAATTTTGTTTTTGCAAGTAAATTTATGCAGAGAGAAAAAATTTCAGTATTGAAAGACAAAAAAAGATCCTCTATTTATAAGCATTTATAGCAAGGAACGCGTCTATTCCGACAATGGTGTAAACGCATCTGTTCAGACATGTCTTTCTAAAACGTCGTGTCTTTTGGGAAAAATAACATCTTTTCGGAAGGAACAGGTCCCTTTAGAATGACTTAACAATTATGCGTGAATTTCATATAAATCTGTTATGCCAAACTTATTTTGTTACTTAATTAACATTCTGAATTAATTTTTAAGAGAAAGAAAATCAATTAATTAGATTGATTAATTAAACTTTGTCCAAAATTATTATCAATCAATCACATCATTTGCCAAATCCGAATCAAAATCCAATTCCAAATCCAAAGAAAAAGTCGAAGCCGAAGCCGAGGCCGAGCGAGCGACGACGATGGAGCGAGGGGGCACCTTATTCTTAACCTTTTAAGAACTAAAGGAAGTGTTTCCTAATATAAGGACCACAATTTTCCTTTCTTCTACTAATATGGGCGAAATTAATTTTCATCTTCAAAGACTTTTCATTTTCCCTCCAAATTGTTTCCCCCACATTTTCCATTTTCTCTTCTTATTTCCCATTCACACCTTGATAAAACCCAACAATCCCCAACATGAATGGGGAATGGATATTGTTAAAACATATGCATGAAAAACGTGTGTCTCGTAAGTATGAGTTAATTGATCTAGATAAGTAGGTTTCCCTTTGAACTTTCCGTAGTGAAGATATATCAGATATACTTGGTCAATCGGTAGATTTGACATCTTTGAACCATCGAGCTTTGGTGTATACCTAGATAACATAAGTCACACAATCAACTCTTGAACTGTTTTTGGTTCTCACTGTTTTGTTTGTTTCATCCATGAACACGTCTTGGTTAATAAGTGCTTAAAGAACTGGCCTTACCATATTATCCTTGAAGCGGCTTACACTTCACACTTAAATAGGTGGTTTCTAAATGTTTTATCCCATAGATACACTATCTATATACCATCTATCACACGTAGAAATCATTAAAAAGTCATTATGCCTTTATCCTGGTTATTGAACATTGTCTCATCATGAGAATGGACCATAATATAATTTTTGACAATGTTGAACTGTCATCTATGACTTTGTTTGATATCCTTGAACCTAGATTTTGGGATCTCCAGTCTTCTAGGTAGCGTTACCGCCATGATGACTTGTTCTCGGCCATAGTCCCATTCCCGTTGATGACCTCTCAACTCCCTCTCTAGTTAGGCTATCGCAAAGTATGCATATAAGGGCCACTGGTTTGGGCCAAAACGGAATATCTTCTAAGACATTCCGGAGCCAATCAGATTCTTCACCTGCCTTGTCTAAGGCGATGAATTTAGACTCCATCGTACAACAAGATATACAAGATTGTTTGGATGATTTCCAATATATTGCTCCTCCACCAATAGTGAAAACATATCTGTTTGTGGATTTCATTTCAGTTGACCTAGTAATCCAATTTGCATGTATATATCCTTCAACAAATGTAACGACCCGAAAATCTGTAGGTTAAACTAGAGCCTCATTATGTGAGTTAGATTAACTTTAATTTGATTTCTAGGTTGTTTATAGAGCTTAAATGAATAAGGAAGAATCCTAGGGTTCAAGTAAGGGCCTAAGCTAGCAAGATAGAGTGAAAGGAACCTTGTTCATAGATGGACCATTTGGCGATGGGACTACTTGATCGCCCAAGTGACTTTGGCAATGCGCCAAAGTGCACTTGGGGTCACCTTGTGGGCTGTCCCTTTGGCCAACGTTTTGGAATAAAGGGCAAACTAAGCCTTAGCTCAGCACCCAGATTTAGGAAGACCCGTCTCCTCTCAATATTTCTCTCTCTAAGGTTTCTCCATAGAAAGACACCAAGAACATGAAGGTTAGGGCTCAAGAATCCATCTTCTCAATTCCAATTCGTGGGCAAGGCTTCAATTAAGGTATAGGAACCTTGGTTCATGGAACACTTTTCTCCATGAAGCCCTTCAACTCTAATTTCGAATTTGGGATATTTTTCAAAAACTAGGGTTTTCATTCAAGCTATGGGTTCTTCTTATAAATGATTTCATTATGTTATTTGACTTATATTATGGATTATTTGACGATTAATGGTGATTTTTATAGTGAAATTCCCCATGAATCTATGTATTCTCCCATGACCCCAATTTCATGAATTGTGGTGGGTGTATTGATGCAACATGATTACTATCAATTGTGCCTATGTTAATCTAGTTATTGAATCTTGTTTTAGCCATGCTTAAAGTATAATTTCTAAGTGTGATTGTAATTATTTGGTTCATGACTCTTGAAAGGGGTAAATTGTGAAGGGTTGTTTATGAATTATGAAAGTTGTATGTGAACTTATGATTCACTTGAAAGGTAATGATCCTATGAAGAATGTGTGAATTGTGGTATTGTTCAAAGGTCAATTCTCCCCTTACCCTTTCCACATGTTAATTATGACTTGTCTAAGATGATGATGATATTGGTGTGTTGATTGAAAGGTTAGTTCTCATGAAAACCATATGGATGTTAATGTAAAAGGTTTGCTCACATGATTATGATGATTCAAAGGTTTAAAGTTAGTTCTCATATAATGAATCTATGAGCTATTATGATGTATATTGGTTTGAGTGCCTAGTGCATTCTCTTATAAATATGAACCTAAGTAAATGCTTAATATTACTCTTAAAGTGAATTATGCTTAGCATCGAGAGGATATGAACATTGAGATAGGAAGCTTTTACGTTTAGCAAGATCGACTTCCCAATATAGGATATCTCATGAGATGGAAACCTTTTACGTTAGTAGTCCAGGTTTCTAGTAGCAATCTTCTTATCCCATAACTATGTGCCCACATAGGTCTTTAGCTAGTGGAACCACCTAAAAGCTATTACGATAGTTCTACCTTACCCAAGTAGAACACCCTTTTTTCGGTGTGGGGGTAGAACACCAGATTCGATGTAGCTCAGATGGTGTATGTCAGTTAATGCAATCTTTCATATATGATAAGATAATGAATAAGACATGAACTATACTATGACTTCTTGGTGAGTTTTACTTAGTAAGAGTGGGGTATGGGACTTCACATCCATATTGCACATGTGGACTTAGTAGGATATTATGTGATAGTTCCTTTATGTTATGATGAGATATGAATATATGCATGTATGTTGAATGGATAATTGTTATAAATGGTCTTCCTTATATTCAAGTAATGTACATGGCTCTTTCCTTTTTGATGGCTATTGTTTATGAGGAGGTCTAAAGATGTTATGTATGACTAAGGTAACTTCAAGGGAGTACTTAGTATGGTTGGTATTATGGGATGCCAACCATACATTGCATAAGTATTCCTTAGTGGTTGCTAAGGCATTGATGTTACTATGTTATAAGTACACGTGTGTATATAGCTTGTTTCATAGTTTGAGATTGCATAATGGTTTCCAAACTTGATAAATGCATACTTGTAACAAAAATGTCATTTTTAGCATATTTCAACGATTTTATGTGTTTCCATACTTAGTACATATTTGTGCTAACTCCTTATTTTCTCTACATTCTATGAGTGTAACTTCCGACCGTTGATTCATTCTACTTTTCTTCAAGTTAAGCTTGGGTCTACTATTCCCTAATCTTGGTGAGTCCTCAAGATCGAGGATAAGATGTTACCATTTCTTCTAGCTTTATAGTACTTCTTCTATTGAGACTTCTATTGACGTAAAGGGCTAAAGCCCCAAATTATGTATTCTTATGTTTTAGATGGTGTATGAGACAAAGTCTATATTCCTATTACTTTCTATAATGATAAATGAAGTTTGACTTCTATTGTAAAAGTTTTAAATTTTTCCACATTATTCTTATGACTTTATGTATAAGATTATACTAAGGGCTTGTATGCGACTCCTTCGGGGTCAATTACGCCGTGTTACATCTAGGGGGTAACCCCGGGTCGTGACAAACTTGGTATTCGAGCATAAGGTTTGGGATAATTTTAGGTTAATGTCACATAAACCACGTCTAGTAGAGTCTTCTTCATGAGTGTGAAACACGCCACACTTATGAATGGGAGGCTATAAGATGTTTAGGAACTTTTCACTTTTTTTATTACTCCTTAGTCGTGCCTCAGAGTTTTAACTCTATGAAGTCCTTCTCCTAACCCGTTTCTTGTGCATATAGGAAAATGATTATAAGAAGATTGGCCGCAAAAAGAGTGGAAGAGGAGGTTGCTAATGATGAGGGAGTTCCTCGCGAAGGTCCTCAAGTTCCTCTAGATGAGCAAGCTCCGGTTGATCCGGCCAATGTGACTCAAGCTGAATTTAGGGCCTATATGCAAATGATAAGCCAAGCCATGACGGCCCAAACTCAAGCTATGACGATCCAAGCCAAAACTATAACCGCTCAAGCCACTAGGGATGTTAGAGCTCATGTAAACCCCAATGCAGGTACACCCGCTTCAAGAATTAGGGATTTCACAAGTATGAATCCCTCTACCTTGTATGGCTCTAAAGTGGATGAAGACTCACAAGACTTTATAGATAAAGTGTTTAAGGTGGTGGATAACATGGGAGTATCTTCTCAAGAAAAGGCGAAACTAGCCACCTACCAACTAAAAGACGTAGCTCAAGTATGGTTTGATCAATGGAGGGATGAGAGACTTGTGAGAGGGGGCCCAGTCGATTGGGCATCATTCAAGATGGCCTTCCTTGATAGGTTTTTCCCCCTATAATTGAGGGAACAAAAGTTGGTGGAATTTATGAACCTCCGTCAAGGGGGAATGAGTATGAAGGAGTACTCTCTCAATTTAGTTGGCATGGATGGTTGTTTTAGTTGTGGTAAGAGCGGTCATATGAAGAGAGATTGTCCTATGTTAAAGGTTAAAGGGAGAAGGGGGAAATCAAGCCCCTCCAAGTGGGTCTAATTCCGATGCTCCCAAGAAGAATCACTTCAATGCTTTCCAATCTCGAAGTGATCAAGAGGGGTCCCCAAACGTTGTTACAGGTATGTTACGAATATTTTCGATTGATGTTTATGCATTATTAGACCTTGGTGCCACTTTATCTTTTGTTACTCCATTTGTGTCTATGAAATTTGATGTACTCCCCGGTGTCTTAGAAGAACCCTTTTTGGTTTCTACCCTGGTGGGTGACTCCGTTGTAGTTAAAAGAGTTTATAGAGGTTGCCCCGTTTCATTGTCTCATAAAGTCACATTGGTTGATTTGGTATATTTATATATGTTGGACTTTGAAGTCATATTGGGGATGGATTGGTTACATGCATGTTTTGCTTCCGTTGATTGTAGAACTCGGGTAGTCATGTTTTAATTTCCTAATGAGCCTACGTTAGAATGTAGGGGGGAAACTCTATTCCTAGAGGTCATTTCATTTCATGTCTGAAAGCTTGTAAAATAATCTCAAAGGGATGCATGTATCACATTATTTGGGTTGTGAACCTTGAGTCCAGATTCATAAATATATTATGAATTAATTTTTTCATAGTACATCTTTTCTAAGGGTATTAATCTTATAACTTCTTTTATGTTTTCTAATATATACTCTATGTATTGTATGTCGTGAGTTTGTTGAAATGCTTCTATGTTTTCTTTAATTAAATTACTTAATAAAGTAATATCTATTATAGTTTGTTGCCAATATTCTAAGTATTCTTGATTTATCATTAATCGGAATATTGAATTTCTAAATCACTTAAGTTAAATTCTGGAATTTCATCTTCATACCATAGTTGATTCATTAATTCTTCTTCTTCTTCTTCAAATATCAGTTGCCATATTATTTGTTTTAATTCCATAATTTCTATGTTTCTTAATACGTACAAGATTAGTATTTTATAATTTAATATCATTTCATCATGTAACAAGATATTCATGATTATTTAACTATAATTCCCTTATACCATATGCATAACAAATGATTTATATTAGATTACTATAAACTAGATTATTTTAACATGTTTTCCTGTCACTGTTAACATCGTACTTTCAAAGGTAATTACTTCCTAACAGCGCCTTCAACTTTGTTTACTCCCCTCACAGCTTCTTTGCCCATGGTTTCAACCTTAGGACGGCATAGTCTAGAAGTTTTTCCTTTTTTCCTCATGTTAACAAACTAAAAAGCATGCTAAAATAATTCTAGTATATAATAACTAATATAAACTTATTTAATTATGCTATGATATTCAGGAATTAATAGACTTTAGCTATTCATAACCATAAATACATGTACCTGTGTGATATCTGGAATATTTTGGTCCATGGCTTAGCTTTGAAACTGATAAATTTTATTGAGAATTTTTGTAGTACAAAAGAGGCTTGCTTTCCGTGTAGAAAATATTGCCTATTTATGCCATAATGGCTATCAATTTATACAAGTAACCTTACTATAGTTACTTTTCTATACTATGATTACTTTATATCTAACTATAGTAACTTTACATCTTTAATATTATTATAGTCTTTACTACTAATCTAACACGTTGCTATACTACTTTATCTAAAGTTCCACTAACTTATAGTAATGTACACACGTTACATATTTATTCCCACTAACTTTTCTTTCCACTAGCTTTTCCTATTAGGACAAACAACTTTTCCTCCTTTGCTGATTTCTATCCTTTCTTTAGCTTTTTCTTTATCTTGTCGGCTTTTGTTGTTCCTACTCCAGCTGTACGTCTGGGATTACATTATCTTCTCCTTGGCATTTAGAACATTGATGATCCAGATATTTGTTTCCGATAGTTTTACAAAATCTTGTCATTATTTCTGATGAGATAAAGTTCTTTCTTATAGCTCTTGTAGTTGGCTGTTGCTCAGGTTTTAGTAGACTTAGTGCCCATTGCCTGAGTTCTTCCATATCTGCTGCTCTAATTTCTCGACAATTTGAATATATCATTGTTTGCTCTCTTGAATAATAACTCCATATTGAATTGTTGTTTAAATAATTAGATGTTAACTCATTTAAGATAGTAGCTATTCCAATAATTCTTTTCCCTGCATAAAATGCCGGTATCTCCACTTTTTGTATCTCGTCTTGTTCTTCTATCTTTTATGGTATGATCATTTCTCTAGTTAATCCAATTTTTATAACTTGTATAATTGGCTTAATTTCATCATAAAGTATTTCGGCTGGTGCTGAATAGAATCTTATATAGAAAAGGGTTCCCTTAGTTATTCTTTTATAGTGCATGAATGCTTTGTGTAGCTCCGGTATCGTAGTTATTTCATCTCATGTCTGGGTATATACTCTGTTCAATAATCCATAGTTATAGCAAGTTGCCACTAGATTTGCATTTGTCTTAGGTAAAGCAATTAGTTTATTGTATCCTTGTAGAGTTTGGGTAATATAATCTTCGTGTGGATTTTGGGTAGTTTTGGATCTGGGGTTTTTGTTCAAAAAGGTTTGTATTTTGTGGATATTTTCTATATAGGCTCTGGTTATATGATTATAGATTTTCTTGTCTTGTCCTAAGCTGTCTTTGTAGGTATTTACTTGTGGTGGTACAAATAAGAGGTTTTGATTTCTGGATACAAATGGTTTCTCAAATATCTTGTTCATATTTGTATTAATATATCTTTTTTCTTCTTTTGTAGATGGTGTGCTACCTGTAGCTGTATGTAACAAATTGTTAGTTTGGGTTTTTCGGTGTTTCCCATCGTCACCTTCTAGCTCTGGAGTTTTTAAGTCTTCCGATCCACTTAGCTCCGCATGTTTACCGTCATGCTGCTGACTTTTTATTTGTTGTAGCTCTTTATCCATGTTATCTATCTTTGTACAAAGCATTGCTATAGCATTGAATATTTTTTCATCTTTGTCTAGATCCGTCTGTGTAGCTTTGTCTTGAAATGTAGTCTGCAATGACGTTTTTGTTAGTACTTATCACTTCTATTGTAAATGTAAAATTCTGTATATTTAATACTAGTCTTCTTATTTCTTTTGTTGTAACTGAATCTTGTATCTTCCTTGTGATCCACCATTTTACCTGCGTATTATTTGTTCTTACAATAAACTTATTATAACATTTTCTAGTTTTTGAGTGATTTTTTCACTTCCTTTAATCCATGGTGTAGGTTTTCTATTTTTATTACTTACTCTTTTTGCTCCTATCTTTTGCTTACATGGTGTGGTAAACCACCAATGTGTTTTTGTTATTACATGGGGATATAGTTTTTCTAGAAATGGCATTCCTAAAAGCATATCTTTATTTATAAATTCATAACTATATATATCTTCTATAGTTAATATTTTATCCCATATTTGTAACTTTATATTTTTTGCTTTATATATTATCATACTTCCTTCATTATTAAATCCTATGACTACTATAGGTGTTTTTAGTTTTTCCCATTTTTCATCTAGTAGACAATTATGTTTACACATGTTTGCTTCTGCTCCTGTATCTATCATTGGAGTATAATATATGTTGTAGTAATTTTCTACTATTATTTTTGCAAGTATATAAATTTTCATAATGCTCTTTTTACTATGATCTTTTTATTTTTATAAGTTATTGTTAATTGTGTATTTTCTAAATGATATGGTTTCATTTCTTCTAACCATTTTATTCCTAATACTATATTATCTTCTTGGTATATTTTAAAGTCTATTAATATTATTATACCTCCTATGATTATTTCTTTTTGAGTTGTTTCTTCTATATGTAATAATTCTTTTGGTAATTCTGGGCATACTTGTTCTTTAGAGGTTATTTCTTCTTCCAATACTAATTCTCTTGGTATATAATTTTCTTCTTGTCCGGTATTTATTATGATGATATGTTTTCTTTGTTCTATTATTCCAGTTATATAGTAGTGATATGGTTCAATTTCTTTTATTCTTTGATATTCTACTGATTTTCTTAACGGTTGGGACGTATCAATATTTTTATCTATGTTTTTTATTCTTTTTGATGTACTTATCCTATCACTCACTATTTCTAGATCCTCTTCTATGTCTATTTCTTTGTAACTATAATCATTATTATCTATTACTGTAACAATTTGTTCAAAAGGATTCTCTATTTTTATTTTATTTATCTTATATTTTGCTGTTATCTTATGTTTTGTTGTTAATACATATAGATTTTTACAGCGGGCTGTAAATATTTTACTTTCTGGGGCTAACTCTATTCCTGACATTTTCCAATATAATACTAATGATTTATCTATATTTCTATCATTTATTGCTACTGAATAATTAGCACTTATTATAAACTTAAATTTTTGGTAGATTAAATTTCCTTTTACTGCGCTTATTATACTTCTTTCTATTGGTTCTACTATTCTGTCATCTGCCAAATATATTTCTATTGGTGTATCTATTCCTTCTCTAAAACAAGCTTTTATTAATATCTCGGTTCCACCTAAGTGAACGTATTTTATTGGTTCTTTAGCTTTAATTTCTTGTATTTCTTTATTTATTATCCTTTTATTTATTATAGGTATTCTTGCTTTTCCTTTGGTATATTTACAATCTATTATGTGTTCTTTTTGACTCACTACATAGTATTCCTCTTTTTGTCTTTTAAATATATTTCTTATTAATGGTATCTTAAATATTTTTTCTACACTGAGATCTAATTCTTTTCCTTTTATTTGTTCAAATATATTGATATCAAATATTACCTTTTGTTCCGTAGATTCTTCATTTGTATATTCTTCTTTATTTATCATTTGTACGTCTTTTTCAGTCATTATTTTCTTCTATTTCATTTTCAGATAATTCGTTCTCAAACTATTCAAATTCATATATACTGTCATCACTATCTGGTTCATAATCTATATAATCTATTTGTGTATATGTTTCATCATTAATTATTATTTCAGATATTTGTTTTTTCTTTGGATTTTTGGGTAATTTACAATCTTTAGCAAAGTGTCCTAGTTTTCCACAATTATAACATGTACATTCCGTTATTTTTTTCTTTGGTCTAAAAGGTCTTTTTGCTTTAGTATTTTTTATGTAATACCTTCTTCTTGGTCTTTTATACCTGTATTGGGATTTATATTTTTTATATTTCCCTGGTTTTCTATATTTCTTTTTATAATAATTATCATTGCATCCGAATTGAGGTGCTATCTTATCTTTACAACATGCTAGGTTTTTAATTATTGTTTTTCCATTTTTATGTCTTCTCTATATTTTTCACATATTGCTGAATACCATTTTTGTAGATATCTCATTCTTGCTCCAAGTGTATCTTGTAATCCTGCTTCGTTCCAATCTTTTATTATTTTAGAACTAAATGGTTCTGGTAATTTTGTAAAATATAATTTTCTTATTTCTTTTGATTCTTCTGCATTATATGTTCCTTTATAATAATATTCTCTAAATACACATGTATATTCGTCTATGTAGCACATATTACATATAGCTAATTTTAGCATTAAATTTCTATGTAACTGTTTTTCTTTATTTTGTTCTTCTACTTCTGTAGTTGTACTACTGAATTCAATTCTTATTGCTATTTCATATTTATTTAATATATCGATTGGTGTAGTCGCACTATCTCCGTCTATTTTCTTATTATTTCTTAATGTTTTTATGCTTTCTTCTGCTAAATTTTGTAACCATAATTTTACCGTTCCTAAAAGTGTTCTTTCTATATATCCTGGTACCTCTGACATTCCAATTTTATTATCTATTAGTTGTTTTGATATATATCCTAGCCATAATTGTATTGTTTTATTTATATCCGTTACACAATCTAGATCTAAAAAATCCGTTATTGCGGGATGTTGTTGATGGTGTCCATTTTTTGTTTAGTCTCTTATTTCATAAACTATCATATCTGTCAGAATCTTCATAACTAATTGTATAATAATTAGGTCTTAGTGTTTTTGGATTTTTTACTTCTGGTGTACTCGTACCTGCTTCATTTTTAATTTCTTCCGTATTTATTTCTATCTTATTGTTAATTGTTTCGGCTTCGTCTATTTTTTCTATTATTTTTGTATATGTCTCACTTATATCTGAACCTTGTTCTGAGCAGTTTTCATCTATATCAACATTATCAATTCCTATATTTGGGATTTCTTTAGTTAGTTGTTCCTTAAATTTTTGTATCTCCATTTTTATGTTCGTTTCTATTTCTCTTTCTTTTTGTTTAGCAGCATATAACTCTTTAAGCATAGTTAGTTCCTTTTCTAATGCAATTATTTTATCATTTTTTATTTTTTCGATCTGCTGTATTTCTAATTTTGCTTGCTGTTTTATTGTATTTATTTCTTTTTTCCTATCTATTTCTTCATTTTCTCTAGTTATTCGTACCATTGCAGTTAGACTATCTTCTAATCTTACTGTGTCTTTTTCTATCATTAGATATAAATTTTCACCTATTTTACCTTCTTCCTAAGTTTGAAAATATTATTTTTATTTTTAATCCTTCCGGATTTTTATAGGTTTTTTCTTCTATAGCAAATTCTTCCTTATTCATTTTAAATTATGTTTTAATTTATACTCTATTTTTTTTATATCTAATTGTAATTTAAATATTACTTTTCTTTGTGCTAGTAAAGACTTTTGACATACTCCTGCATATATGTTGTATTGTAGTCTTTCTTGCTTATGTTTTAACTCTTGTTGTTTTGTTATTACTGTTCTTATTAATTCGTATTTATGATTCTCTTTATTATCCATTTTTATTACTTAGCTCTGATACGCTCAAATTACACCTCCTTTCAGAAGCATAAGCGATCGTTATCAAGTAAAGAACCCAACTTGTAGGTTGGGATCGATCCCACGAGGAAAATGGTTTAGACTTTACTTTTAACCACAATTATATTCAATTAGTCAAATTATTTCCAGAAACAGGTAATAAAAAGGGGGGTTGTACTTGTGTGAAACGAATAGCAAGACTTAATATTGTAATCAGTAATTAGATTCAACTTTGGTTGTTAACAAGATAAGAGAAATAACTAGGGTACACGTGTTCCCCATAATCTCATAACGCAGTAATCCTAGTAATAGCAATCCTTTTCTAGTGTATTACATGCAAAGTGATAAGTTAGGTATCTCTAAATCCTTGGTCCGGCATCTAGAGAATTTCACCCCGCACCTTGGTCCGGCTACGTGTGTATAATTTACTAACCCTTACCTTTACCTCATATTAGACATCATAATCGATGTTTGGCTTAGTTATTACTTCGCACCAATCGACACTAGCCTATTAGATAGTATCACACTAAATCTATGTTGATAATTCTTTTCTTGTTAATTACCTCCTTGGTCCGGCAAGTAGTAACAAGGCGAGTTCTAACGTTGGCCACCGTTAAAAAGACTTTTAAACGAAAGAATTATCAATGCATGCAAAATACTAGTCAAGAATTGCTTATTTACTATTCATACTTTGTTAATCGATCATGGTTCTCACAACCCTAGTTGTGGATTTAGTTACTCATATTAGCAAGAACACAATTCATAATCGTAGATGGAGAAATCATGAACTTACGTCAAGAGAATAGTAAACCCAGAAAATTAACTTGAATTGCAAAGCCAAAATCTTCAAAACGAACTTGGGAAATCAATAATTGCTAGGGTTGCAAATTAATCTCCAAAGTTACAAAGCAAAAATAGAATAATACTGTCTAACCCCCCAAAAATGAGGTTTACATGTCCTATTTATAGAAAACAAATCCTAAATAAAAAAGGAAACAAATTAAGGAAAGTTTTGTTCAGGAACGCGTCTTCGATCCACGAGACTGACTTACGGACCGTCGATTGATCTACGGTCCGTAAGTCCCTTCCGTCACTTGGGACTTAGAAATATTTCAGCATCCAAAAATCAGCTTCTCTGAAGCAAACGACGGACCAGCAGCACGGACCGTAGATCGACCTACGGTCCGTCAATCCCTTCCGTAGCTCCATACTTAGCATCTTCAAAAATCAGGTACTGGAACCCTCGCAGTCTCATTCTACGGATCAACAGTACGGTCCGTAGATCAATCTACGGACCGTCAATGGGCACCGTGGTTCCACACTTGGTCAGATTTCCCTGATTTGTCCTCAACACATTCTTGCTGATCTACGGTCCTCACCTACGGACCGTGAATGGACCTACGGTCCGTAGATGACCTCCGTGGATGCCTTTTTCTGCATTTCCTTCAGTTGTCTCTAAACTTCCGCGCCTGAACACCTTTCCTGCAAAACATGATAAAATACATAAAAACCAATATAAAAAGGCCCTAGACACACACAACTTGTAAGTGAAATGTATTAGAAATACCGTAAACTCACGGTATATCAAGCTCTGATACCAACTTGGGGGGGGGGGGGTCCAGATTCATAAATATATTATGAATTAATTTTTTCATAGTACATCTTTTCTAGGGGTATTAATCTTATAATTTCTGGGATGCATGTATCACATTATTTGGGTTGTGAACCTTGAGTCCTAGACTCCTTCTTTGGTGTTGGTCCCCATAGTGAAGGAGTATCCGAAAGTCTTCCCCGATGACTTGCCCGGTATTCCTCCCGAACAAGAAATAGAATTCGGCATTGATCTTATGATGGATACACTACCCATATCCATTCCCCCTTACCGGATGGCTTCGGCCAAATTAAAAGAATTGAAGACACAACTAAAGGAGTTGCTATATAAGGGTTTTATTCAACAAAGCATATCTTCATGGGGTGCTCCAGTATTATTTTTGAATAAGAAAGATGGATCCCTTAGGATGTTTATTGATTACCGCCAATTGAACAAGGTCACTATAATGATTAAGTACCATCTCCCTAGAATTGATGATTTGTTTGACCAACTCCAAGGGGCGAGTTACTTTTCGAAGATTGACCTAACGTCGGGCTATCACCAACATAGAATGAGACATGTTGACATTCCAAAGACGGCCTTTTGTACAAGATATGGTCACTATGTATTCCTAGTCATATCCTTTGGTCTAACAAATGCCCCGACATCGTTCATGAATCTAATGAATAGAGTATTTAGGGAATATCTTGATTCATTTGTAATCGTCTTCATTGACGATATTTCGATCTATTCAAGGAGTGAGGCTGATCATATGAAGCATTTGAGGATAGTATTGCAAGTCCTTAAAGACCACCAATTATATGCTAAGTTTTGTAAGTGTGATTTCTGGCTAAGGTCAGTTGCTTTTCTTGGCCATATTGTGTCGGACAAGGGTATTGAAGTTGATCCTAAGAAGATGGATGCGGTCAAGAGTTGGCCTAGACCTTCATATCCTATCGATATTCAAAACTTTTTGGGTTTAGCCCGTTATTATCGATGATTTGTTGAGGTCTTTTCCTCTATCGCTTCTCCATTGACGACCTTAACTAAAAAAAAGCTAAATTTGTGTGGTCGGAAGCTTGTGAGAAAATCTTTCAAGAATTGAAAGACAGGCTTACCTCCGCTCTAGTGTTGACCCTAAAAGAAGGTACCGATGGGTTTGTGGTATATTGTGACGCTTCTCGAGTTGGTTTGGGATGTGTCCTTACGCAACATGGTAAATTGATTGCTTATGCTTCAACGCAACTCAAGTTCCATGAGAAGAATTACCCAACTCATGACCTCGAACTAACGACGGTGGTGTTTGCTTTGAAAAATGGAGACATTACTTATATGGGGTACATGTAGATATGTTTACCGACCACAAGAGTCTTCAATATATGTTTAGCCAATAAGACTTGAATCTCCGACAAAGAAGGTGGTTACAACTTTTGAAAGATTATGACATGAGTGTCCTTTATCACCCCGGCAAAGCTAATATAGTTGTAGATGCCCTAAGTAGATAGTCCATGGGTAGTGTGGCTCATATTGAAGATGAGAAGAAGGAATTTGTTCATGATGTGCATAGGTTGACCCAGTTAGGTGTTTAATTAGTGGGTTCCACCAAGGGTGGAGTTGTGGTTCTTCATAGTTTCGAATCATCCTTGGTAGTTGATGTGAAGTCTAAGCAACACATTGATCGTATTTATAATGTTAAAGTAATGAAATACTCTATGGGAATGGAGGTTGAGCACTGAGAGGATATGGTAAGATGAAAGCTCTCCCAATGTAAGTCTGGGTTTCATTGAAGATCTTTCATACCTCATAACTATGTGCCCACATAGGTCCTAGCTAGTGGATCCACCTAAGCTAAATGTACCGGTCCTACCTTAGGCAAGTAGACCACCTCTTCACGGTGTGGGGTTATGACATCGGATTCCATGTTAAGCTCACATTGTCTATGTCAGTTAATGAGTATTCCCATCATGTGAGATACATGCTATGGTTACTTGAGAGGTTCTATGAGGTGTGGGTGGTAGTGTGGGGTGCCATCCATGCATTGCACGAGTAGGCTTTGAGAGGTTATGGTGTGATTCTCTAATGTCTTAATGTCAAATGAACGAATGTGCTCTTAATAAAGCTAATGAAGAATGTTGACTTTAATGCTTAATGTAATGATGCATGCTTTACTTGGATTGTATATTGAGTTACTTCCTTGGTATGACTTAGGAAATGTTCATGTTCCTTATGTATGTGTACTGTTTAAAGATGAACAGGAAGAATGGTAAGTTCACTTTTGGTTGCCTTAATGTGGTACTTACTGTGGATGGTGATATAGGATGCTATTCATACATTGCACAAAGTATAGCTTGGGGTTACTTAAGGTGAAACGTTAATGTGATTAAATGGCTTGTATGTTGATTATGTTGTATCTTATGCCTCTTATACTTATGTTCATGAAGTTTCATCAAATTGACATATTGCCTTATTTTAAAGCTAAATGTATTTTGTAAGCATGGCTATCATAAACAGTACATTAAATGTGCTAACCCATATTCCTTCTATTTTTCTACAAAGTGTAGGTTCCGAAAAGTGAGTTGATTCTCTCTAGTTCAAAGTCGTGGATGGAGTTCTTCCAAGGCTAGTGGTATGTCCTCATGGATTCGAGGACAAGAGCTTTATTGATGTTTCTTTTCTTCATTGTACTAGACATTTGTTAGACTTCTATTGTAAAAGAGTTGTGATCCTACTTTTGAGTCAAAGATGTTTTTAGATGACCATGTGAGACAAAGATGTTTTCTGGGTAGGTTGTAGGTGGCAAACCACGGAACCCACCTACGGTCCACATGTGGCCTTCGTAGGGGCACCTGCAACTTCTAAAACTAAAATTCTTATCCTTTCTGAATCTGGGGTGCTACAGAAAAGCCCCAACCCAACACGAATTAAGCAAACATTAACCTTCAGTAATGAGTCAATATTCACAAACATGCCTATATTATCCAAAAACTTATCAGAAATCGAAAGTCTCAAATGATTAACTCATTATTAGAATCACTAGCTTCATTAAATGATTGTCTATAATTAATACAATATGCTGCCCATTATTTCGCGCCGAATCTTTCTAGACAACATCGTAAATGATTTGTTTTCTTAAAGATATATTAATAATTTAAATTGTATACTATCCATTCTAGCAATTACTTTGCATAATAAGAATGGATCTTGAAGTTTTACCTAAACCACAATGTGCTTTTCTTGTGGCGCCAAGTTGTGCCTCTTTGCCTCTCTCAAATTGTGGACTAATATGTTAAATTCTACTAAGTTATTATAATATATGGGCCAAGTGGTATAGGTTCTTACATAAATTCAATCTTGACCCATTATTATCAACTAAATAAATAAATATTTAATAAATACTCACCAACTAAATAACCGTAGTTTTCAAATAGTTCAAAATTTCCAAACTAACTTCACAAACTGATCAAACATGACTCGGGAAAACTATCGGGATGGGTAAAATGATAACCTTATGAAAATTTTCAATATTGATTTTCCGGGTCATTATAGTATTCCAAGAGGCATCATTTCTTACATTGGTAGAAGAAAAACTGAGATTTCTAAATGAGTTATGAGTTCAAAAGATATTTCAAGAGCAGTTTCCTCTTTTAAGAGGGTAGTTTGAGCAATTATCTCAAACCAAAGGAAGAGTTCAGTTTTTAAACATATGAGCATGAGTATATATTACTGGGAGTATTATTGAGCACTGATATGGAGACTATTTAAGACAACTCAAAGTCCTTATAAGCTATGTATGCAAACATGGGTAAAGGGTCGTACTTTTTAGATGATTACTTATTGATTTTTAAGTATAACTTAGTGGATCCACTTAGCTGAGGTGTCCTATATCCCGGAAAGATATATGATAATTCTGGCAGCGTAGGTGAGATGTTGTAACATCATATACCTCATAGTGAAGGTTATCGGTTAGAGAATGTCCCACTAGATTTATTCTTTATATCACTTATTATATTGAGTTCAGAGATGACAATGTTTTTTTGTAAAGCATTAAATGATTTAACTACTATATTTCTTTTCATTCAGCTTGAGTACATTGTTATATATTGCAGTCTTTTCTTTCAGTTATTTGTTATTCAACTATATTACATACTCGTACATTTAATGGACTAATGTTATTCGACCCGCATCTTTTAATGATGCAGTTACATGTTCTTAGGATCCTCAATAAGAGTCAGTTGATTTCACCTCATTCACTCGTCAACTTTTGAATGACGTCTCCTTGCTTCCGTAGGACTCTAATTTTATGAGTTGTTGGTATTATTAACATTTTGAGTAGCCATGGGTCTTGTCCCGACACTCATCTTTATATAGTAGTTGCTTCATAGATAGACAGTTTTAGAGAGTCTTTATGATTCAGATAGTTTATTTAAATCTTATGTTTCATACTCAGTATATTAAACGAAGTTTTGAGATTTAGTAAACTATTTTTAAACAGTTCTTTCAATTTGATGCTTATGTATTCTGGAGTTAGTCTTCCAATTGTAGTCAGCCAGGATGAGGGTTCACTTGAGAGCCAACAATGGTTCTCGAGTGCCGGCCACACCTAGTGTATCGGTTCAGGTTGTGACAAACTTTGTATCAGAGCACAGAATTCAAGTGTATGAAACCATCAGTAGGATCTTGTTTATGGTTGTGAGGGGCCCACTTCTATAAATAAGGGACTATAGACATTTAGGAAAAGTTTCCCTTCTTTTAGACTCTAAATCGTGCAATAGAACCATGTCGTAAAGAGCATTTTCAAACTCGTGTGTTTCTTGGATTCATTCGACTACCCCTCATACTCAAGGTAGTTGAAAAGGCAAAGTCATATCATTATCGATGAGTTACTCTCAACAAAAATCTTGAGAAAGACACTAGACTACAGAGGGGTTTGAGAAAAGCTCGTGAGTGAGTTTAAGTGTTGAGTTTCGAAAGAATGCACTCATATTTATGTGAATCGTGCGTTCAAGATAAAAGCGATATGTACTCTCTTCTCTAGACCTTGTTTCAATTGAGAACCTTATAAGGAGGTGTGTTGTAGAGGTTCGGTAGTATTTTTACCCTAAAATATAGTAAGAGGTATTAGAATATGAGAAGTAGTAGTGAAGATGTCCTTAAATAAGAAGAATGAATGCAGAGGTTCAGTTATCTAAGAAAGGAGATAGTGATGAGGCAAGCTATGTTATTATAGTCATGCACCCAGTAAGTTATTAATGATAAGTTTTCCTTTATAAGTATACTAAGGATTACTAATATTGTTTAGAGTTCGTGATATGAGGTAGAGGAATAGTTACGAGTTAGGATGAGTTAGAGTATACTTTAACTAGAAAGGATTTTATGATGATGTGTCATTCTGTTAGTAATGGCCAAGTGTAGGTGTTGAATGGAAGAGCATAAGTATTTATGAGGTGATAGATCTAAGCCAGACTTATGATTTTTGGAAGATCCCATAATATTCAGAGGGTTACAAAAATAACTATGTAATGTTGTATAGTGAATGAGTAAATAATACTTAATTTGTGAAATGGAATGTGATGGTAAATTTTAAGTATGAAGAATGAGGGATAAAGATTTACTACTTGTTATGAGGTTTTAGTGGGAGAGTGTTTCTTAATGTGTATCTAGTAGTTGTAAGTTAGTATAATAAGAGAGCAATCATATTGATATCTGGGTTTAGTAATAAATATTAAGCTTGAATTTGACATGAGCGTCGTGATCAAAAGAATGGCAGCATGAGGGTGATGATGTTATTCTTAAGATCTGATCTGGCAGACTTGACATAGAGTAGGTGAGGAATTGAGATGTTAGCTGCAATGAATATGAGTGGTACAAGTGAGATATCCTAACTTTTAGATAAGGGCAGTGAAGTATGGCTAAGTCATAAGATTAACAAAAGTATTAAGAAGTGTACCCGAGATTGTATGTAATCAGACGAGGTTCCAATAAAGTTAATGATTTTCCATATGTGCCTAGACAGTATATTTGAACTGCCAATGTGGAATAGGATGATGTATGTTTTATTTTTTTCTTTAAGAGTTAGATGAAATTGCCTGATAATCCAATGAGCAGAGGTTAAGAGAAGTATCTTAGAATGAGATCTTAGAAGGAGTCTTAATACCTACTTATGGAGTGTTCAGTAGCCTTGAGATAAGCCATTCCTCGAGTATTAGAGTAAAGGGAATGTAGACCATCTTAGACATAATGAAATAGATCCATAGTTTTCAAGTGTCAAATTTAGACCCTCGGGGGAGATGATAAGATGAGAAATCAAGTCAAGTGTTGAGAATGAGATAGTGATGTCTTCAGAAAGAGTTTTGGAGATATATCAATCTGTTCATAATCTTGCATATTCCTCAAGTCAAATTATTACAACATGATGGTGATGTTTCTTATATCAGAATTGTGTCTATGATGTATGCTCATACTCTTCAGAGATATTCAGATCTATGCTCAGTTTTCAGAATGATGGGTAAAGGCATTAGCCAATTAATCTCAAGCTTAATCCATAAAGTTATGGCTATTAACCTCATGCTATGAACCTACTCATATAAGCAATCATGTCTCACAATATGTTCCGTGTCAGAAGTTCATTACTTACTCTCAATGGCTAGCAACATAATGTTATGCCAAGCGTATTCTTATATCAGAATTCTCGAATGAATCGTGCTTATGATCTTTCACCCTAAAGTCCTTTTAGTAATCCTTTTTAGTTTTGGAGAGGGGTGTTGTTAATAATATTTGTGTGATTATGGAGGAGAGGATTGCTATTTCTTATTGTGATAGTGTTGGTGTGTTTATTCCATCTTAGGTTATAAATGTGTAGGAAGAAGGAGATAAGGTTTTGCAATGCGTACTAAATCAGCTTCCTGGTGGTAATGCATGAAAGTTCAGTTGGTATAGATAATGAAAGGATGAAAAGTTCTAAGTGGGTTAGTAGGAGTCTATGGAGTGGTTAAGGTTTTAAGCTTGAATGTGGTATTGTCAACGTGTTGACAATGTGTGATACATTAGGTGTTTCTGAGCTCAAGATTAGCTTAATATATTGGTAAGGATTAGTGTTCTTGGGATGAGATTTCCTACAGATGTATAGAACCTGAATCTTGTGATTTAGATTAGAATAATCACTCTCTGTTAAGTACTTTATGATTCTAAGTTAGACTTGAACACAATAAGAACAACCCCTTTCAATTCTCAGGCCAGCTGTCATTCGAGGACGAATGATTTCAAGGGAGAGATATTGTAACACCCCGAAAGTTTCTAAGTTAAGATTCCAACCATTATTCATTTACTTGTAGGGTCATATCGGATGATTCTTAAATTTCCCATATGTCTAAAGTTAAATTCTTTCGTGTAGGAATGATTTTGGATATCAATTAAGGTCACTAGAAACTCCTAGCACAAAGTTGAGTTGCAAGTTTCCTTACCGATTAAGTTTTGATATAAGATTTTACTTGGGTCAACTTTAAATGACCATATTTCTTAGAATATAAAGAGTTATGTGGCCCTTAACCTATCAAATTATAGGTATTTGAATCTTTTTTACAATTCCACCAATTTCGCAACAATTTGAGGTTTGTGTAAAAAGTTATGACCATTTTATTAACCTGATACAATGTAGTGACGAATTAGCCGACGGGAAAACATTAAAAAAGGGTCCTTTTAGTCTTTTTACCTCTAAGAAAATCCTAAACCAATATATTGTCTAATTAAAGACCCAAAACAATCAGATTTTCATCTCTTAATACATCATTCTCTTCTCTGTCAAACCCTATGGCAAAACCCTAAGGAAATATCAAAGTAGAAGACTCTATTCAAGATTCTTTCAATCTTTTTCAAGACTCTTTTCCAAGGTAAGTCTATCTCTAAGAATTCCATTCTTTCCAACTCAAATTCCTCCATACAATGATGAATCACTAATGAAAATCATAATTCTTAGACATAGAGATTTCAAGAAAGTAATTCAAAAATCTCAAGAAAGGTTTTCTTGATTGTTCTCTTTCATGCTAGGGTTTCAACGCTTCTAATCAAGTTCTTCTTCAATATTCTTCAAGAACCATGTTCCTTTATGTATGTAATTCTATCATAGTGTTGGACTAGTTCATCCTCACGCCCTAAAACTACTTTCAGATCAGTAAAAGAGAATTCTAAGATTCTACCCCTAGATTTGAGAAATCTTGAGATGAGTTTATTTTGAGTTGTTTCATTTTGAAATTTTATTCCTAATTATTGAATTGTTATATGTTATGCATTAAAATTCTTGAGTTTATTCGTTCATGTCTATATTTCAACATGAACCCTATGAATTGACTATTTTTTAGGGGGGAAATATCGTTGACTTACGTGTTTCGAGTTCTTTAGTCTTGAGCTCTGAGTAGAGTTTCCTTATTGCTATTTCGATCCTTGAGTTGAGTCCTTCATGTCAATAATTCCACATGAACCCTATGATTTGAGTTAATAAAATTGAAGCTTTTTAAAGCCAACACTTGAATTCTTAAACTGAGTTTTGAGAAAGTAAAGATGAGTTTTGAGAAAAGAGTTTCTAAAACATGATTAGTATGACAATCGAGTATGTCATCAATGTATGAGCAGTATGGCATCTAGATATACCATCAATGTTTATGCAATATTACTTCTCGAGTCATTAATGATCATATTAAAATATGATTATGATATGTTTTTGAGAAAGAGTTTACAAGTATTAAAAGAGTAAGAGTATAAGAGGACTATGTATTCCTAGAGGTATCACTTCTGACGTTGATAAAAGAGAAACTGATATTTCTAAATGAGTTATGAGTTCAAAAGATATTCAAGAGCAGTTACCTCTTTTAAGAGGGTAGTTTGAGCAATTATCTCAAACCAGAGGAAGATTTATAATTTTAAACATATGAGCATGACTATATATGATTGGGAGTAGTATTGAGCACTGATATGGGGACGAGTTCAAACACCTCAAAGTCCTCGTAAACCATATATGCCAACATGGGTAAAGAGTCATACTTTTTAGATGACTTCTTATTGGTTTTTAAGAATAGCTTAGTGGATCCACTTACATGAGATGTCCTATATCCCATTAATGTATAGGACAGTTTTGGCAGCATGGGCGAGACGTTGTATCGTCGTGTAGCTCATAGTAATGGTTGTCGGTTAGACAATCTCCCAATAGAGTTAAAGTGTATTTTTATATATCACTTATTATGTTGAGTTTAGAGATGAGAAAATATTTTCTAAAGCTTTAAATGATTGAATTCTTTTTTTTTCATTCAACTTGAGTACATTGTTATCTATTGCAGTCTTTTATTTTAGTTATTTGTTATTTAGTCATATTACATACTTGTAAAATCAATGTAGTAATGTCATTTGACGTGCATCATTAATGATGCAGATACAGGTTCTTAGGATCCTCAACAAGAGTATGTTGATATCACTCCATCCGTTCGTCAGCTTTCGAATGAGGTCTCTTTGCTTACGAAGGACTCCAGTTTTATGTGTTATTGGTACTTATAATATTTTATTAGTCATGAGTCTTGTCCTGACACTCATCTTTATATAGTAGGCTTCATAGATAGACAATTTTTTAGAGTCTTTTAGATTCATATATTCTATTTGAAACTTATGTTTCATACTCAGTATATTTATCGAAGATTTGAGATTCAGTAAACTGTTTTTAAATGTTTCTTTTAATTTGATGCTTTTGTATGCGGCAGTTAGTCTTCTGCTTGTAGTAAGCCAGGATGAGGGTTCACTTGAGTGTCAGCAATGGTTCTCGAGTGCCGGCCACATCTAGGGTATAGGCTCGAGTCTTGACATTGACATATTGATCACACATGTTTATATAATGTGGAAATAGCAATATTAGTAGTAGTCAAGGTGACCAAAGAAATAACTTAATGCTCAATAAAGTTCACTCTGATCAATATTAAGGTGGCGCGAGGAAAATTTGGTCAAAGAGGATAGTCAAAGAGGGACTAGGTTTATCTTCCAAGACAATATATATCGTGGATTTATCCTTGAATCACAATTTTGGTGATGTTCGAGACTATATTCATACACTAAAAATACTTAAAACCTCCGCACACATGGAATCAGAAACCAACAAGGTCTCCATCTAGTCTCAAACTCAATTGAACTAAATGACTTCTAAGAAACTACAAAGGTTAATGACGGCCGCTTGTAAATCACAAAATCATACGAAAATTGTACGATTCATGACAAGTGATTGCTTTTGAATTTACCTTTTCCCTATTTTCAAAATCTTTTTTTATCCTTTGCCAATATTGAATCACGCCCTGAAAGATTATTTTTAGAGAAAGGCCCACTAGGGAACGAACCGTATGTCGCAAGATATGTAGTAAAATAATGGAAAATAGGACCATCCTAACTAAAAGCAATGTAGTAACATTGAAAGATTAAGCCTAGAAAAAGCACATATTAAAACATTAAACCATGACACTGTTATTCAAACCATTATACCACTTTTGCTAGGCATAAGCTTTCAGCCATATCTCATCATACATAAATAAAGAAAAACACCCAAACAATGAAAGAATGTAATGTCCCTGATTCTTGATGAGAGAGATAGAAGCACTCCCTTGAACCTACATGCATGGTCTATCGCAATTCAATTTAAGGATGATCTAGGTTAATCACAGGTTCATATGGGGATGGAATCTTTGGGTCGGTTGGTAGGTCATGTCGGACTGATGTGGATACCACTTTCCATATGTATAGAAGAGTTGAAACATAATTGGTAGGAGAAACAGGGAAGAGCTCTAATAGGGTTGACTTTAGTTGCAGCCTTTGTGGTGTTTTTGAATTTTTAGGAGACTGATGTGCTCTAATAACCCTTGATTCAGAAGAAACAATACAACCCATTGAGTTTGAATCAACACAAGTGACATGGAACTGGTTCATCCAAATTTGAATCCTTCTCTTTATGTTCTTCTTCAACTTCATTTTTTACTGATGAAAAATAAACATTCCGATTTCAAAATTCTTTAGTTCTTGGCGTTTCATTATTAGGTGAAGCTATTGGATTCTCCTAAATCTAACTAAAATAAAACGTAAATAAAATTGGTTTGCTTTTATAGATTTTTAAGAAATGGGTAGTAACACCCCGTACTCTAGAAAACCAAAAATGCAGAATTCCAGAAGTTGCAGGTACCACCAACGGGGCCACCTATGGACCGTAGGTTGACCTACAGATCGTAGGCGGGGTCCGTGGTTGTCCAAGTGCAGCCCCTCCCCAGAAACCTATAAATGTTTAGTTATGGATCAACCCACTCCAGCACCATGGACCGTAGGTAGGACTGTGGTCCATGGTCCACATCTGTGATTTAGACCCCTCAAGAGTCATTGTAACACCTCGAAATTCATACATAGAAAATGCAGCAGGAAAAAGCACTAGAACTAGTGAACCACGACAGGGTTCACTGACCGTGATAGGGTCCACGGTCCGTTGACCTGCACGTGGACTCAATACCTTTCAACAGGGGTGGACCACGGGACCCTACACGGGCAATGGACCACCTTACGGGATGTACTGGCACTCGTGGAAGCCAGGCAGAGTCCACCAGGCCCAGACGTCATACCACGGCACCCTTCACGGGTTGTGGTCCTGACGACGAACCGTGGTGGCGTCCGTGCAAGCCATCCCTAGAAACGGCCTTGGAAATCGCCTAAGTGTCAACTAAGGGCCGAACCCATGGATTGTAGGTCAAAGGGTACTGCTCCTAGGTCGTGGATTGAGGCCCCGAAAATCAAGTCTTTGAAGCAAAGACGACGGTTGATAAGATGGACCGTGGGTAAGTCCACAGACCATTTGTCAGTTTGTTGGTGGCTTCGATAGACATTTAAGTCAGAGTTCATTTGGTCTTTTCCTTTTGCGTTGGACACCTAAATTATGTTGTTTTGGTCACTTTTTGCCTAGTAACTTAATTAGAACTTACTCTAATAAATCATTCAGCAAAATCAAGCGAAACTTACGGCAAATTAGAGGGAGAAGTGGAGCATCCCTATAAGATAATGCAACAAGGTTTTCATCAGTTCCAGCACCAAAATCGAAAGATTTCTCTGTGAATTTTATCACCAGGTATCTGGGTATTTGGGATTTAACTGATCAGTTCCATTCTCCCATTAGGTCCTTAGAATTCAGTCTAATTCTTGATTCCCTCCATATTATCTAGACCTAGGGTTTCAAGAATTTCAGCAGATTATTATGAATTAGTTACTTTAATGTTCCTAATCACATTGTCATGATTTTAGTACTGTTTTGAGTAGATTCTTGTATAAAATCAGAACCCTAATTACGTAGTTCATTTAGTTCATGAATTATATTAAGCTAGAATAGATAAATAGATGTATATGCCTCAGTTTTCAAATGTTTCATTATCAGAAATTAAATGTTGCATTCTCAGTTAGCATGTTAGTATTTTGAGCTATCCAGTATTACAAAAATCAGTCATAATTTGTTAATAACATATTCAATTGGGTGTAGGCTTAATACTGAGTGGACTAGGGTTAGTCACCCTCAAGTCCCAGAACTACGTGGCCCCATAGGTTATAAGTCCCCTCTGTGGGCATTAGTTTAATGATCACGCCAGTCATGCCTCTATACCTCTGGTAGGGTATATTGGGTCCTCTCGATGGGGTGTATACATCGGACTCAACATTTATCTCATGTGATTTTATGTCAGATAATAGCAGTTCCCACAGTCAGATTTTATTGTATTGACCATGTTATCAGTTACAGTCACATTTTAGTCTCAACATGTTATAAATTTTATCATTCCTTTCAGTTAGTTCATGTTCAATATTTTTTAGTATATATCATGCTCATCTTATATCATTGCTCAGTTATATGTTTTGTTCAGTTATGTATATTGTTCAGCTTTGCTCTATCTCTCATGCTCATTACCTTTCAATTATTGACGCATACTCTACGCTACATCTTCTCGTGATGTAGGTTCAGGTCCTCAGCATTTAGATCGCGCATAGATCGATTTCCGATCTTTAGCTCAGCAGCATCATTGGTGAGTCCTCGGTTTTCAAGGACTATTGAGATGATTATCCTTCTATTTTTAGTCTTTAGTTTCAGTTTTTGCTAGATTTAGTTGGGCATGTCCCAGTATATCTCGTTAATTAGAGGCTTATTTCAGACAAAGATAGATTCAGCTTTAGTGTTTGAGTTTTATTTCAGTATCTTAAACTCTTCTCAGTTTTATTTTAATTCAAATAGTTTTGGGCATTCCCTATCATTTCAGTTGATCTCATTATTTAAGCTTCCACACAGTACTTTCTTAATTCAGTTCTCCTTAAGAATGCTTATGATATGCCAACAGGGTTAGCTTGGGGTCACTCGTGAGCCTAGGTCCCGTGTCCGCGTCCATTGGGTAGCCTCGGGGCCTAACACTCATCCTTTCAAGCCATTCGAAGATTCACCATGATGGACCGTAGGTCAGTCAATGCTAAGTCGATCAGCTACGTCGATTGGCCCCGATAACTTTTAAGTCAGGGTCATTTGGCATTTTCCCTGTGCGTTGCACACCTAAACTACGCCGTTTAACGTATAAATTGTGTTGTTTAGGTCAGTGTGAGTCTAGTAACTTAATTAGAACTTACCCTAAATAATTCATTCTCCCAAATATCGATCAAACCAAGGAATAAGGAGAAGAATCAGTTGACGAAACCCTCTTTAAGAACACAACAAGTTTCTGTCTGTTCCAACCCCGAAATCAAAAGATTTCTCCATGGAATTTGTCACAAAGTATATGGGATTTCACTAGTGGATTCCTTTCACCCATTAGGTCCCTAGAATCAATTAGATTCTTGATTTCCTTCATTATGCTTAGACTAAGGGTTTCTAGAACTTCAGATTATTGTGGTGATTTAGTTGTTAGATAAATCCTAATCAGATTATTACGGTTTCATAACTATGTTTCTTAATTCCTGCATGAAATTCAGAATTCTAGTTGCATAAATTTTGTTAGTTTACGAATTACACTTGGTATGTCAGTTTATACATATATACATCCATCAGTTTCCAAATGTTTAATTATCAATACTTACTGTTCATTTGCAGTTAGCATATTAGAATCTTGACCTATCCAGTTTATATTCAATTATGTTGTATCGTATAAATTCTAGTTGGGAGTAGGCTTAATACCGAATGGACTAGGGTCAGCCACCCTCATAGTCCCAGAACTACGTGCCCCCATAGGTTAAGTTCCCTCTATGGGCATCATATTTAGTGACCACGCCAGTCATGCCCTTGTACCCCTGACAATGTATATTGGGTCCTCTCGATGGGGCGTATACATCGGACTCCACGTTTAGCTCATGTGGTTTTATGTGGGTTATTAGTAGTTTCCACACTAAGATTCTAATGCATTGACCAGGTTACCAGTTATATTTCATTATTCAGTTCACATGTTATGTACTTGGTCATTGCATTTAGCTTAGTTCATGTACATATGTTCTGTGTAATCATCATGTTCATCTTATATCATTGCTCAACATGTTTTATTTTAGTTATGTATATATTGTTCAGCTTTATACTATTATGCATGCTCAGTACCTTTTAAGTCTTGGTGCATAATCTGTGTTACATCTTCTCGTGATGTAGGCTCAGGTCCTTCGCATTCAGATCACGCGTAGATCATTCCCGATCACCATTTCAGTAGTATCATCAGTGAGTCCTCATTCTTCAAGGACGGTTGACATTTTTCCTATTCAATCTCTTCTTTTGGCTTCAGTTTTGCTAGAGTTAGTTGGGGCATGTCCCAGCATCTCTAATCAGTTAGAGGCTTATTTCAGACATAGTTAGATTATGTTTTAGATTTGAGATTGATCTTTGAGTTGTTATTGAAATCTTAGTACAATTTATATATTCAGAAGTAGATTGGGCATCCCCCATCATTTTAGTTTAATTCCTGATTTAAGCTTCCGCATAGAAATTCTTACTTCAGTTTATCTAGTATGCTTTTGGTATGCCATCTCAACGTTAGCATGGGGTAACTTGTAATCCTAAGTCCAATGTTTACGTCAAGGGGGTAGCCTCGGAACGTTACAAGGGTATTCTTTGAAATAATGAGAAAAATAACAAACACAAAAAAATTGTTTTTCTTTGGAGATGAAATCAAGAAAATAGTTATATGAATCAATATTTTCTGTCTTTAATATTACTTTTGATTGATTTTTATTCATTAAAATAAATAGGAAAAATTACAAAAGTATACTACTTAAGACTTTTATTAACAAAATATCAATATACTTGTATTTAATTACAAATTAAGTTTTTAAATTACATACATAACAAAACTTTTAATTTTTGTATTTAATTGAATTTTTTTCTAACTGATTTTTATCTCTCATTCTATTAGTATTAACTGCCATTTTATGTGGACTATAATTAGGGTATTAAATTTCATCAAATATTATCTCTCCTAATACAGATTCAAATACACATGTTTCATTAATTTTGGCATTTGCCGTTATAAAGCTTTTTATTTTACCTCACAAGTTGGTGGACTTATCAATGTGGAGTTATAGTTCCAAGAAATCTTGAAAATATTTTTTCCAGCAGTCAAAAGGGTTAACTCTTCCATATTATTCTCCATATTATTCTTCCATTTTTCTTAAACCTTTAATCTTCTTCACCGAATCGTTTGACAATCCAATTATCCAAAAAATTTACCATTGTTCGATGGAAAAGACTCCGCGTAAAATTCCTAGGCTTAACAAATATGTGGTAGTCGTTGATAGCCTGTCGATCAGTTGTTCAAGACCATCTTATGAGTTTAATGCATTTACGCAATCGCTTGACAAAGTTAATTGGACATGAAAAAAAATTATCTGGTAGAATTAATGAGTGTATTGTTATCAATTCATCTTCATCCTACAAAGTTCAACAAAAAAATCATTATGGTGTTGATACAAAATCGAAGGGCAAAGAAAAATTTCTAGAAGCTCAATATCCACATGATAACGATTTTGAGGATGAAATCCCCCTTTCTAAAAGATTAAGAGGAAACAATGATCACGGTTTAAAGGTATTTATTTATATTTGAATATATTTCTTTTTTTGTGACATGCAGGTTCTGAATCTTGCTCTTATTAGAAAGATTTGTAGCATTAATTAAATTTTTTTCTGCCACAAAAAGTTGATGGGGGGTTTAGTGAGCAAAGGTACAAAGGTTTTAAATCAAAAAGGGGCTATGATTAATAAGAAAAGGAAAAAGTCGACACAAGTACCACCAAAGGTATGTTTTTAAGGTCGTTTTTTCATTACTGTATTGTTTGATGTAAATGTTTTCTTTGTTTATATTATAATTTTTGCATTTTATGACAATTATAATTTTTAATTTTTAATATGTTGTTTTTTAGATCATGATGAAACAATCGCATTGGTGTTCCTATGTCAATCTCAATGATTTTGTTGATATAACAAATCTACTTGAAAAAATTGACAGTGTTCATTTGTTTAAAGAGTCACCTTTTGGTTATCTGTTAGACTTATCCCAAAAGTCCAACCTTAGATCATTAGAAGCCTTGTACATCATTTATCTACCAATCGGGATGACATGTTTGTTTTAAACATAAATGGCAAGGAACTACATTTTGGGCTTAGAGAATTTAGGGTAATTACTTGTTTTATGTGTGGTGGGTGTATGGGTTTTGATCATGATCCAAATAGTACATCAAAGTTACTTTCTCGTTACTTTCCAGATGTTGTTGATAAGGTTTTGAAAGCTGATTTCATAAGAGTGTTTAAAGAAGATGGGTTGATTCTGGAAGAAGACTTTTTTAATATGTCTATGATTTATTCGATTAGAACATTCATATTGTCATCTCCACCAACATTATCACATTTTTCAAAAGATCATTTTTAATGTGTTGAGTCGGAGCAGTACATTACGTACCCTTGGGGCAATCTCTCTTTATTTAATCTACGTCATTCCATATCGAGTTAAATGGCACCATATCCAAACTATGTGAAGTTTGAAGGGTTTTCTCTTGCGTTGCAAATTTGGTTTTACGAATGTTGCCACAAATTTGATGTTTCAATTGTAATTCATACATCCAATCGAGCGCCTGGAATATTCGATTGGGATATTTCAAAAACAATATATATTTTGACCATCTCAATAGAGCAATGTTTAGAAAATATGGCATCGGTAATAAATGTTCTATCGTTATGAATAATTAATTTTCTTTTATATGAGTTATTTATATTCATAATTTATTATTCTTGTGTTAGTATATATTTGAAGATCTTGTGTTCATGGATGATGAGCTTGCTATTATTGAGGCAGAAAACCTAAGAGTTTTGACTAATATTCCATTCAATAAGAAGAGTAAATGTGATAGATCTGTAAGGCAAAATGAGAATTTCATTAGTTCTCATAGTGTCGTTCGACAGAATGACAATGATTTTCCTCACATTTCTCCACACAATGTTGGAAGTGATCTGAGTTTTTCATTTAATAAGGATTTACAGAAAATTGCCCAAGAAGTTGTGAAGGTTTGGTGATAATATTATTTACTTACTGTCAGAATTTTGATTGAAGTAACATTAATGTCATTTTAATTTTTGTTAGGTTCGTATTGAGTTGGAAAAGTTTGAAAAAAATGTAAATGCTAAGTTTGTTGAAATGAAGGGGTTTTTGGATTCATCATTCAGACATATCATTGAAGAGTTGAAATCTCTTCAAAGTGATGTTTCAACGAACAAATATGTAGGTGTTGAACAGGTTAGTGTACCTTATTAATATATGGCCATATTAATTACATTAACACTAAGTTTTAGATAATTATTTCTTAAGAACTATTGAGTATTTCAACATGTAGTTTAAATTATATTTCAATTTTTCAGAGTTATAAGATGAAAGGATCGTTTGAAGAATCTAAGGACCAGTGTGTTAATGAAACATACAATGGTAAGAGTAGAACAGTTTTGAAAGAAGGGCTTAATAGAAAAGATGCAGGTGATGTCAATGTAAGTATTGTATTCCCTTATTTATGCTTCTGGATAATTTTTTAGTATGTTATCATATCTAGGTTTATTGGTATATAAATAGTTTTAAGACTATTTTTTTCGTTGGTATATGATTATTGGTAAATTATATTAAACAATTTATTTATTATTTGAATAGTTGCATGTGTTTGATTGAATGTCGGTTCTACATTATATTAGTTTTAAAGATTTGTTTTCTATTTTTAATATTATCGTTTACAGCCTTTGATCTTGTTTACAAGTATGTATGCAAAAAATGGTTAGTGTAATGGTAGAACTTTCTTGTAAGTTGTTATACAAAATGCACTTATCATGTAATTAAGTATTACATTGATTTTTTTTTCTTATTGTGGAACTATAAATGATTTTATCTTGCCAGTTAATCTATATAGTTGGTTTTTTTGTATGTTAAAAGTTGGTATAGATAATGAATTATATCTGATCATTAGTGTAATAATTGGTTCTCTATGTGTTGACTATTATAATGCTTTTTATGTTAACTGTTAAGTTATATAATATAGTGTTTTGTTTTTTAAACATGTTTTAAACATTTTTGTTGGTAACATATTATTAATCATTTATATTTATGGCTCATTTTTATAAATGATTGACTTTCACTTTTCTTTGACTATTAAGAATAATAAGATTTTGTTTGAGGATCCAAGAAAAGAAAGGGTTGAAGTTCAAGTTGAACATATGCAAGATTGTGGTGATAATATAGGTAAGTTTGTTTGGTTAGTGCAAATAATGTTTTTTATTTTAAAAATCATGAAATAGAGAAATATAAATTATGTTTTGTATTTGTTTTTAGGTGATGTTTCTATGGATTTTGGAAAAAATAGGAATACTCTTACACTGGATGATTTTGTTATGCCACCCATGCGTGAATCACATCGGTTGCTCTTGCAACTACAGAAACATATGTGTAATCTTTGATTGATGTTGAAGCTGAAAACAAATTTGTCACACCTTTGATTGTTGTTGAAGGTGAAAACACACAGGCCTAGTCATTCGGTGTTGTTGAAGTCGAAGACACACACGTGACACCAGTTCAAAATATTTGTACCAAGCTGCCAGGAAAGTATGCCCAATCACCATACAATTATCTAAGTGAATTAGGCGGTACATCGGGAAATACATTGATTTACTGTTCATGGTAACACTCCTTTGTACACTACAAAGGGTTTAATATCCACAACGATGTGATCCCACATTTTAAAAATGGGTTTAAAATAAACTTTCCAGGAAATGTGGCAAATATGTATAGTAATTTAAATGTAGCATTCTAATTTCTTGTTACTAATTATAGATGTTATAACTGAATATTTTGTTTGACAGGAAAACTAGTTTCTTCACAGCTCCCACAAATCCTATTGACCCTCCTTTTGAGTTTGGTGTTGGTAGAGTAAATTTGATGGACTGGTTTTACCCTTCTACTTATCCAGACATCCTTGGAATGATTTGGTAAATATCTTTCTCTGTCACTTAATAGTAAACTAAATTTGATATATAATGTTTGTTGTGTTTATTTGTTGCTTTGGTTAGTGAATCTATAGTATATGAGATATTATGAACTATTATGTATAGGTAAGAATACTATCGTATACATACATAGATCATTAAATATAGTATTTTAGGTAACTGATCAGACATTGGTGTTTTTGTTAAATAAATTTATTTTTATATATATCTTGTTGGTTGCTATCTATTAACACATTAATATATGAAGCATGTTGGTATTATAATGTACTATCTCCGTATGTTTTGCAAGTATGGTCCTGACAATAGTGCGAGAGTCACTACAAGGGATCCATTTTTCATCAGTTGGGTTGTACAAATTCATAATGCTTGGGAGGCAAATGGTAAAGAAATAAGAATGATTAATACACATCATGATGTTGCTCCATATATTAGAGGTGATAAGATTCTTTCTAATACTCCATGGGTGGATGTTGATTATGTATGCATTCCAATCAACTGTAGAGCTGCATTTCACTAGTTTCTTGTTGTTTTTTCCATTAGAAGAAGGCATCTCTACATATATGATTCATTAAATGGTTTTGGGGTGTAACATACAAAGGCAATCATGAGTTTGGTGCAAAAACTTTCGAAAATGATACCGTTATTCTTAATTTTTACTGAGTTTTACAAATTAAGGAAACACATTGACTGGAATACAAATGTATATTATTCTAAAAAATTAGTTGGGGATCCTTTGGATATAATGAAGCGTGAAAAATACCACAACAAGTTGATTATTCAGTGTAAGAATATATTTCGTTTATTTGTAATTGTTTAGTACCATATATTTTTTTAATTCTAACACGTGGTTTTTATCTTTGTAGTGATTGTGGTTTGTATACATGTTTTTTCCCCGAATATGTTTGTCGAGGAGATATAATATCAATGTTAGTTTTTGATTGTGAAAATCTTCGCTTGCGATACAAAGCATTGTTGTGGGATTACAGAAAGGAGAAAATCGATACTGGTACAATTAGTGACAAGGAAGATTCCTGAAAAGGTGGACAGTTAATTTAGAGGGGGAAGAAGGATTAAAAAGTTGCATTTTTATTGAGACAATGTGATGAATGTTTTTGTTTGATTATTTTTAGTTATAATTCTGGAGAATACTCTAGTTGTGTTTAGTTGTTTTTTTGTGTTTTGAAATGTCATTGTTGGATGTTGTGTGCTTTTCGGAGAACTACTTTTATTTGGCTCATGTTTTTGGTTAATTGTGATAACTTAATAGTGTGATTTTGCTTGTAATACATCAACGTGTGAGGTTGGTATATAATTCCAATGCATGAATGTAAATGTATGTTGTTGGTATATATATCAAAATTAGTGTCACTATTTATAACCATTAATATGACAGAATTTTGGTGTATTACTCCAATGGTATACAAATTTATTGTACGTAAAAAATGTGTGTTAATTATGACATCAAAGCAAAATATTTTATGTCTAGGAGTGGTTTTATATGCAATGTTTAAGTGTATTTTATATTCGAAATAATAGATTAACAACCAATATATAGTTCAACATTTCTACATATGTTTGTGCTTACTCCACCACAAGTATACCAATTGTGTATTAATCCTTGTTTCAACTTAAAACAAACTATTCAATTTTTGTATTCAATCTTTCAGGTCTATAGGCAATACCAAAATATCAGCCACTATATACCCACAGTTCAAATATTATTTTTTATTATTTAACAACAATTACACCAACAAATGCATGTCTCAGCAATTATAAAATTCATTATTT
Source organism: Solanum verrucosum (assembly GCF_900185275.1). NCBI lineage: Eukaryota > Viridiplantae > Streptophyta > Magnoliopsida > Solanales > Solanaceae > Solanum > Solanum verrucosum. The sequence continues at coordinate 185,460 of NW_026020056.1, forward strand.
ATGGTTAAAACATTTGGTATCACTCAAACATTATACCAAAAATTACAACTTAATTTTGTGTATTATATTTGGTTTCATCCACTCTAAGTAGTTGTTGTTTATTTTCAAGATTCCATGTTGGTATTTAATACCAGACTTTCAGCCAAACATTACAATACCAAAGACATGTTAATTAAATCAACAATAATATGAATACACTAATCAAGAGTAACCAAAAGCTAGATAAACCTGCATTTATCATTCCTAAAAAATTCCTGAAGTTTTACAAGAGGCAAGAAAACACCAACAAAAAAAGTTGCAAAATTTATACATCAATGTTCTTTCTGATTTTCAAACTTAGGGCACATCTTTTTGTTATGCCCTGATTTACCACATTTACTACAAGTCTCCTCTTGTATTTTCCTTCGTTGAATCCCTTCTTTCAATCGTTACTTTGTGGTCTGCCGAGTTCTTTTCTTGTAATTGGTGGTAGCAGTAACTCTTACAAAATATGCGATGGAATATTCCAAGTATTTTTGCAAGGCAATGGTTCTATTGGAATTTCATAAGTATCTTGAAAATACTTATTATTATAATAGGCCGAACAATAATTTTCGCAATGTTTGTTTATGTATGTGATAGCTGCAATTGCATGACTACAAGCAATCTCATCATGTAAAAATCGTCTGCAACTACACATTCTAGTATTTCGACAAACTGTAAACTTTTTTGCACCATCTATAATTGTATGAAGATGTTCTGTTGATGCGCGAACCTTCATTTGAAATAAAACCAAATTAACAATATAAAAATGCAACATACAGTACAATCTTAAAGATATGTTAATACTTACAATCATACGAAGCGACATTTTATTGTTGTCCTCCAACATTTCATTGTACTTATTGGTTAAGGTTGTTGTGGTTTCTCTTTCTTCTTCATTTTATTTCTCGTTCCAAGCTTCAATTGTTTTGCGCATTAATTTCAACAAAGACACCACTGGCAACCTTCTTCCAACAAGAATTACAATTTTAACTAATTCTGCAATGTTACTTGTTAAAGTCCACGTCCTTTTTACTGGTGAATGGCAACGTGACCATTTTTGATAATTTGCTTTCTCAAGATATGCATGATATCGTAGATTAATCTGATCCATTCGCTCCATCAGTTCATCAAACTCTTGCATAGTGTATGCTTTTGCTAGACCGAAGAATAATTCTCTCACTTCTTCAGTATCTCTGTGTGTTTTTCTTAGTAAATTTGTCCACAGATGATAAATACAAGCATAATGTCAAAATTCAGGATAAACTAAGGTAGTAGAATTCCATATATTCTTATTTCTATAAGAAACTATCACGACCTAACCCATCGGGCCGTGCGGGCACCCACTCTAACACCTAAGTTGGAGAACCCTCATATCCAAATAGTCAAAACATGCAGAACAATTAAAGAAACAGAGGTAAAATGATAATATGATTTTTATAAATAAAACTTTAGACACTATTTTTTATTAAAACTTGAAAAGTAGTTTAACAACCCCTAAGGATCTAGTCTAAACAGGTACAAGAGCTACTAAGAGTACAACCGGACAAATTATATAAAAGACACAACTCCCACCACATGGAAGGAAGAATAGAAGCTGCTAGAGAATCCTTCATCTAATGAAACAACACCAATCCTGCAGCCAGACTATGTCAAACGGACATAGCAAGAGTAGTATCCGTACAAACACACGTACTTGTAGGCATCATCGGTCAACCAGACGCCCACTGCATAAAATAAGAAATCAACTAGCAGAAATATACAATAGACCACTTGCTTCTCCACCCTTTTTCACTCTCTTGAATGCCTCCCATTTACATTAACACCTTTTACTACCACCCACCTCCTTAATCAAGCCACTCACTAGTTTATTAATCGTAGCTTAGTCATTCTAAACCATGGAAGAGGCCACAATTATACCTACTCGCATCGTGGCTAATCACTCACGTCACACCCTTACTCCCTCTCTATATTACCCAGCCATAGTCACATGGTACATTACATCACACCTTCTTACCACTACACCCAATCTCTTTTTCCCAAGGCGAAATACACCTAAGCATATTTCAGCTCACACGCTACATTTATTTCTCTATATTACAACACACGAACAACCCTTACTATCCATCACTCGCCCCTTGAACACTTTACTTTTCCATTATACCTAACAAGTTCGCTTAACACAAGGAACTGTCACATGTAAACCATCATAACCTATATCCACTAAGTGCAGCATATATAAGCCAACCCAAACATATAGTCACAGGCATACATAGAGCAAGTACCATATTATCAACATTTATGAACAACGAACAACTTCACATTTATCAAGATTCACGATTAAGTCAAGTCATTGGTCCTCTCATAGAACCCAAACCCAAACAGTTAGCATACCGGAACGTGGTATCCGATCGCATAATTATTTCAAAACGTGGTAACCGATTCCATAGTTATGCCGGAACATGGCAACCGATCCAAGTCAGTTATGTCGGAACGTGGCAACCTATCGAAGTTAGTTATGCCGGAATGTGGCAACCGATCCAAGTTAGTTATGCCAGAATGTGGCAACCGATCCATTCAACACACCGCAATCACAATCAAATGTATATCACCAACATCATACATTTAAGTAATGATTTCATGGCATTCATCATTCATCTATCTCCTTTACAACAAGTGTGATCAACATGTCAACATCCATATACATACAATTCTTTCTAATTCATTGGATCCTTTTCCACGTTCGAGAATCTCCCCTTCTTCCACTCCGCCCCAAAGAGTAACTAAGACCAATTTAGTCACCTTTGAATGTTACAATTAGACACTGTCCATTTTTTATTACTCTCAAAGGATAAAATTATTCTTTTTACCAAACATATGCGGATCCAATCACTTTCTTATATATAAGAAGAACACAAGATCTTTCTTGATCAATCCCTTTGCCAAGATAACCTTTGAGGTACCTCAAGATCCTTTTCAAGTTTGAATTTGTTTATTTGGAATCTAAATATCATAATGAAGCAAGAACAAGCAGACATCACATAATCATAGAATCACAACCATCACCTATGAATTATTCATCAACACCTTCATGCAACCCTAATTCGACCATACTCAGCCCTAATTCATCGTCTAAGGCTTCTTTCTATGGTTTAAATCATAAATCATTCGGTGCACGAACAGCTACGCATACATTCTACCATTGTTTTACATATATTACGCAGTGAGCACAAATTTAAACTACTATATTCATAAAAACTTAGACTACCTGGGCGCCAAGCAGTTGCACGGAGTTTTGAGAATAATAAGGTGTTTGGCCGAGAATCCACAAGATATTGCCATTCTCACGCTACAAATCTCCTTTCCTTCTCCTTCCTTCCAAAACTTAGAGCAACTTTTATGGGGTTTCTAAGGTGTTTTACGACTTATTTAGGTATTTTAGGAAGATGGAGAAAATAGGATTTCTCGTAATTTATGTTCTACCTCACCTATCTCGCCATGGCTCCAGCTTACCCCACTGTGGTGGCGCCGCCGTAGCGGCTTATGGCCCACTGTGGCGGGACAATGGCCCATATTTTTTCATCTAAATAACGACGGTTAATGTCGTTACAAAAGAAAAACTCATATCATCTGTATCACCAAATGCAGATTTGAAATTTTGAAAGAGCCACAACCATGAATTATCATTTTTTGAATCAACAATTTCGTATGCAAGTGGCAAGATATGTCCTACAAGCAAACCAGATTATACACCATAAGGTATAGATAAAATTGATACATGTAGAATGTACAAATATATATATATAAATATGCATGAAAAATGCTTAACTCATTATAAACCAAAATATGATCAATATATACACGATCATTGTATATATAAAAAAACACTACCGAATGACACCAACAAAACTCAAAATTACACCAATCTTACAGTTGACCAGTTTTGCTGTATAAAAATGATAAATTTAGTCACCAAGAGTGATAACAATTTACAATAATTTTCACTTATATTTATATATATAAATATATATATATGCATTATGTAATTTAATAAAATAATCCACATACATCCTGTATCTAATGTGCTAGCTATTAACATTGTTCCTTCATAAGTGGATTTGAAATGTGTGCCATCAACTACAACTATTGGTTTACAATATGCCCATCCTCAAATACTCGCATCAAGTGTTGTAAAGGAAAATAAAAAAAGAGATTTTCATCGGGTTTTTTATAATTCACAATTGTCCCTGGATATGTTGTTTCCAATATATATAATACATTGGTATTTTTTCATATGATTCTGCAGGTTCACTTCTCAATGTCTTGACTGTCTTTGCTTTCCCTCTCCATACTTGCATATATGTTAATCAAATTTCATGTGTTCTTAGCATGTCCGCCCGTATGTCAGTTGGTGTGTAAATTGTTTTTGCATCAACAAACTTATCAACTAACATTAAACCAAGTATTCCACTAGTAGATTGCCGCTTTGTATGAACCCTGACCTCCAATGGACACATGTGTGTCTCATAGAATTTGCTCACTTTGAACAAATCAGACTTATTTAACCGCGAGGATTTAAAATTCCATGTACAATTAGCAGTAAGACATTTTAGATAATAATTGTAAAAAATACCACCAAAATAGGCATGTTATGTTTTTGAAATAACATTGCATATTTATTTAATATACAAAAATATGTTTCTTACCAAGTAGTACTTGACCTTTTATCTATGAAACATAACTCCCTTAAAAATGCATATCTTTTTATAACTTCTTTTATAATTCGCTTGTTAAAATAAACTTTATCTTCTGCCACCAAATCGTGTTGAGGATTAGAGATTATCTTAGTTCCTTCATCTCTTTCAATAAAGTGATCCAAAATTGGGTCTACGTCAACCAAACGTAATGTATTTGTTCTGATAATATATTGCATTGTTGTTACGACACCAATTTGGTAATTAATGGCCTCCATAGCTCTATCCAGACATGTTACACATAATGGATACTTTGAAAGGAAATCAGAATTGTATTTTTTTTTATCTAAATAAATTTGGACACCCATATCATTATGAATCTTCATTGGTGGTGATGGACCACTAACTACATATTTCAGTTGTAAATGAAATATTGTTGTGTCCACACCTAATTGTGAAGCAATAGTGGTAATTAACCCTTCATATTTGGTGTTTGCATCATATATCACTCATTCAATCTCATAATCAACGTATTTACATGTTTCATACTAAAACTTATTCATAATGAATATTGTCATAGAGAATGGGTAGTTCAATGTATTCAAATTATATACATTATGTTTTTGGGCATGCTTTTTGCTGAAAATATAATTTTTAATTTAAATATGGTGTTTACACCATATACACTATATTTATGTACCAACAGATAATCAACATGTTCACCATCTGTAGTACCAAAAAAACCAACTCCTAATGACACCAAAAAACCAGTATTACAACAAACATCTAGTCCAACATTTTGATAATTAAAAAACATTCACTTTCACCAAATTAATCACCAAAACATATTATCACTAAATATTTTGGTATTCCGATTATCAAAACCCTAAAAAAAACCAAAGAATTAATTAAAAAAATTCGAACATGGAATTGGTGAATAACAACAACAACATATATTACACCATTAATTAAATAACTAAACGACTCATAATAGCTAAAACTCTATTTTAAAATATGGTGTTTACACCATATAGACCATATTTATGTACCAGCAGCTAATCAACATGTTCACCATCCGTAGTACCAAAAAAACCAACTACTAATGACACCAAAAAACCAGTATTATAACAAACATCCATCCAACATTTTGATAATTAAAAAACGTTCACTTTCACCAAATTAATCACCAAAACATATTATCACTAAATATTTTCGTATTCCGATTACCAAAACCCAAAAGAGAACCAAAGAATTAATTAAAAAAATTCAAACATGGAATTGGTGACTAACAACAACATATATTACACCATTAATTAAATAACTAAACTACTCATAATAGCTAAAACTCGATTTTTAAATATGGTGTTTACACCATATATGCCATATTTATGTACCGACAGATAACCAACATGTTCACCAACCGTAGTACCAAAATAACAAAATCCGAATGACATAAAACAAACCAGTATTACAACAAACATGCAATCCAACATTTTTATAATTAAAAACCCAACAGTTTCATCATATCAATAGCAAAAACATATATTATCACTAAATATTTTTTTGTACTCCGATTTTCAAAACCCTAAAAAAAACCTAAAGAATTAATTTTAAAAATCTGAACACAGATCTAGTGAATAACAAAAAACTACTTATATTGCATCATTAATTAAATAACCTATCAACCCATAATAGCTAAAAATCAATTTTTAAAAGTAATTTGCAAGGTTGATTTTTTGCTTGTAACACAAAATCAAATACCAATCATAGTATTCCAACATGTAACCATCAAGTTTTCATTTACAAAAGTCAATTAAAAAAAATGACAATTAAATATTGAATTATCATTAATACCTGATGCGTCCCAAAGTCCATTATGTTGAATAAGGATAGAATAATTGTTGGTATTCATGATTGAAGTGAACCAAAAATGAACAGAAATAGAGTTCTATGTTTGTTAAGAAACCTTTTGTTGATAGGAGAGAATATTTATAACCAATTTGAGAAAATCATGGAAGGTAAAAGATTTGAGAAATATTGGGAATAGCATAAATTGTGGACCACTAATCAGTTATTTTTTTTTTACTTTTTTTTAATAGGAAAATATAACTTTGAAAAATAACTATTGTTATATAGGGGGGAAAATAATATTGCTATATAGTGGTAATTAAGGTACTTAATTTGTATTGTTAAGTTTTTTTCCCAAATAAATACTACTCCAAATAAAATTTACAAGTTCTTGCAAAATTTACTTGTTTGGGTTATGACTAAGATTAAGTTAGATTGTGGTTTATTGTTATGTGTATTGAAAAAAGAAAAAAAAGTTTATGTGAACAAAATAAAATGATGTCATATTTTGTCAATAAAAGATTTATAGGGTATTTTCGAAGATAGATGAACAAACTTGGATAACCTTTCTGTCCCCCCATCCCTCCCCCCCCCCCTCCAAAAAATGTGCTTGACTTTATTAGATAATTACCAACAGTTTAGTGACCTTCTAAGTTCTTATCTCCTAAATGGTAGGACCCATAGTATAACCTAGGCGTAACATGGCAGATAGAACCATGAGAGGCTCTACACAAGCCACTGATCATCCATAAACAAGATAATAGAAAATCAAGAGATTTTAAAAGACAATTCATAGTTTGATAAAAAAAATGAAGCGGAAGTCTACATAATCTTAAAAGCCACTATTACATCAAGATTGATCGGGACGTAACCGTACATCACATACAATCTGAAAAGATATAAAGACAGAAAGCAATAAAGGCTCTGTTCTTGGAGCATGATGACTCACCAATCTTCAAAATCTTCTAAGTGATCCCTAGCCACGAAGATGGGAAATTGGAACTTCGAACCCTACATTTGAGAAAACAATGTAGGCAAGAGAATGTGTTAGTAAAATTTTTTACCAAGTATGATAACAATGCAAAGATTTATAAATCATGCTAAAAAGGACCTTTTATGTCAGGTGAAGACCAAGTTAAAACCATAAATAAGACGTTAGAAAACATAAGCATAATAATGGCCAATGTAAGTAAAACTCATCGTTGAAAACTTGTGAGATACTTTTGAAGTAGCATTAGTTCATCATTATTGTGGGAAGTAGACTTAACCGAGATAGAGACCATGTGAGCTATAACATGGAATCTGGTGTCTTCCCCACTCAGAAAAGGAGTGTCCTTACTTACCAAGGAAAGAACCTTTACTTCTAGCTTACGTGGATCCACTAGCTAATGTCTATCTAAGACAAACTTTCTATGGTGGCATAGAGGTCTGGGATAAGGAGATTGCTACTATAAACCTGACCTCTAGCTATGGGAGAGCTTGCATATCAATATCCTCTCAGTGTTAAGCATAAATCCCACGGAAGAGTCATAAATCTTAACTTGAGTTATCTTTCATGGAAAGCACATCAAATAGCCAATCCAAGCTAGGTTTCTTTGGAATAGCTCCTAAAACATGATTCAAAGTAAGTGTACAAAACCTTTTAACTCTAAGAATCCTTATGTGAGAAAATCCTTTCACATGCATATATTGAGTAGTATGTGAGAAATCCTTTCACAAATGCTACAACAACATATATGCTTCACTCTCAAAGAAATCTTAAACCATGCTCATCACTTTCATAAAGAACTTGCATATCTTCATAAAGTCATCTTTCATAGTTCAAAACCCACATTAAATCATCTTAGCTTAGAAAAGGTGGGTTATGCATGACTTCATGCGGATTCGTTGAATTATCTCAATTAATGCATATTAATTCATAAAACAATCAATTTAATCAACATTGAAAAGAACCCCCATGACATGGAAGAAAACCCTAACTTCAATGGAGATATCAAAATTTGTAAATCAGAGAAATTAGGAACTCTATGGAGGAAAGAGCTGCATAAATGAAGAATATCATACCTTAGAGTTCAAAGACCATAATCATTTTTAATTGGAGACTTGATCTTAAAACACCAACTTGGCTTCTTTTTCTTCCTAAGAGAGAGAAATATATGGGAAGGATGAATTTGTTCTTCTTTTGCTAAATTGAGAGATTGAATTGAATTAGGTGATTTTGGGGGTAAAAATCCTTATATAGAGCTTTGGGTAGAAGTCAAAATGACATAGTATTGAATTAAAACAATTAGGAAAAGACCCAAAAGTACATGACTTAAAGCTGACACACTAACTCGACAAAGGCGGTCACAGCCCATCTAATAGGTCGTGAAGAAGCTCTGCCAGACAGGCTTCATTGTACCCCTTTCACGAACGACTTAACCGTCAATGTGGAGCTACACGGGCTGTTTAGCCGTGTGTGGTCCTTGACCAGTGGCAAGGGGAGAAGACCCTCTTCTGAGTGGCAACTTGACAAGCCCTTGGATGGCCCGTCAACCTCACCACGGGCCATCTAGGAATCTTTGGGAGGGACACCTGCATGGCAATGTTCTGTGACATCTTCATGAGCACCCAAACACGCCATGGTCCCCTACACGACCCATCTAAGGCTGCATTAGGGTTCCATACCACACTCTTGGGTTCAGGACTTGCCGTGTTTGACCCCTTTCTAACGTTTCTAAAATCTAAGGTGTTACAACGAATCTCCCCTCCCCCCCTCCCCACCCACACACCCACACAATATATAGTTTTCCAATATCAAGTCATGTATGATTTCATTAAATTTATGATACAAGCTTTTCTTTTTAACTTATCATTAAAGATAAAAAAAAATAGGTTTAGCAAAAAAATAATAATGTTCTAATATAAAATAAATTAACAAAAATAATTAGAACACATCCTAAAATGGAGTATAAAATGAATAACAAGATGTTATATCACAAGAAAAAATCAAGAGTACAGATAGAAAGGATTAATTAATTTTCAATATATCTTGGTAACATTATTATTTTTTATTGATATAATATAACTAACTTGAGTAGGTTGATTATTCTATTAAAAGAATTTATGTATTTTATTTTATTCCCATAAATATATAAAATTTGATTAGGTAAATCATTTCTCACACACATACCATATATATGAAAATAATAATTTTTTGCGCAGTCTAAATGATATTATCGTATTTACGACATGCAATTTTCTATATATCTTATTATTTAAAGTAAAAAAAATAATAAAAAATTCATGGTTAAATACACTCCTTTTTTATATATATTAATAGTCTTTTGTATTTAGAAGTTGACACGACATGAAAACTCAAGTAATGATGGCACCTACCATCACCCACGGTAGGTGCAACACATAGCCCAGAACGACAAGCAGCAAGCCTAATAGGAAGAAATATTAAATCAACAAAAAATAACAGTATCATAAGAAAAATAAACAACAATTGGGAAGAAATGACATAACTATACATAATAATATATGATCAAATCCCATGACCCGGTGGACGATGGAACATCCAAAAAAATGAGTACAAGATCAAAAATAAGAAAAACAGGTACAAATTTGTTACGAATAAAAATACTATCAAACGTATATACAAATGAAGATGAGTCAAACTAATTTGCCATTAGGTGACTCTTGATCTACGAATATCCCAACTGCTATGCACAAGATAAATGTTGTCGCCTTCTACTCGAATTTGCATCAACGAAAAGGGACTGCCGCTCCTTTTAATTGGTTTTAATGAGGGCATTTGGGTGTTACCAATAGGTATTAAATTAATAGGAATAGACACAAATATCCTTAAGAAATACTTGTTAGATGACCCTACAATTTGGACTTATGGACCATAGAAATTCTTACGAACCGTACTGGTCAACAGGAGGTCACGTCATAGAGGCCTAAAATTGGCCAACTTCCTATGATCCATTGGTTTGCCTTGTAGACCACTGGATATGAATTAAGGTCACTAGAATCCCCTAGCACAAAGTTGATTTGAAAGCTTTCATATCCATTGGTTTGTGTTGTAGACCACTGGATATGTGAAATATCTGCACTTTTCCTTTACTTTTAAACTTCTCGAATTCCTGAGGTGTTACAATAGCAATTCTTGTCACATGTAATACAAATTGCTGATACTTATTTAAATATATGTAAAGCTATAAGATTTAAATACAAGGAAAATAAAAAAAATATCTTTTATTTTGTATAGTAACCATTTAAGTGGAGTTATTTAAAAGATTAATGATAGCCTTTTGGGATTCAAAAACTGAAAAATGCTTCTGGCAAATAAAGAGGAGTAAATTAGGGAGGTGTTCTTGAGAAAATATAATTTTACTGTTATTTTTAACTTTATAATATATCATATAAATAGAGAAAAAATAATTTGTTTTGAGAAAATAGATAAATAAATATGAATGGTGGCGTCGAGAGTAAGGGTTTGTCACTTTTCCCCTTTTTTGTTTCTTTTCATTTTTCTTAGTTGGCAAAAAAAAAGATATATTTATATATGTATATACATTAAAAAATTCCCTAAAATAAGCTCAGTACATTTAACTTTGTATTGAGTAACGCTTTGTTGTTCTTCTCGTTATTTATAACTCTTTGCAGAAAATTCTTAAATACCAAATTGTGAGGGCATACCCAAAAATTATTAATTTGGTATATAGTGCACCACACAGTTCTTTATAGATTAAGAGTTTATATACTTGCTAAAAATAATAAATTCAACTCATATTCCGAGATGCTACATCTTCCACCACCTAGGATCATTTTTCCTCAAATTTTTCTTTCAGTTTACTTTCGGTTTTATACTAATCAAAGGTATCATATAATCACACGAGTACTTAAACCTTATTTTATCCATTAAGGCCCTTAAAATTTGGTTAACTCTCCAAATTTCATAAAATTTCAGCAGAGTTTCCTATGTAAATAGGCCTATGGAAAACCTTTCAGCTAAGCATAATATATACATGTACGTTTCATAGAGTGTCAGCTAAACACAACTCTTAAACTATCATAAATAAGGCTCCATTTTGCCTTATAGTTGCAAAAATGGGAAAAAAATTACTGAAGCTTACCTTATAGCCTATATCTTGAAGCTACATCCATTTAAGAGTCTTAAATTATATGCATAGATCATGTACCTAAATATATCAAGAAAGAGATTGAAAAATATATTCATCATATCCATGAAGTCTGTTGGGGTATTTGTTAGCCCAAATAACATGACAAGGAAATCAAAGTGTCCATATCTTGTCCGTAAAGTTGTCTTGGGAATGTCTACTTCACGAATCCTTAGTTTGTGATAACAAAAACTTATATCAATCTTTGAAAAGCCTCTATCTTCCTTTAACTGATCAAACAAATCATCTATTCGATAAAGATGATAGGTATTCTTTTGTAACGATCGGTTTTAGTCGTTATAGAAAAGCCAATGGGGAAAAATTTTGGGCAGAAAAACTTTCTCGTAGTAACTTAAAATTTCCCAACCTAGTCCAGTTTTGGATGAAATTGGGGTCATTAAAGTCTAGAGAAATCTGGTAGCAATTAACTGATTTAATTATGATTTTGATTACATGAGTAGATAGAAAAGTCGTTAAGGAACCCGTACAACTTTACATAATTGAATTTGGGTGAGTAAAACTACTGAAATTGATCTTAGTGTGAACGGGTAGTTTCTGAGTGTCATTGGTTGAAGGCGTGTTGTGAAATGGGGGTATTGGAATTAATAATATAGCTCACTGTATTGTGCAAGCCGCTTTGCCGGTGATTTCTGCCGTCATGGCGGGGCCACTGTAGCGGGGTGAGGACCGTTGTGGCGGACCAGATGCGACTTAAAGTAGTAAATAAACCCCTAAAAATGTTTTATTTTACAATTTTTGAACTTGAGAGCTAAGGAACCAACCCAAGGGTTTACTTGACAGTTTTCCAACATTCTACAGGCTGAGGCAAAAGGTAAGATTTTCCCTCCCCGAATCTGTCTTTCAATTCGTAGAATGTAATCTAATGGGTAATTAACGATGGGGAAGAGTTTTGATCTGAGAATTATGGTTGGAAAAGCCCTAATTTGGATAGTGGGATGATGGGTATGATCTATGGTTGATAGAATTGGTAGTAATTCGGGTAATTATTGATTTCCATGTTATTATGCTTGTTTGTAGACCAACAACAAGGGGAACAAATGCGGAAAGGGAAGAATCAAGTTTCTTAGGGTTTCGAGCTTGTTTCGAGGTAGGTGATGGTTGTAATTCAATGATGGTGTGATGTATGTTCATTCTAGCTTTATTATGATACATATATGCATGTGAATGTTGCATTATTGATCACATTAATTGTAAATGAGGATATATGAATGATGAATGACATGAATCATGACTTGATTGTATAACCTTTAGAATGTACTTTGTAATTGTGATTGTGGCTTATTGAATTGATCACGTGTTGCGTTCCGAAACACTAACTTGGATCGGTTGCCACGTTCCGGCAGAATCATTGGATCGGGCACCACGTTCTGGTATGCTAACAGTTTGGGTTTGGGTTCCATGAAAAAGGACCAACGATTTGATATAATTATGTATCTTGAGAAATGTGAAACTATACCTTGTTCGTAAATATTGATAATATTATATATGTTTGATATATGCATGTGATTATATTGTTGTAATGGCTTATATTTGTTGTACTTAGTGGGGTAGCCGTGTGATCCTACCAGTGCATTGTGGTTGTGTACTGATACTGCACTTGCTCTTTCTTTGTTGAGTACAGGGCATCTTTAGGCAGCTATTGGTAGACCTCGTTTAGAATATCAATGATTGCTTCGAATTCAAGGGTGAGCCAATTCTTTCGGGCTACCATGAGTTCTTCTTTCGTCTATGTCCACATTTCGGACTTAGATTTTCTTGTTAGTTGTTAGTTCATTAATTTGGGGTTGTAACCCTTCTTGTTTAGACATGGTTCATTGTTAGATGTTTTGGTACATTGACTTTCAGGTTCTAGGCATTACTTCCGCATTGTTAGTTGTTATTAGAGTTTTGTTTGGAGTTTATGAAAAGTCTATTTTTTTCCTTAGTATCTAACTTGCTTCCGTAACTTAAATGCTTTAATTTTTGGATTAGTGGTTTGGTTTGGATTTTAGTAATGGTTCTCCCACTGGAGGGTTACTGTGGGTGCCAATCACGACAGTCGGGGTCGTGACATCTTTATTGTTATCTTACTTACAACAACACTAGTGCACCCCAAAGTGATAGATTGTGTTGTAAAATGCCCTTATCAAGAAAGACTTTCAACTCCTCTTTTTATTTAGATTCTTGAACTCACTAAACACAATTCTATCAGGTGGAATTTATATTTGCTGAGTACCGGGATCTACACAATCGATATAAAAATCGTTTTCTCTGGGACACCCAAAAACCATTAAGTTGGTACTGTACCATGTAATCCTTTATAGCTTAAGAGTTCTATACTCTCTTCAAGTAATAAACTTATTCGCACTCCGAGATGGTACAGTAATGTAATTCAATTTTGGAGGTGTAAGTTGATGTCCAACAATCAAAACATGTTTTATCGAAGACTGGTTTGTCACAATATATGTGTATGATGCTACTGCCAAAAAAATGAAACAGACTATGGATATGACCCAATATAGAAAGATATGAATATCGAAAATTAGGGTAGAAGGGTTAGTGGATAGCGTAGTAGTCTACCAACTTTAAGGGAAAGGGTACGGGGTTCATCTAATCTGTTAGTTTCCGCTTGATTAGTAGTAGGGGTGTACAAAACCAAAACGAAAACCGAATCAAACAGCAAATCGGGAAAAAAAACCCGACTATATTTGGGTTGATTTGGTTTTAACTAAAAAAAACCAACCCGAGACCAAACTAACTCGACATTATATATATAATTTTAAAATTTTATTTTATACATAAAAATATTTACTTTGATATAACTTTTAAATATTTCTTATACTTTTTCATAGTTTTTATCTTTTAATATATTATTCCAAGTTTGAAACTTAGAATTTTGATTGGTTCCATAAAGCTTATGGTCTATAGATGTTGGTAATTATAATAAAACTTAAATCAAAATCAAAATAATATTAATGCAAAAAGAAAATCAATTTAACACTAAGAATGACAATAATATTGAATATTTGTTCTTTGGTTTTACATTGTTTTTGACAATTAAAGTACATAATCTAATTTTAATTTCCTTTAATATTTAGTCATGTAACTAATACTTATTAAACTTATTTTAGCATGATTTAGTGCTTTTAAATTATGATCATTTTCGTTACGACTTGTTAATTTGCAATATTTGTTTTACGCGATTTCATTATTATTATTATTTTTAGATATTTTAGTGTCATTAATCATATCATTGTTTGTGTTGTATTCTTAAGAAACACCTTAGATAGTTGTATTTTGGTAGGACTAAAGAAATATTTGAAGTACAAGTAAATTATATGTTTGTATGAATACTTTAGCGGAAAAACCCGAAAATCCAAAAAAACCTGAGGTTGAAAAACCAGAGTTTTATTGGTTTGGTTTGGTTTATAGATTTAAAAATCCGACACAAATGGTTTGGTTTGATATTTGAAAAACTCGAACCAACCCGACCATGTACACCCTAATTAGTAGTGTTACTAATTATTATATGAGTAGTGTTTTTACTTCATTTTATTAACTGTTACTTTTTGCGTAATTGGTCTTTTTTAGCTGCAATTTTTAATTTTTCATTTGTTTTATTATTGCTATAATTTTTCTTATGAGTCGACGTTCTAGTTCAAATACACCGTGCATTCCAACACATATACAACTAAGTGAATTTAAAAAAATTGAACTCGAGATAGTAAAAGGTGGTATTTGATGTAAAATTCAAAGTGGTCAAGCGTATATTAGTATTACATTCTTGTAACGAAACAATGATTGGGAAAATGGTGTAAAATAAGTGAGGTGTTTTCTTGACAAAACTATGCTAGTAGGTAAAAGGTAGGTGATGCACCTATTAAAACTTGTGGCAAAAATTAAGGAGGTGACGCACCCGCTTGCTTAAAGTAAAGGACCACATTATTTCTCTAATTTATTAAGTGAAAATGTCCAGAAGGGCTCTCTAAAGGACTCAAGCTTATCACATCTCCTTCATCACTTATTCTCGAGAAAATTACAACCAAGGAAAGCCATAAAAGCTCCATAAGTTTTGGTCTACAGCTCACAATTAAAATCTAAAGCAAACACTTCATGTTTCATGTACAAGTTGGTAGAACATCTCCCATCTTAAGCAATTCAAGTGAATAACCTGATTTAACATCAATGTAAGGGAGAGAGGACAACCTAAACCTTGAAGAATTCAAGTCTTAGCAAGTGAAGATTTAGTCAAGCAAGGTGAGCTATGAGAATTTATATCCCTCTGTTATTCTTGCAATTTTTGTGAAACTTTATATGTGTTAATGAGCTGAGGAGTTGTCACGACCCGATTTATCAAGTCATGATGGCACCTACTATAACCCACCAGCAGGTAAGCCAACCCGTAACCCGGAACAACAAGTAATGGGTCTGAGGGTAGAAATTAAACAAGAGTAGGAAAATAACAACATAAACAGGCGGAAGCAACCCAAAACATATATACAAATAAAGATCCCTCCCAGAACCTGGAAGTCACCAGTACAGAGCTACTACAAAATGAGTACAAGTCCCAAAACTGGACAACAGAGACTGGACTGTCTTGAAAGGAAAAAGACAAGTCTATATACAGATGGAGACTGAAATAGTACAAAACGCCGTGTCCTCACCCCCGTCTCCGGATAAGTCTACTCCAAGCTCGATCAACGCTGGCTACTAGTGCTCGGACCTGCATCACAAAATAGATGCAGAGCGTAGCATGAGTACCAAAACAACAGGTACCCAGTAGGCATCATAGGCCGACTGAGCAAGATAAGCAAAAGTGAACTGAAATGCAAATAAAGGGTCACATCAAGTGCAAAGAGTAGTAAATGGGGGTATGTACACGAGCGTACAGGCAACAAAGACAAGTAATCTAACTAACTCTGCCGGGCTCCCATAAACCGACGGGTACGCTCATGCACAATAAAAGAAACCACCTGCACGGACCCCCATAAGCCCGCTGATGCACCGACAGTTGAAGTAAAATAATAGAGCTAGAAGGTCTATCACAATATTACCAATTTCCGGACTTTTAACTGAACCATTCCCAATCATATTCCAGGATCTCATTACGTCCCGGACTTAATCGGAATCTCTCCAACCTCCAAAACCTCAACCTACAGATGAGAGTAATCAAGACTAAACTGAAGCTTTAGTGAGGAATTGGGAATACACCACGTGCAAGCTGGACCACGGACTCGAACCGGGTACTATAGCTAATGAGTCAACCTATATGGGCTGGACCACGGACTCGAACCGGGTGCTGTAGCCAAAGGTCAGGCACGGGTGGGCTGGACCACGGACTCTAACCGGGTACTGTAGCTAAGCCTGGACATAAGTAAGCTGGACCACGGACTCTAACCGGGTACTGTAGCTAATAGAAAAGCAGGGCATTATGGATACAAGGTCATAAGCTGAGTTACCGACTATCAGACTCAAGTCTGCTACATCAGTCTACAAGGAGCTGACCGTCCGAAACGACGTCGGAAAAAGTTCTACTGCCCAACGACATCCGAAATCTCGCAAGTCTATGGAACACTAGTCTAAGCCTAGACTAAGGCCAAACATACTTCAAATCAATATTATATATACACCACAAGGTATGGATGTTCAATAATATCAAGAGACATGCTGTCATAATCCAACACTTTCCCGAAATAAGGTCTAAGGCAGGGATTATAGAAATTTAGCATGCTCGACACCCGAACCCCTCCATACTCAAGCAAATCAATAACAAATGCCTAAACATGCTCAATCTCACGAGGGAAAGCCATAGCCTACCTGAAAGCCGACCACGCGTGCTCCAACTCACGGTACCGGAACTTTTCCCTTCCGAACGGTCTCCAAATGCTTCCCCACTAACAAAAGGTTAATCACCTCGTCATTACGAATATATTGACACTAAAATTATATTTTTCGGAGACGGACCCAAAATCGGGTCTAAAACGGGATTGTGGGACCCACAATTGGAATCCCGAAAACGAATCCGTGAAAACGTCCCAAATACCTTACTAAACTAATACCCCAAAATTTAGCACAAACAGATGCCTAAAACATGCAAATCAGCCACAACAATTAACACTAGCAGCCCCTTGATCACCCATTTCTGGAAAAACGAGACCCTTCCAACCCAAACAGATTATACCACGACGATCCTTGCGAAAAACTCTACAAGTTAGCCTCAAGAATGACTCAAAACGGACCTAAGATGATCAAGATCTCACATTTCAAAATTCAACAACAATTCATTCCGAAAATCACCCTAGCAGTAGCTAAATTCGATTTCTTACCTCAAACGAAGCCTCCCCTCGCGTTCCTGAGATCACCTCTAGATTCCCCACGAAATTCTCTTGAAGTTAGCCTTTTGAATCACTTAATTCGGGCTTAAAATGGAGGAGAAATCTTATGTTGAAGATGTGAAAGAAATAATGGACGAAATTCGTCCTAAAATCTGGAAATTTCCAGATTTCCATCCGCTGCCACGTGGCGTCGCGTGGCTCTGCCACGTCACCGCCGCGTTAGAATTCTACAACCCTTCAAACTTAAATTTCGATGTTCCGGACTCGTTCGGAGTCGGAAAAATACAAACCATATATGGAATCTGATTGAAAATGATATTTCGGACTCAACGGTGAAGGCGGAATTTCCATTTGGAGATCGCTTCGATGAAAAGTGGGTCCCACACCCAGTATCGTTTTGAGCCAGATTCCACAACTGCCATCTAAAGCCTCGGGAAGTGAACAAAGGGTCGTTCTAGACCAAAATCGATATTCCGAAGCTAACCTAGCTGTCAGAATTTTCATCTGAGCACGTCTTCCAAGAAGGTTGACCAAAGTCAACTTTTCAAGTTATAAAATCTCCAAAACAGGGAAACGGGCCTAAAACCCAAACGAACGACCAGGCGACCGAACAGTCAGTGCCAGCAAGTCATAAATGACTTGGGGTCGCTACAGGAATGCTCTATACGAGGGAAAGAATTCTTTAATTTAAAAATGACCTGGAGGGTCATTACAATATCCACTACTAAAAGAACTTTCGTCCGCGAAAGTAAGAGTCAAGAAGTACCTGAATGCTCAAATAAGCCGGGGAACTGTGCCCGCATCTCATGCTCGATCTCCCAGGTAGCCTCCTCAACTGGACGATGTCTCCAATGGACCTTAACCACAGGAATGGCTCTGGAACGCAACCGTCTGACATCTCTGGCCAAAATAGCAACTGGCTCCTCAATGTATCTCAAACTGTCATCCAAGTCAACTGCATCATACTGAATCACATGGGACTCATCTGGAACATACCGGCGCAACATCGAAACATGAAAAACTGGGTGAATAGCTGAAAAGGCCGGGGGCAAAGCTAACTCATATGCGACCTCCCCAACTGTCCTCAATATCTCAAAAGGACCTATATACCTGGGGCTAAGCTTGCCCCGCCTCCCAAATCTCATTACACCCTTCATGGGCGACACACGGAGGAATACTCTATCACCAACAGCAAATTTCAACGGTCGACGCCTACGGTCTGCATAACTCTGATGTCTACTCTGGGCTGTCCTGAGCCTATCTTGAATCACCCTCACATGATCTAAAGCCTCTCGCATCAAGTCTGTACCGCGCGGCCTGGGCTCTGTAGACTCAAACCAACCAACTGGAGAGCGACAACGCCTACCATATAAGGCCTCGAATGGGGCCATCTGAATACTCGAGTGGTAGCTGTTGTTATACGCAAACTCTGCCAAAGGCAAATACTGGTCCCACTGACCCCCAAAATCCATAACACAAGCCCGCAACATGTCCTCAAGAACCTGAATCGTGCGCTCCGACTGACCATCAGTCTGCGGGTGGAAAGCTGTGCTAAGGTCAACACGGGTACCCAACTCATCCTGGAAGGTCCTCCAGAAGCTAGATGTGAACTGTGGGCCCCGATCTGAGATGATGGAAACAGGCACACCATGAAGACGAACCACCTCTCGAATGTAGATACGGGCTAACCTCTCAGCACTGTAGGAAGTATGGACAGGAATGAAGTGTGCTGACTTGGTCAATCGATCCACGATGACCCAAATACTATCAAGACCACGGGAAGTGCGGGGTAATCCTACAACGAAGTCCATGGTGATCCTCTCCCATTTCCACTCAGGAATGGGTAATCTCTGAAGCTCACCACCAGGCCTCAAATGCTCGGCTTAACCTGCTGACAACTCAAGCAATGCGATACATAATCCGCAATATCTCTCCTCATGCCGCTCCACCAGTAGTGCTGTCTCAAGTCCCGATACATCTTAGCTGTGCCCGGATGAATAGAATATTTGGAGTCATGGGCCTCGGTAAGAATCATCTGAATCAAACCCCCAACTCTTGGAACACAAAGTCGATCACCAAATCTTAAGACCCCATCTAAATCTAAGGTAGCCAGGCCAGTGTCACCTCCCAAAACTCGATCTCGAAGTGCCACTAAGTCCTCAACCTCAAACTGACGGCTGCGAATCCGATCCAGCAGAGATGACTGAGCATCCACATAAGCTAGTACACACCGGGAATCAGAGATATCAAGCCGTACCATCCGGTTAGCTAAGGACTGGATGTCCAAAGCTAATGGTCGCTCCGTAGAAAGAAAAGCTAGACTACCCATACTCACTGCTTTCCAACTCAAGGCGTCCGCTACTACATTTGCCTTGTCCGGATGGTAGAGAATAGAAAGGTCATAGTCCTTCAGGAGCTCAATCCAACGACGCTGTCTCGAATTAAGATCTCTCTGGCTCATAATGTACTGAAGGCTTCTGTGATCAGTATAGATCTCGCATCGAACTTCATACAGGTAATGCCTCCAAATCTTAAGCGCAAAAACCACCGCCACCAACTCTAAGTCATGAGTGGGGTAGTTGCGCTCGTGCGACTTAAGCTGCCTCGACGCATAAGCAATAACGCGGCCCTGCTGCATCAGTACACAACCCAAACCAATGCCGGATGCGTCACAATAAACAGTAAACCCCTCGCCCTCAACTGGAAGAGTCAATATAGGAGCGGTGGTAAGCAACTCCTTAAGCCTCAGAAAGCTCCTCTCACACTCCTCCGACCACACAAACGGAACACCTGGCGAGTAACCGAGTCAAAGGCGCTGCTATAGTAGAAAATCCCTCAACAAAACGCCTATAGTAGCCTGCCAATCCGACGAAGCTACGAATCTCAGTCACAGAGGTGGGCCTGGCCCAATCACGAATGGTCTCAATCTTAGCGGGATCTACCATAATGCCATCCTTAGACACCACGTGCCCCAAGAATGATACGGACTCAAGCCAAAACTCACACTTTGAGAACTTAGCATAAAGTCGCTGGCCTCTCAAAGTCTGAAGCTCTATCCTCAAATGCTGCTCATGCTCCTCCCGGCTCCGCGAGTATACTAGAATGTCATCTATGAAGACTATGACAAATAAATCCAAGTACGGCCTAAGCACCCTAGTCATCGAGTCCATGAACGCGGCAGGGGCGTTAGTTAACCCAAAAGACATCACTAGGAACTCATAGTGGCCGTAACGAGTCCTAAATGCAGTTTCAGGGACATCCGCTGCCCTAATCCTCAACTGGTGGTAGCCAGATCTTAAATCAATCTTAGAAAATACCACGGCACCCTGAAGTTGGTCAAATAGATCATCAATCCTAGGCATGGGGTAACGGTTCTTCACCGTCACCTTGTTCAACTGCCTGTAGTCGATGCACAATCGCATAGTACTGTCCTTCTTCTTTACGAAGAGGACTGGGGCACCCCAAGGCAATACACTAGGCCGAATCAATCCCTTATCTAAGAGATCCTGAATCTGAACACTGAGCTCCTTGAGCTCTACGCGGGCCATACGGTACGGTGGTATAGAAATGGGCTTAGTGCCCGGCTCTACTTCAATAGAAAAGTCAATGTCACGATCATGAGGGAGACCAGGCAGATCAGCAGGAAACACATCTGTAAACTCTCGAACAATAGGTACTGAATCAACGGTAGGACCCTCCGTACTAACATCTCTAACATAAGCTAAATAAGCCAAACACCCGCTAGCCATCAACCTCTGGGCCCGAACAAAAGATATCACCCCAACTGGTGTGCGACTACAAGAGCCCTGCCACACCACTGGTGGAATACCAGGCATGGCTAAAGTAACGGTCTTAGCATAGCAATCCAAGACCGCATGGTGGGGAGATAACCAATCCATACCCAAAATCAAATCAAAATCCACCATATCAAGCAAAATAAGATCAACCCTAGTGTCTCGCCTCTGAATAGTCACCGCACAGGATCTAATTACCTGATCCACTACTAAAGAATCACCTACCAGGGTTGAAACACGCAACGACTCAACCAATAGCTCTGGGATCATACTCAATCGAGGAGCACAATAAACAGATATATAGGAATAAGTAGAGCCTGGATCAAATAAGGCGGATGCGGGCTGATGGCATAATAACACTGTACCTGTGATCACATCGTCCGAGGTCTCAGCATCTGCTCTAGATGAAGCTGCATAAAAGTGGGCCTGGACTCCCCTACCCTGTGTATCGGCTCTGCCCCCTAACCTGCCTCCTTGGGGACCACCCCGTATACCTTGGTGACCACCCCTACGGTTCTGTCCCTGGCCTCTGCCTCTAGCTGGAGGTGCTGGCGCATACCTAGCTGCCTGTGGAGCGAGTAAGGCTAACCTGCGATGGGGACACTCGCGGGCCCAATGATCTAACTCCCCACACTCATAACACCCCTGGGACTGTCGACTGAGAGCTGGAGGTCGGCTACCTCGGCCAGAAGAACACATCTGTGAACTATCTCAGCCCCGACTAGGACCGACACTAAAACCAATATGGCGGTGCTGATCACCCTTCGATGCCTGGAGAGAGGCCTGGAAGGGGCTACTAGACTGACCCAACTGAAACCTCTGCTGAGATCTATCATAAGACTCTCGGGGTCTGAAACGGCGCCTATCATGGCTATCCTCCTATCTAGCTCTCTTGCCGCTGCCCCTTGGGCCTCGCGACGGAGCTGCTTGATAGTGCGGGCATGGTCCACTACATCCAGAAATGAGCGGCCCGCTGAGACTAAAGACTAAGTCTCAATCTGCAACTATAGTCTCAAACCCCGAATAAAACAACGAACCCTCTCCTCCTCAGTAGGTAATATCATGGCGGCATGCCTGGAGAGCTCGTGGAATCGGGCCTCATACTCTGATACTGTCATGGAGCCCTACTCTAACCGAGCAAACTGATCTCTGATGCTCCTGGGAATAAATCGGGCCAAGAAGGCCTCTGAAAACTCAGTCCATGTGACCGGTGGAGACCCAGCTGGCCTGGTCTCTAAGTATGTACGCCACCACTGCCTGGCGGGACCGTCTAACTGGTAAGCGGTGAAGTCTTCTCCTCTCGACTCCACTAAACCCAAAGTCTGTAGCCGCTCGCGGCAAGTAACTAGAAACTCGTGGGCATCCTCCCCCACTGCCCCAGAAAACCTCGGCGGTGATAGTCGAAGGAACACCCCGAGCATCTTCTGCTCCCGTAGTGGCATGACGCCCTCCAAATCGTCAGGCTGAACAACCGGTGTCGCTAGATGCTAAACAACCGGTATCGCTGGTGTAGGCTGGCCCTGCGGTACTGGAACGGCTGGAGCTGGGGCCTGCTGCATACCCCCAATGGCAGCAAGTATCTGTACGAGCATCGCCTGTATATCTGGAGCTACCACAGGCTCGGGCGGTGGCTGGGCTGGTCCCGGGCCTATCGGTTGCTGTTGTGCTGGAGCTGCTGGTGGCTCTATCACCGGCTCCGGAGTTTGCTCTCGGTCCTGGGCTGGTGCTGTAACTCTGGCACGACCTCGAGGTCGGCTTCTACCCCTAGCTGGGGCCCTACCACGCGTGCGAGCCATCCCTATAAAAGAGTGGTACAAGTAAGATTTTCAGAAACCGATAAGACACACAATGCACGACAGTGATACAAAAGCGACACGTTCCTAAAGACATCCTGTAGCCTCCCGAAGATAAGTACCGGACGTCTTCATACCGATCTGCAGGACTCTACTAGGCGTTAGCTCTGTACAAGTGAGACCGACGAACCTGGGCTTTGATACCAATTTGTCACGACCCGATTTATCAAGTCATGATGGCACCTACTATAACCCACCAGCACGTAAGCCAACCCATAACCCAGAACAACAAGTAATGGGTCTGAGGGTAGAAATTAAACAAGAGTAGGAAAATAACAACATAAATAGGAGGAAGCAACCCATTAGATATTTACCAAAGAACCCCTAACAAGAAAGCCTCTTCCCAGGCACCACGCCCATGTTCAGACCCGTAAAGGGCACCACAGCTCATGATAGTGCATGTGGTCCCTTTACCAGTAGCCATCTCAACTTGGAAAGACCCCCATGAAGTGAAGGCAACCCCACGAGCCATCCCATTATCCGTTGTCTTCACCACGAACCTTGAAGTGGCTCGTGAAGAGGAGCCTTCCTTGGGCAGCTTTAGGGAGCTCACTGCCTCACAAACCACGGGTGGCACCATGACTCATGGTGGCACCCACGGGTCATGAAGGCCCTCGTGGTCATGGTGGGCTGTGGCTAGGTGCATTTTTACAGCCTTGGCCCCCTTACCATGGCCCTCACCTAATTTCCCTGGCCCTTGCCCTTAACCCTGACGTTAACCTTCACGTTTAGACTCTAGTTTAACCTAATAATTTCGGAGGTGTTACAGTGGTACTCGGTGATACACTTAATGTGAAAGGCATACTTGAACGAGCTCGTCAACTGAGCTTCAAACATCTCAAACCTAGAGCAAGAGAAAGGGGAGCTTAAGAGTAGTGGGTGATTTGCCTAATGTGATCGGCGAGCCCGACTTATGTCGCCCAATACGTCAAACATTGGGTTCTTCACTTAATTTTTGAAAAATTATAAATAGCCCAAAGTGGAGAAAAAGAGGAAGAAATTCTTAAGTCTTGACAAATAATTAGAGAGAGAAACACTTTCTAGCTTTTGGAGTTTTTCAACTTTATTCTTGAAAATTAAAAATTGAAGATGAGTTCAAAGTCGGTTTACATGAAATTGCTGAATTTCATGTTACCCATGGTAACTTTCAGGAAAGGTATAACTTTGTTACCCTTCATGATGAGGGGAAAAACCCCCAAGATCTATGGGTGCAATTATGAGGTTGTGTGTTGATTTAATGAGTGGGTATTTTTTTATGCTTTGTTTTGATGTTGTTCATACATTGATTTGGGCTAATTAGCATAGGGTTAACTTATGGGCTAAGGTTTCAAACTTAGTTCCTACTTCGGATCTACGACTGATGCTAGAACGAGATTGATTATAGTGGATAATTAGTCCTATACTTGTAATTTAGGTTTGATATTTGTAACTTGCTTGAAATACAGGTAATTGGTAAGTTCTATTACCCTATAGCTGCATAAAAAAAGAGAATAGTACAAGGTTTGGGTTGTTCCATATAGCACATTGATGAGATGGAATGGAGGTTCTATGAAATGATGCGATGAGATCGAAAGAAGATTTGTGTCGTTGAAGATGACCCAGCCTATCCATGAATGTGCATCACTTTAGAGTAGAAAAATAACCTCTATATGACATTGATTTCCAATCACCGCACCCCTAGATTATGTGTTGCTTATTAGAATTTCTAAAATCTTAGTTTCATTGAAACTATCGATAACGAATTCTCTTTATTAAATTTGGTTGAATCAACCACCCGCCTATTTTATTGCTGCAAATGAATGAATTTACATTCCAAATTTTCTATAAAATTACTAGCCCTCTATCAATCTCTATAAGATTGGACCCCAACTCTTCATTAGCAATTTTTGTTGAGTACGACTGCTTAATCTTTTGATTTGTTTTAAATAGTAGTTTGGGTGGTATCAAAAATGCTGTCGCTGTCGGAGGATAATTACTAGACATTCCATTTGAGAAATATATTAGTTTGTAAATTTTTTTACTTTTAGTAGATTGTTGCTTGGTGTTGTGGTTTGCTGATTTGCAGGTTTAGGACACGAGTGACCAATGTATTGACGGCAATATTCACTATGGGGAAAAAATGAAAACATGGATTATTTGAATGAAATGAATGTGAACAACATTCAAAGCAGGAGAACCATCCAGATACCTCCTATAGGCCAAAGGGTAGTGTTTCATGTAACCGCAACAATGCTAAAATTTCTCCAACTATGAGGACTTTTTGGGGGTTTAGCTCTTGAGGATCCAATGAACACATTTGGAAATTTTTTGAGGTGTGTGGGTCGTTTGTGTTCAAAAACATCTCATAAGAATCCGAGAGGTTGAGGTTATTCATGTTCTCTTTGATCGGTGAAGCTAAAAGTTGGTTGGTGGAACTGCCCAATGACTCTATCACTTCTTTGTAGAAGTTGAGTGAAGCTTTTTTTGAGAGATTCCTTTCCCCCGTGAAGTTGGTTAAACTTAAAACCCAGATCCAAAATTTTAAGCGAATTGGAGGTGAACCTCTACATGAAACTTTGTTGCGGATCAATAAACGACTCTTGCTATGTACAACACATGATGTTCTAGCAAATTTGTTGTTGCAATACTTCTAATACAACCTTGATTCACTCAATAATGGTGTGGTTGATCAGTTGGTCCAAGGAGGATTAATGGGGGACAACCATATGAGGTAGCAACATTGTTAGTAAACGACATGAGAAAGGTTAACCGAGCATGGCATGCTAGAGAAGACACAATGTGTATTCTACTATTGATCATGAGCAAATAACATTTCGAGAAGGATAATGAACAAGATTAAAACATGTCAAAAACGATTACCCAACTTAATTTGTTATATAAACATATCTTGGATGGTGGACTTAAATTAGAGAATGTGGTTGGAACAAGTTCTGGGAAGTACCTAGATTACACAAAATTTGAAGCATTATAAAATGAGGAAGTTCAATACTTGGGAAACCAAATGGGAAGTTCTCAACCAAAGTACCAATGACAAGGTGGGAACCAAGGTTTGATAAAGGAGTGAGATAGTTGTTGGAAAGATTGGAGAGGTTGAAATTGAAGAGACAGGGAGGCTGACAATGATAAATAAATCCCTTCCCATGATAGTCCATGACCAAAAGAACCAACTGGTCTTGAAGGAAACCAAACCAAGTAAATGCTCACAAGGATCTTTAACAAGGTTAGAGGATCTGACAAAGTGTACAAAAAAATTAAAATGACTTTTGCACCTAATCTCAAATAGCGACCTCTCATTTGGTGTCTATCAAATTGTTGGAAACTAAAATCTGCCAGATCTTCACTTATTTCACTCCAAGGCAAAAGGAACGTTTCCTAGTGACACCGTCCCAAATCAAAAAAATGAATGTTGATGAAATTAGAACCATGTCGTGCCACAAAATAAAACAAGGTGTGTCTTGGAAGGAAACCAAAGTCTTTAATTTTATTTAATTTCTTTCAATAACGTACTTGTGAGTGCATGTTGAAAAGAAGACAATGTGTTGCAAGGGAAACAATTGGCGATTCCAAAGCCATAATAGTGATCCACCAAAGGGATTGTGCGGACTCATTATTTTTCGCCTTTTGAGCTAGAAAATGTTGAAAAGTGTACAATCCATTTAGGTTATCAGAGATCCAAAAGGCGATCCACCAAAGTACATTATGTGGGCTCCATCGAGTATGTTGAATTAGTATTCAGGTTTTGTTTTTTTTAGTCTTCTTCGGCAAGTTTCAACTCCAGTTGGCGATGCATCGAATGCACTCAGCGATGTTATTTGTGACCGCCGAACATGCCTAGAGTAAAAAGTCAAAGGGTCTTTTAATTTTATAAAGGAAAACCATTTGCCATCTCTAAGACCCATTCTTTCCTTGCACTTGGAATAGCATATTTGAGTGTGTGAGTATCCCTTTTATGTGATTATTGAGTGCATTATCTTTCTAGATCAGTCGACCCAAACTGTAACCTCCCATGTTCTCCCATTTTGCTTCTCTTTGATGTTGGTTTTCCACTTCTATTTTATGATTTTAGCTTAAAAGTGTGTTTTATGTATGGACGAAAGGTCATTTGATGTTTGTTAATTTTGTTGGGTAGTGCTACATTGTTGATATTGAATGATGCCCATGTGTTAGATAGTTGAAGTTGTGCCTAAATTTATAAACTTGAATGTGTTGGGTGATTGTTGAAATTGAATGCTAAATTTTGTAGGGTCTTACATAAATTCTATAAGGGTGAAGTCTTATTATCAGAGGGTTAACCCGATTGCATGATTTTGTCCCATGATAGATAGTGAATACTTACTTAAAGGGTAAATCGTCAATTTGAGCAATTCTTTGTGATATTTAGGGGAAAGTCTAACTGCCCATAGATAGATTAGCATGTGGTTAGATTGAAAAGTGGATGAAGAACTTGATATTGTTGCGTATATTGGTTTAATCTCCGAAAATAGGAACTGAGTTAAACACCACCTATTTGGTGAGCTTATCGAAGACCGCTAAGGCAGTTAGGCAAATCTCTGAGTAAGCCCCAACTCGCCTTTTTAAGTAAATATGTGACTTTGGGTACTGTTCCATTCAGCAAAATTGTCTTAGTCCGCTGAACCCACTGGGTGAATCACCAAGTGGGAGTGGACATCATCTTTCATTCATGTTTCTTTACATTTTGCACTATCATTTTGGGTGAACTTATCTTAGCTCACTGAAACAAACTTGGTGACTCGCTGAGTTGGAATTGACTCCACCCATTATGCCTGAGTTCTCTGACATTTGATATTTTCAAAATTAGGTGAACTCATCAAAGCTTGCCTAATCTATTTGGCGAATCGCCTTTCCATTTGGCGAGCCTCAGAACAAATTTTGAACTATGTTTTTAATTGAGTTTGTTTTCCGCTAACCTTTACCAATTCTAAGTTTGAATTATTCTACTTTGCAGATATGTCTAAAACAAAGGGTAAGTAGGTAGGCTCTTCAAATACATAGTCCAATAGGGACTTCTCTCCTCCTTTCCATCCTTTTAAAAGGCATAGGTGCATCACCATCAACAAGCCATTTGAGTACCCTAGAAAACAGTCCACTCCATGTTCTCCTATGAGTGTGGGTAAGAGACCAAGGAAACATATATTCACAAAAATGATGGATATTCGGTCCAAATTGGTATCACCTTCTCAAGATCAAACCACTGCTTCTCGAGTTCTACCTATAATAGCTCGAAGGGCCCTTAATAGACTCAAGGTTGATCGAGACCAGACAATCTGAAGGAGCGGAGGCTCTCCACTAATGGAGTAATGATTGATTACCAGGCCATATGGGTGACTATTAAGTTCCACTAGTTCAAATTGTTTACAGGACTTAGACAACCATATGTGCCAAAATGGGTAAGAAAATTGTACGATGCTTACACAAAGGCCCTACCTAAGAAGAAGAAGGGCACATTTAAGAAGCTCTTAGAGTAAGTGGTGTTATGTGGCAAAAGAGTGCAATGTTATTCCAATGTTATAAATGATATTCTTGTTTCGTAAATCAACAAAATAGATAGATAAAAGGTCGAATGACATAAGTCCATTGAATGTACAAGTATGTAATATAGTTGAATAACAAATAACTGAAATAAAGCACTGATATAGATAACAATGTACTTAAGTTGAATTTAAAGAAATAAAGGAGTTAAATCACTTAATGCTTTACAAAATTCTTTCTCATCTCTGCACTCAACATAATAAGTGATATATATATATATATATATATAAATACACTTTAACTTTATTGAGAGATTTTCTAACCTAGAACCATCACTATGAGATACGTGATGCTACAACGTCTCTCCCACGCAGCCAGAACTGTCATATACCTTGTCGGGGTGTAGAATACCTCAACTAACGGGATCCACTAAGTTATGCTTAAAAATCAATAAGGAATCATCTAAAAAGTATAACCCTTTACCCCTATTGGAATACATGGGTTATAAGGACTTTGAGGGGTCTGTGGTCATCCCCATATCATTGCTCAATACTACTCTCAATAATATATACTTATGCTCATATGTTGAAAAAAATAAATCTTCCTTTGGTTTGATATATTTGTTCAAACTATCCTCTTAAAAGAGGTAACTACTCTTGCAATATCTTTTGTAATCATAACTTATATAGAAATCTAAGTTTCTGTTTTATCAATGTAAAAACTGATGCTTCTGTGTGATACATAGTCCCTTTATACTCTTACTGAATTCATACTTGAAAAATCTTTCTCAAAAACATATAAAAATCATTTTTTAATATGATCATTGATGACTCGGGAACACATATTGCATAAACATTGATGGTATATCTTGATACCATACTGTTCATACATTGATGGCATACTCGACTTTCATACTAATAATGTTCTCTTTCTCAAAACTGATCTTTACTTCCTCAAAAACTCAATTTAAAACTCAAGTGTTGGCTTTAAAAAGCTTTTTCCAAATTTATAACTCAAATCATAGGGTTCATCTAAAATTATGGACATGAATGACTCAACTCAGGGATCTTAATAGCAATAAGGACACTCAGTACTCAGAACTCAAGACTCAAAAACTCAAGGACTCAAGAACTCAAAACTTATAACTCAACAATATTTCTCCTCTCAAAAATACTCAATGCATAAGGTTCATGCTGAAATATAGACATTAATGACTAAGCTCAAGAATTTTAATGCAAAACATATAACAATTCAATAACAAGGAATAAAATTTCAAAAAGAAACATGAACTCAAGAACTCAAATCAACTTATCTCAAGAATACCCTGTAGTAACTTAATATTAAATATAAATTTATAAATTGATTCGGAATATATTAAATTCTTGAATATATTAGTCCAAATAAATACTATGGCTAAATATAATTTAGTTAATTATTTAAATCTAATAAATATAGATTTATTTAAAGCCCGCTCCATAAAGCCCATATGACATGTCACTTAAATCTGATTGGCCGAAGGGAATCCTATTCCTGTCACAACTCCTTTATTTTAAAATTATAAAAAGGGGTCCTCATAATTCAAAAATGGAACCATGAATTCGAACAAGAAGCTAGAGAAAGCTGGTGGATCAAATGCCGAAATTTCTCTACAAGTTCAAGAATTGAAGAATTCAAGTGTTCAAGTTCAAGATTTGAAGAAGTCAAGATGGAGTTCAAGATCAAGTTCAAGAACGATCAAGATCAAGACCACCGGATTCAAGATCAAGCTCGAAGCCCTTGAAGTCAAATAGAAAGTCAAGCTCAAGATAAACTTCAAGTCAAGATCAAGTTAAAGATCAAGATCAAGTCCAAGTCCAAGTTCATGATCAAGATCAAGATCAAGATAAATCCGTTCAAGATCAAGCTCAATAGCCCTTGAATTATATTTGAAAAGGCGAACTCAGAGGAATCATAGAGATTGTAACACTCACACTTGAAATAATAAATATGATTATTGCTATAATTTTCTATTCTTGATTATTATTTTCTAGACACAAATTTTATTATCTACAAATTCTGGCACGCCCAGTGGGACAATCTCTACCTCTCACTCAACTTTTCAAGCATCAAATAATATCAAAATGACTTGCACTATAGAAGAATGACTAGCAAGATTGACTAAATCAATTGAAGGCTTAACGAAGTGTGCTCACGAACAAGATGCTAAACTTTACAAGCTAACAAATAAGATGGATAACATGATCGAAATAAGATGGAATCAAGAATATTTGAAGTTTCTTAAAATTCAAGACGAAGGAGAGTCTTGCATAAAGCAAACAAAGATCAAAGAGATTCATCTCTCCACTGGAGGTTTGATTCCCAATTATCAATTGAAGGAATTTATCATAGAGGCTATCAAAGACAAGTCTGAGTCCCCATACAAATTTTCTTCTACATATACAAAGCCATATACACAAAAAATTGATTACTTTAAAATGCCTGAGGGTTATCAACCTCCTAAGCTTCAACAATTTGATGGCAAGGGAAATCCCAAACAACATATAGCGCACTTTATCAAAATTTGCAATGAATATGGGACGTATGGTGATTATCTCGTGAAAGAGTTCGTTCGATATCTCAAAGAAAATGCCTTTGATTGGTACACAGATCTCAAACCAAATTCTATAGATTGTTGGGAAAAATTAGAGCGAGGGTTCATCAATCGTTTCTATAGCCGATGACGCGTCATTAGTATGATTAAACTTACAAATGCTCGTCAAGGTGAAGATGAGCTAGTTGTTGACTTTATCAATCTCTAGAGAAATTTGAGCCTCA
Source organism: Solanum verrucosum (assembly GCF_900185275.1). Classification (NCBI taxonomy): domain Eukaryota; kingdom Viridiplantae; phylum Streptophyta; class Magnoliopsida; order Solanales; family Solanaceae; genus Solanum; species Solanum verrucosum. Next base: position 217,480 of record NW_026020056.1, read on the forward strand.
ACTGCAAAGATCATATTAGTGAAACTTGTAGCATTGAAATATGCATCGAAGGCATGGATTATGGTCTTCACTACATCTTGCAAGGATTAAAGCCCAATACATTCGAAGAGTTGGCAACTCATGCACATGACATGGAATTAGGCTTGACATTAAGAGAAGATCAACGATCTCCTGTCTATGAACCTCATGGAGATATAGAAGAACTCAAAAGTCCGAGCAAGTCTACATCTGAAGTTGAATTTGAAGAGTAAATTTATACCTAAACGCTCCTAGACGCATGAGGCTAAACTGCATATCACAAAACTCTTCAAATTTGAGCTAAATCTTCAAGTTCAAGCGCTCCTAGACGCATGAGGCTAAACTGTATATCACTAATCTCTTAAAATTTGATCTAAATCTTCAAGATGAAATGCTCCTTGAAACACGAGCTTAAACTGTATGTCACCTAAATCTTGAAGTTTGAGTTAAATCTTCAATTTGAAATGCTCCTTGAAACGCGAGCTTAAACTGTATATCACAAAGCTCTTCAAATTTGAGTTAAATCTTCAAGTTAAAATGCTCCTTGAGACACGAGCCTAAATTGTATATCATAAAACTCTTTTAATTTGATCTAAATCTTCAAGTTAAAATGCTCCTTGAGACACGAGCCTAAACTATATATTATAAAGCTCTTTTAAAATGCTCGTTAAAGTACGAGCCTAAATTGCATGTCACTCTTGGCCCGCAAGAGTATAAAATGTGTACGGCACAACAACCAAAAAAATCACTCACTCCCCAGAACTATGTTGTGACTTGATCCTCTTCATTGAGGTACGTAGGCACTTAGAACCATATTCTAAGTTCAGTTGCATGAGTGTCAAAAACTAAATGTTTCCACTTGATTTGTCACATGAAAGTTAAAGCTATGAGTAATCTTTCACAAAACTTCATACTTGCACCAAATGGTGGTGACTCGATGGGAACAAACCCTTGTGAATAAAAATTGTTTCAAGATGAAGTCTTCAAAATCTCCAAATATGCAAGTTGAAGTCTTTAAATTCTTCAAGTTTGCAAGTTGAAGTCTTCAAATTCTTCAAATTTAATCTTTGAAAGATAAAATATCTCAACAAGACTTGAAGAAGGGGGCATTTGTAGTCACTTAAAATTTATTATATATAAATTTATAAAGTAATTCGGATTATATTAAATTCATGAATATATTAGTCCAAATAAATATTATGGATTAATATAATTGAGTTAATTATTTAAATCTAATAAATATAGATTTATTTAATGCTCGCTCCATAAAGCTCATATGACATGTCACTTAAATATGATTGGCTGAAGGGGAATCCTATTCCTATCACAACTCCTCTATTTTAAAACTATAAATAGGGGTCCTCATAATTCAGAAAAGGAACCAAGAATTCGAACAAGAAGCTAGAGAAACCTCGGGGATCAAAAGCCGCAATTTCTCTACAAGTTCAAGAATTCGAGGATTCAAGAATTGAAGAATTCAACTATTCCAGTTCAAGATTTGAAGAAGTCAAGATCGAGTTCAAGATCAAGTTCAAGGACGATCAAGATCAAGACCACCAGATTCAAGATCAATCTCGAAGCCCTTGAATTCAACTAGAAAGTGAAGATCAAGATAAAGTTCAAGTCTAGATCAAGTTCAAGTCCTCAAAGTCATGCAATATTTATATAGAGGTCAAATCTAAATCATCCTAGTTTGAGAAATATGTCACTAACGGCCCTCGAATCATGGATAAATCTCAGGAGAGTAGAATCAAGGGAGGAACAGAATTGTACCCGCAATCTTGATGAATAACATTATGTTTCTTCATTTTTTTATGATTGTAATTATTTTCTGTAACTTAAAAATTTGTTGCAAACATACCCAAATCACTGATTCGAAAGTAGATGTAGGGCATGTGGAAGAACTAGTCCAACACTATGATAGCCTTACATACCTGGAAGAACAAGTTTCTTGAAGAATATTTAAGAACAACTTGATTAGAAGCCTTGAAACCTTAACTTGAAGGAAGAAAATCAAGAAAACCTTTCTTGAATTGGTTTCTTGAAACTCTATAGCCAAGAAATATGATTTTCATTAGTGATTAACAGTTGTATGGAGGAATTTTAGTTGTAAAGAATGAAGTTCTTGGAGAAAGACTTACATTGAAGAAGAATCTTGAAAAAGATCGATTTTTTGTTATGATTTTATCTTAGATGGTGAGAGAGAAGGGAATGATGGACTAATAAATGAAAATCTGATTGTTTTGGGTCTTAAATTTGTCTACAAATTCTTTTAGGGTTTTATTAGATGTAAAAAGATAAAAAAGACCCTTTTTAATGTTTTCCCATCGGCTAATTTGTAATAACACTGTATCAGGTTACTAAAATGGTCATAACTTTTTCCTTAAACCTTGGATGGATGCGAAATTGGTGGTGTTGAAAGAGGATTCAAATACCTATAATTTGATAGGTTAGGTCCCACGTAACTCTTTATATTTGAAGAGATATAGTAGTTTGAAGTTGACCCAAAGAGAATCTTACATCAAAACTTAATCGGTTAGGAAACTTTCAACTCAAATTTGTGCTAGGAGATTCTAGTGACCTTAATTGATATTCAAAATCATTCACAAACTAAACAATTTACCTTTACATATATGAGAAATTTAAGAATCACCTGGTACAATCTTATTCACAAATAAAGAATTGTTCGGATCTTAACTTAGAAATTTTTGGGGTGTCAAAGTACTCACCTCTTGCTTCTACATTTGTGTAGGTTATGAGCCCAGATCTTCATGATTCTCTCTCTTATCTTTTTGTTTGAGGCTTCCTATGGATATTTGTGAGGCAGTTGATTGTCATCTCAGTATACCTTTATAGTCCTATTTGTGATCTTGTCCTACTTTAGAGACAACATCATTTGAGACTTCTTTATTTCTCTCAAATGCATTGCAATACTAAGAGTCTTGAACACATGACAACCATGTTTTGGGGGATTTAATTAAGTTGAATTTGTTATCCGCGTTGTTAATTATTATTAAATTTTCAGTCTTATTTCACTTCCGCATTTTATTATATTTGGTTTTGATTTTTTTGGCTAACTTGTCTTGGTGGGATAAGACTAGTGTCATCACATCCATTTTTCGGTCGTGACACTTTAGATTCAATCAAAGTGAGTACACATATTGAAACTTCATAGTTGAAAATAAAATAATAGACAAGAACTAAATTGAAATGTATAAATAGATAGAGAAGATTGTGTGAAGAATTAAATTTGAACTTTCATATTTAAATTCACAACGGTTAAAATTATTTCAAAATTATATTATTAACGCTACCTTATTAATGATTATAACTCAACTTTAAATTCATAACACTACACTTGTTTTTTAATAATATTTCACTTTATTTGACTAAATGAATGATGAAAGTTGGAAATGAAATAATAGGCAAAACTAATTAGAAATATAGACAGAGAGAGAAAATTATGTGTAAATAAAAATTTTAACTTTCAAATTTTAAATTTTAAATTCATAATGGTTACCGTTGTTTCAAAATTAAATGGATAATACTACACTAAATGATTAAAATTCAACTTTTAAATTTGATTCATGTTGGAGAATTTAACTTAAAAAACACAAATTACTAGCCCACAAACCCAGTCCATATAATGCTCATGACCCAAATCCGATCTGCCTCTAGTAGCTTGATTTCTAGAGTTAGGTGGATCATAGTATGGGTCCAACAACGTCACCCCGAACCGGCGCTGGACCAACTTATTTATAATTGCTCGGCCAAAAATTTGTGCCCGCTTGCAAAAATGGCTAATGGATCGAGTTGGCCAGGACCAATATAAACTTACTTATTATCATAAATAGGTGTAGCCAAAGATAATTTTATTTTTAGCTATTATGTTTTCATAGAAGATAGTTAAATTATTCGGCTATAAATATTTAATCATCACTATTTAAATATTGCATATTTTGTGCCAAAACTACGTTGTCACCAAATCACAAATTGATTAGAGACAATAAAATGATTGTCACTAATTGCTTATATTATTAGTGAGAAAAACCAAGGTCACTAATAAACATAAAATATATAGCTAAAGGTTACAACCTTTAACTACGATATCTAATTTTTTGCTAATGTAACAAAAAAAATATTGTGACGAAACATTTTCATATAAAAAATATTACTAATTTTAAGACAAAAAATAATTTGTCACAAATGTGATGCATAATTAGTGACATTATAATGTGTCACTTAATTTCAAATTTGTCGCTAATGATTCTTAATAAATGGCGTCAAATTATGTTTTGGTAGGAAACTTTAGTGGACAAAACTTCACTACGAAATTATAAGTTTCTTCACTATAAGTATGTTGCCCATGCATTTAAACACGAAATTAATTTTTTTTTCACAAAAGATGAATAATTAGTGATGACTTTTGTATCATTACTAGTAATTTCGTAGCTAAATATCACATTTGTTGTAGTGGCTCACCACCTATTCGAACTTTAAATGACAAAGCAACTAGCCACGACCGGGAGTAGGAAGATATTCAGACCCTACATTAGTTAGACATTGTAGCCACAAGTATGCATTAGTACATAGAATGCACTAGGTATCAGGGATATGCAATAAAACATAAAAGATGATCTTAAGGGGAAATGGAGAAAAACATGATATGCATGACCAAACTAAAATGTAGTAAAAACCGATAAAGAAAAATCATAAACCAGGAACTTGGTCAACATATCTTAAAATCGTATAGAAAACTTCATAAACCTTTAATAATAACTTAGTTTGTTTCATGGGATATTTATTATTAACATATATAGAGCACGTGAACTATAACATAGAATATTATGTCTTACTCCCACACTGAAGAGAGATATCCTTGCTTTCCATAGCAAAGACATTAAACTTCTAGCTTAGTTCAATCCCCTAGCCATATCTTTCTAACTTAAAACCTACGGGGATAAGTAGTTAGTGTTAGACCCGGATTCGAAAAAGGGAAACATAGTAGTTTTCAGGAATTTCGGGTGATAGCCACGGGGGCTAACCAAGGCCTGTGGATATGACCACGGACCATGGACTAGGCACCCTAATTGTTCAGAAGCCATGAAACCACAACATGACCAACAAATCGTCGGTAAGAACGTCGTTCAGGGTTGAGGGCCTGTGGTTCCAGGGCCCCAAAATCACCATTCTTAGCATAGATGACGGTCGTGTAGGACGGACCATCGGTTAGTCCACGGTCCGTCGTTAGTGGTCCGTTGGTGGTGGGTTCGGCAGTTATTTCAGGAGTAGTTGGGCTTTTTCCTAATTATTTCATCTCTATACTACACCATTTTACCTTTCACTAAGACCCCTATATAAGTTATTCCAACCCCTAAATTAGTTCATTCAATGCATTCTCTTCAAATTCACCAAAAAGAAGAACTCTAAAATATTTCTCTCTCTAGAAAGCTTGAGAAAAAGTATTCAACCTAGGGTTTCAAGTCAAGTGTCAATTCTTACATTGAAGATAAGCAATTGGCTTCAAGGTATTATAGTTTTCATCCATGAATTTCTTTCAATTCATGGAGTTCCAATATTCCTCTATTTTCAAAGTTAGAAATCCCCAATTGCGTTAGGGTTTTAATCAATTGTCATGGGTTCTCTTGATTATTGATTTAAATGATTGAAATATGATCTCTTATGCATGAATTGATGAAATAATATGATTTTATGATGATTTTCCTTTGAACCCATGTAATTCTCATCTTTTCCAAACTATGATCATATGATGTGGGTTGATTATGAAGGAAACTTTTTATGAAATCAAGCACGTATTAATAGAATTATATCAATTGTGATGAAATCCATATCTAACCCATTTTTCTAAATATTGATGATTGGAAGTGGGCTGTAAACTTGAAAGGTAAATTATGGAATTATGCATGTTCTTATGAAATTTATGCAAATGTTTTAACGATGCTTTGAGAGTAAAGTATCAATGATGATGTTGTTGTAGTGTTGTTTAAAGGAGTTCTCATATACACATGAAAGCTTGATGTGAAAGATTTTCTCACATAATTAGGATTCTAAGGTTGATAGGTCTTCTCACCTAAGTGAATCAAAGTTTAAGATTTATCCTAATGAAACTTATCTTGGACTAGTTATTGAATGATACGTTTCCATCGATAATGACTTACCTTGGATTGGCAAGATAACGTGCCCTTCCATGGATAATTAGAACAAGTAAGAAATGACTATTCCATGGAATTTATGATTAGCACCGAGAGGATGAGATGGAAGCTCTCCCGTTAGTAGAGACCGGGTTTCTAGAAGCGATATATTTATCCCTTACCTATGTGCCCCCATAGGATGATTGTCTAGATTGACGTTAGCTAGAGGATTCACCTAAGCTAGAAGTTCATGGTCCTTACCTTGGAAAGTAGGACAACCCTTTTCGGTCTAGGAGACACCGGGGGATCATGTTATAGCTCACATGGTCTCTATGTTTGTTAAGGCTAATTCCCACATAATAATGAACTAAGCTTACTTCAATAAGTATCTCATATGTTTTCAAAGGTTTTAAGGATGTTAGATTGCATTGACCATATTAAATGACTTATGTTTTTTAATCATATTATATGTTATTTTAGCCTGGTCAATATCTTGTCATGAAATGTCCTCTTTTAGCATGATTTAAATGTTTTATGCATAGTTATCACACGTGGTACATTGATTTGTACTAACATATATTTTTGACTAAATTTCTCCAAATGTAGGGTCCGACAGTTAGGTTTCTCAGTTTCGTGGCTAGTGGTAGATTGCGAGGTTCTCGAGCTTTTATGAGTCCTGGTGTTTTAAGGACGAAGTTACATTGTTCTTAATTTACTTCTTATATTTCAGTTTTGGACATGATGTATGGGCTAGACCTAATTTCATTCTATTGTACTAGATGGCTATTGGGATAAGTGATTTAGAGTTCCGCTTTCCTTTAATATAGCTATTGGACTTGTGTTGTTGTTCTTACTCTTTTTGTTCTATTTATTATGTTATGAATGCTAAGTGGCTTGTATGGGGTGTCTCGGGGTCCTATACACAATGTTACATCTAGGGTGTACCCTTGGGTCATGAAAATTAGGAACAAGGTTATTGTTTCTTAAGACTTGGCCCCTTCTAACACAAGAGGCTCCATCTCAACGTCCTCACGATGCTATGTAACATCCTAAAGGAATAGTCATATTCATTATATGTTTCATCATTCATAGATAAGCACAATTAAGTTACTAATTAAAGCTTAAATTATCATAGAGTAGATCCTTATATCATGAATTATGCATATGTGAGAAAACCTTTCACCTAATTATGATTCCTTAATATGTGAGAAAATCCTTTCACAGTCTCATTGATGGTTACCTCAAAACGACCTACATTATCGAACATCTTTTCATATATCATGCATAAACATCCATAAATTTATCATTCATATATTCATATCTTTTTTCATAAACTTATATCTTCATAAATTCATGTCTTTAAGAGTTCATAGTAAAAAAGAATGAAAAATGCACGGGTTCTTAGTAAATCACTTGAAAAATATGAAATTGAATCAAAACAATCATAATAAGATCAAATTGAAACAGATGAATAAACACAATTCGAACCCATGAAGAATTGAATAAAACTTAATCTATTTGATGAAATTGAACGTGGAGACTTGAGAAATCTTTAGGGCTCAATGGTTGAATTGAACACACTGATGAAACCCTACATACCTTGATAAATAAAGCCCAACAGTAATGGAGGAATTGAAGAATTGTATCTTGAAACCCTAGCTTTGTTCTTAAACTAGAGAGAGTTGGGGTAGTTTTAGGGGTAGAAGTGTAGGTATAGGACTTAAAATTTGGGGGTCAAAATGACATAGAATAAGTGATGTGTGGTGAATTTGCATTAATTTGAGGCTCTTTTTTGTGATTTGTTTAATCTAAAGTATATAAAGAGGCTAATTATACTTTGAATTGTGTCTTTTCAAGTGTTTTGATGTTGGGAAAGAAAAGAATGAACAAAAGTAGAGTAGAAGTTGAAAAAGAGCAAATCCTAGAAGAAAACAAGCCTCGGGTCTCGCTCCTGCAAAGAACTATACGCTTAAGCAAACTAGTCCACAAGGTCAACAGGTCGCTTCAGCGAGTGGAGGCGTTCACTTCTATGAACTGATCCAAAAAGACGGAGTTAGGTTAAGCGAACTTACATTAACTTTTGTGAATAACCTTCTGCTTTTGCGATTCCAGCCTTTTCAGACAGAGCTAGAATGCAAAATTCTCAAACATTAGACCCAAATTCAGAAAAAGGGTTAGAATGGAGCATTACTGATCATCCAATGATTGTTTGAGAGAGAATATTGTAGAGAGAAAAGCATATCAAAAAGTAGATCCCATAGTGTTGTTTATTTAGGGGTTGAGACAATGAAGGCAAGTTTCCTCACATTTCATTTGTGGATTTGGAGATCATGTTCGATATTAGTAAATACAGTTTACCTTTCTTCATTTCCTTGCTATTAAATGCAAGAATTGTGGGTGTAATTACTTGTATGAAATTGGGGCTTTTGTCCTAGAAATAGACAACTATTTCAGTGTTTGAATTATTGCTTTACTGCTTTTATAATTCCTTGTTTCCATTTTTGATTTCATGAAATGTTCAATCTAGTTTTCATATTTGAATTAATGAGTTGAGAGTGCATTCTCAACCATTCTTCTAATCTTCATGTGTTCCTTGAATATAGAATATGTGAAGTGGTGAATTAGATTATTAATTGCATTTTAACTTTGAATCTTGAATTTGAGACCTAAATGAGAAAATTTAGGATTTAATTCTTGAATTCAAGTCTTCCTAAAAAGTAAGGTCATAGTTAAGGTAGTAGGGTGTTTTGTATTAATGTTATTGAGATCGAAAAGACATATCACAATTTAACCCTTTGAGATCGAAAGGACATATCACAATTTAACCCTTTGAAACCGAAAGGAGATTAGGGTTGAATTAAGATGACTCAGACTATCAATTAGTGATTGACCTTGGATTAAATTGCAATGGATCATTGAGTGTTAATTATATCGTCTTTGCCCCCATTAGAAGTGTAGTTATAAAAATTGCCTTCTATGTGACATTTTTTGTACATTGTATATTTAAATTCAAACTAGTATCTACTTACCCTTTATCTTTACAATCGCCGACAAGTTGTTCTATGTGGGATTCGACCCCGACTCTTAGTTGGCTATTTTTATTGGCGATGACCATTTCGTCTTTTTAATTGGTTTTAAGAAAGGCATTTGGTGTTATCCAAAATGGTGTCGCTACGGGGGATCACTCAGACATATTGAATTTATTTAGAATTTCTAGTTACTTGTTTCTATCTAGATTGTGAATAGTTGTATTTAGTTTCTTTTATTTTTGATTATGTGGCTTTTTGTGATCATTACATTTTTGTGAGTGGTATGCCCTAAGCCGACCCATGGCCTTTTGGCGAATCAAATGTAATAAGTAAATGAGGCTTAGGATCGTCGATGAAAAACTCAGTTGGGGCAAGAAAGCCCTATTTCTACTTTCCCAATAAATGGATGGGTTTCAAAAAGGGCACCCAGCTCGGTTCTATGGCATGGTCGATCGTGAGTTTGGACTTGCTAGTCCTAGGGCTAAGGTGATAGAAATCGTGAGGGTGAAAACTCCTCATTACCCAATGGTCGAAAAGAGTGAAGAAAGGTCTCACGAGTTGAACATTTCTTGGTGTGATGAGATCCAATTTAAGTTCGAATTTAAATGGTTTGAAACCAAAACAAGAGAAGAGGTGGAGATGAATATAAAAGTTGTGCCCTCTCGCAATAGCAAACACCGCTTAAGCGTAGGGACATCCTCTTAAGCGAACTCCGCCCTTTCTTTAGCAGTCGTAAAAGAGAACAAATGTCGCTAAAGCAAAGGTAGGTTAATTCAAAAGGCAGTGAAAGAAAGCCAAATGTATAAAACTCACAAAATATAGGTCAAACTTCTTGTTCTCTCATTCAATTGACTCAAAATGATTCCAAACTCTTGCTCTTGATTGTGAAGATACAATCATGTATGTTTATCTTATTCTTACTCTCTTTATGTGGTAATTATCATTGTTTACTTTTGATTGCTTTTTTGAAAGTTGGGGGTATTTAGTGGGTAGTAACTTCTCTAACTTGGGGGGTTAAAATTGTGAATGTGTTAGCCGATTTCTTTGGTTAAATTATTAAATTCATGTGTGTGGGCTGATTTTGAAGTATTTGGATAAGTCTGAGTACATATTTCATCATCTAATTGTTAAAAATAGATTGGGCACCATGTGTTTAATAAAATGCCCAAAAGAACTCAAAAATGAATTTCGAAACTTGTCGTGCTGAAATTATTTAGTTATTTTGTTTTTTGTTTGTTTGGTGGTTGTTTATTTGACAAATATGGTATTTGAATTTTTTTTCTTAAAAGTGAAATAAAAATTGGTAGCTCTTGTTGAAGGGATTCGACTTTTCGCAAAAGAGGACTCGCTACCACAAAAGCAATGTATGCTTAAGCGATACCCCTTGAGTTTTGCAATTTACCATTAAGCAATCTTCTTGTCGCTTCTGCATTGTTCACTTAAGCGAACAAGACTTCCATTTTGCAACACCTAGGACTATATTCTGCCAGGGTGAAAAAATTTAGTATGAATGTTTTGGTTCCAAATTGAGTTCTAACAAATTTCTTTGACTTTTGCCTATGAAATAGCATTGTTTAACACATGATTTTAACACATGTATGCTATTGTGGTTAACATATTGTAACACCTCAGATCCAAGAAAGGCTAGAAAGGGGTCCATCGGGTAAGTCACAAGGTCAAAACTAGACCATGGGACCCTCCAGAGATCCCTAGACGTGCTGCGAAGGGGACCATGACCTGTTTTGGTGCTCATGAAATTTTTCAAGAACTTGCCCAAAAGGGATCCCCTCCCACGGACCCTTAAACGACATCACAGACCGTAAAATTGATCGTAAGGTGGGTCAAGTCAGTAGAGCCTCTCCCCTCGCTAGTGGTTAAGGGCCATGGGCGTCACAACGACACGTGAACTCATTCGTGAAGGGTTTTCATTAGACTTAGAGTTTAGCGTCAACTTTAAAGAATTATATATATTAGCACAAATGAATTAGGTGGCAAACGACCTGTCAAATTAAAGGTCTCAGAATCCTCTTCCCAACGCCACCGAGTTTGCCTAATTCTAAGCTCAGAGTTAAAAGTTATGCCAGAAATAGTGAAGCACTGTCAGGCAGAATTTCATCATGATGCCAATTCGGCAGTTTTCAGTAAGGGATTTTTGAATCTTTTCTCCAATTGTTTTAACTCAATACTATGTTGTTTTTACTTCTACCCAAATACCTATATAATGATTTTAAACCCCCCAAATCAGCCAAACACAATTCATTTTCTCAAATTCTCATAAGAAGATCAAGCTCTTTCTCTCAAATATTTCACTTTCTAGAACTTGAAGAAGAAATCTAGGGTTTCAAGACCAAGCCTCCAAATCCTCCATTTCTTCCAAGATTTTGGAATCAAGGTATGATAGTTTTCATCCATGGAGCCGTTTCCTCTATGGAGCTCCAAAATTCTACAATTTACAAAGTTAGAATTCTCCAATTGAGTTAGGGTTTTCTTCAATTGTCGTGGGTTCCTTTCAATGCTTATTTATTTGATTGATTTATGAACTTTTATGCATTTATTGAAGTAATTGCATGTTTTTAAGTAAATTTCCCATGAACCCATGCATAACCCATGTTTTCTAAGCTATGTTGATATAATATAGATCTTGAACTATGAAAGATGAATATATGAAAATATGCATGTCTTCAATTTATGAAATAAATGTAAATGAATTTGAAGATGCACTTACTTTGAAGAATTTATGATGATTATGAATTATTTAAAAGAATGCATGTTCATGAAAGTATATTTATGACTCAAGAAAGCTCATATATGAGATTGTATATAAAGCTTGGCCACATGACATTAATGACATCTAGATTTCCCCTCAATGCTTTTCGGGCTATTTTCCTAAATTAGGTCTTGATTAGTATGGTATATGGAAATGCCATCGATGATCATAGGCGATGATTTCAAAACTATTTCCATTAGTATGAGGGGCATCTCTAGCATGGAGTGAATAACTATGGGCCTTAAAACTTATTATGAAAATATCATGGACGGTGAAAGGTTTTCTCACGCATGATCTAAGGAGCTATCCTATGAAAATAAAAGGGATGACTACCCATGTCTCATAAAGAGAAGATAAGTCAAGACTTAATAACTACTTTGTGGGATTTATGCTTAGCACCGAGAGGATATTGAGGTGGAAGCTCTTTGGTGTTGAGGTCGGGTTTCTAGAAGCAATTTAATTATCTCATACCTATGTGCCCCCATAGGATTATAGTCTAGATAGAAGTTAGCTAGTGGATCCACTTTAGCTTAGATTCATGGTACTACCTTGGCTAGTAGGACAACCCTTTTCGATGTGGGAGACACTAGGAGATCATGTTATAGCTCACATGGTCTTTATGTCGGGTAGTCTAATTCCCACAATAATGAACTAAGGTTACTTGAAGAAGTATCTCATATGTATTCAAAGATGATTTTACTTGCATTTACCATGTTTTACCAATCATGTTTTGTAACCCTCTTATATTATTTTTTAACTTGGTCTTTGCATATCACAAAAATATCCTTTATAGCATGATATCATACTTTTATGCATGGATATCATACTTAGTGCATCTTTATACTAACGCATACTCTTTCCTACATTTCTTATCCTCAAATATTGGGTCTGGCGATTTTGATCCGCACCTCTATGGCTAGGATCTCTTAGTAGTTGAATAACGAAGATTTGTGAGGCCTTATGTTTCAAGGACCAATCCTTTATTTCATTCTGTCTTTTTATTTTAGTTTTGAACTTGATGTACGGGTTACGTCACGAGGTCTATTTTGTACTAGATGGCTTGAGATATTGTTAGACTTCCGTTTTTCTCTACAAAATTTTTGTATGTTAAAACTGTCTTTTAAGTATATTGATTTCTATTATCTTTTATTATGTATGCTAATTTGCTTGTTTAGGGCCTCTGGGTGTCTTCTACGCTATGTCAAGTCTAGGTTTACCCTTGGGTTGTGACAAACTTTGTAATCAAAGCACAAGGTTTAGAAAGTTCCTAGGAAGTCTCCTAAACCACATCAAGTAGAGTCTTGTTCATGAGTCTGAAGCGCGCCACATTTATGTATGAGAGTCTATATGATATTTAGGAAGCTTCACTACTTTCATTACTCTAAAGTTTTGCGATAAAGTGTAACTCTAGGTGTCTTTCTCTCCTAAACCTGATTTATGCTTTTCCGAATATGCCTCCACAAAGGAATCACGTGAGAAGGAATAAGAATATTCGGGAAAATATGAGACAAGAGGTTTCCCAAGTGTCGGTCAACCCGTTGGCCGAGCAATTGACTAATGATGCATTTAGAATCGTATTTCATACATTGGCCCAAGCTATGATGACCTAAGTAAAGAGAGAGGTTGTGTCTCCCGTGAACCCAATGGTCCGTATGACGACAACAAGGGTGAGTGACTTTATTAGAATGAATCCTCCAGACTTTAATAGGTCTTATGTCGAGGAAGATCCTCAAGATTTCATTGATGAGGTGTGTAATGTCACACCCCGAGGCTACCCCCTTGACGTAAACATGGGACATAGGATCACGTATGATCCCAAGCTAACCCTACTAGCTTAGCATAAGGATACTTAAAGATTTATTGAAAAATAGACATATTATGCGGAAACTAGAAATATGACATAAAATGAAATGATGGGGAATACCCGTTCTATGTCTAAATATATAAAACTGAGTTTAATGACAACTTAAAGTTCAAACTCAACTAAAAACTGAATCTAAATCATGTATGAATAAAAGCCTCTACTGACTAGAGATGTTGGGAAATGCCTCCAGCTAACTCTAGCAAAACTGAAACTAAAACAAGAATGACTGAATCAAAGACATGTAAATCGTCCTCGAAGAATGAGGACTCACCACTGATATTGTTAAACTTGAGATCGGGAACCAATCTGTGTGATATGAATGCTGAGGACATGAACCTATATCACGAGAAGATGTAGCGCACAATATGCGTCACTACTTGAAAGGTATTGATCATGCATAATAGGATATAGCTGAACAATATATATATATACATAACTGAACAATGCAATATGAGCAATGATATAACATGAATTGAATGTCAATATGTAAATATACTAAATACTGAGCTAACTTGATGCAATGACCAAGTATAAACATGTTGAGACTGACTACTGAACTATAACTGATAACCTGGCCAATACACTAGAGTCTAACTATGGGAGCTACTATTAACCGACATAAAACCACAAGAGCTATTTGTGGAGTTCGATGTATCACCCCATAGAGAGGACCTAATATACCCTGCCAAGATGACAAAGGCATGACTGGCATGATCACTGAATATGTTGCCCACAGAGGGGACTTATACGATGGGGGAATGTAATTCTGGGACTATGAGGGTGACTAACCCTTAGACCACTTGGTGTTAATCCTACTCCCCACAGATTATATCTGAATAAACTAACCTGGCAATGTAATTCATGGACTAAATGAATCTACACAACTAGGGTTCTGAGTTTCATACAAAGAACTAAGCAACAATTCTATGAAAACATGATAAACTGATTTGGACTAGTCTAGCAGCTGAATGATAACAATAATTTGAAATTCTAGAAACCCTAGGTCTAAACCTGATATAGAGAATCAAGAATCTGACTGAATTCTAGGTACCTAATGAGTGAAAAGAATCCACTAGTGAAATCCCACATAAATGATGATGAACTTCACAGAGAAATATTTTGATTTCAAGTCTGGAACTAGAGGAAACCTTGTTGTGTTCTTGGAGAGGGTTAGTTGACTGTTTCTCTCTTTTCTTGTAACATCCCGGAAATATAATGACCTAAGCTAGAGCCTAACATGTAGTCTAGTAGACTAATGAAGTTAAAACGTAAGGTTAGAGTCCTAAAATAACTTCCCTAATGTAGTACTAGGGTTTTAGTGCCTAAACGTCAAGGAACGACCCCTTAGGACCCCCTAAAGGGTCAATGAGGAGGACCCAACGGTCAATGAGGAGGATCCAAGGGAAGGTCCAAAAGCTGTCAAAAAAATAGCTTGAACCATTTTTGGGCACCCATGAGCCGTGGGTGGAACCACACTCCATGGTTAAGAGGCATTGTTCGAGAATTAGTATCACCAAACCACCCCGAAACTTCCATATTTCAGTCCTATTCCACGAGAGTGCAGTACGGTCCTTGGACCAACTCACGCCTCATGGAAGGGTCTCATGGAGGAGGCCTGAAGGCTGGCCAAGGTGATAAGCCCCATCCCCAAACCAAGAGTGACAAGTACAGTCAGTGGTTCCAACCACACCCCATAATTGGGGTCTCGTGGATAGGGACTTGGGAAGCTGCCTTTAGTTGGCCATCTTAGTGGCAATTGGGAAAAATCCTAATTTAATTAATTAAGGGTAGGGACGGTTGTTATTGGTTATTTTAGATGTTTTTAAGTACTTTTAATTATTAATAAACTCTTTTAACTCTCATAACTCACAAACTCAAACTTAACCAACTTCCCTCCCCCAAAAGATTCTCTCTCTAAACTCCATTGAAGAAAATATAAGAAGGCCAAGATTATGGTTCAAGCTCCAAGATTTTCACTCCAATTTCATTGGAAAACATCAATTAAGGTATGGGATCCTTGATTCATGGATCACTTTTCTCCATGAAGCCCTTCAACTCTTCATTTCAAAATTGGTAACTTGTTCAAAAACTAGGGTTTTCATTCTAGCCACGGGTTCTTCCTAAAAACTATTATATTATGTTAATTGAATTATATTATGGATGATTTGATGTTTAATGGTGATTTTTATTCTAAAATTTCCCATGAACCCATGAACACCCCAATTACCCCAATTTTATGAATTGTGATGGGTGTATTGACGCAAGATGATTACTATGAATTGTATCTATGTTAATATAGTTATTGAATCTTGTTTTATTCATGTCTATTGTAGTATATTTAGGTGTAATTGTGAGACATGGTTCATGACCTTGAAAGAGGTAAATTGTTAGTGTTTACACATATTGATAAAAGTTGTGTAAAACCTATTGATTCACGTAGAAAGTAAATCTCCTATGACTAATGTGTAAAGTATGGTATTGTTGAAAGGTTGTTCTTCCCTTACCCTTACACTTGATGATGCATGAATAGTCTAGGATGATGATGATGTTATTGAGTTGATTGAAAGTCTATTTCTCATGAAAACACTATTAATGTAATGTGAAAGTTCTACTCACATACTAATGTTGATTGTAAGGTTGAAAGTACATTCTAACCTTTAATGAATCTATGAGCTATTTTGATGAATTGTATTGAATGAAGGAAAGGGCATTCCTTCACACATGTAAATGCAATTCAAGATGTAATTATGTATAATTTGGGAAATAATGCTTAGAACCGAGTGGATATGGAAAATGAGGTAAAGGCCCTTCCGCCAATGCAAGAGGTTGGGTCATCCAAGTGAACTCATGAGATGGAAGCTCCTCCGCCAATGCAAGAGGTCGGGTTTCTAGAAGAAATTTCCCTATCCCATAACTATGTGACAACATAGGACTTAGCTAGTGGATCCACCTTATAGCTAATCATTTCGGTGTACCTTAGGTAAGTAGGTCACCTTCTTTCGGTGTGGGGTTACATGACACTGGATTCCATGTAGCTCACATGGTCTATGTCAGTTATGGCTACTTTTCCTATATAATAACGATAATGAATGAGACATAAACTACACTAAAACCTATTGGTGATTTTACATAGTAGGAGTGGGGGTATGGGACTTCCCTTCCACATTGCACAAGTAGACTTAGTAGGATGTTGTGGGATGGTTCCTTCATATTATGATGAGATACAAATGTATTCATGTTTGTTGAATGGATAGTTATTATGAATGACTTTCCTTATATTCAAGTAATGCACATGACTATTTTCCTTATTTGTGACTAATGATTATAGTGAGGTCTAAAGATGAGATGCATGGGCAAGGTAGCTTCAAGGGGGTGCTTAGTAGGGTTGGTATTATGGGATTCCAACCATACATTGCACAAGTATTCCTTAGGGGTTGCTAAGGTGTTGATATTACTATGTAATGAGTATAAATGTGATTATGGCTTGTGTTGTACATTGTAAATGCATGTTGGTTTCTAAACTTGACAAAGGCATAGTTTTCAACTAAAATGTCCTTATTATCATATTTCAAGGGTTTTATGCATGTTTCCATACTTAGCACATATTTGTGCTAACCCCTTCTTCTTCTATATTTTTGATAAGTGTAGGTTCTGGCTAGGTGACATACACTCTCTTTCTTGAAGAAGACTTGGATTGCTTATCCCCAAGTTGTGGTGAGTCCTCAAGTTTGAGGACGGATTAGTCATTTCTTAGTTCCTATTGTACTTCTTATATTGAGACTTTTATTGGTGTAAAGTGCTAAGTCCCAAACTTTGTATTCCTATGTTTTAGATGGTGTATGAGACAAAGTATAGATTCCAATGATTCTTCCTTTACGAAAAATGAAGTTGGTCTTCTATTGTAAAATTTTTAATTTTTTCTGCATTATTTTTATTTCTTATGTAATGATGATGCTAGAGTCTTGTATGTGACCCATTCAGGGTCAAGTACGTCGTGTTACATCTAGGGGCTACTCCTGGTCGTGAGAAACTTGGTATCAGAGCATAAGGTTTTGTGGATAATATTTAGGTTGATGTCTCTTGAACCAAGTCTAGTAAAGTCTTGTTCGTGACTGTGAAGCGCGCCAAACTTATGAATGACAGGCTATAAGATGTTTAGGAACTTTCACTTCATTCATAAGTCTTTTTTCGTGCTTTAGAGTCCTAACTCTATGAAGTCCTTTCTCCTAACCTTTTTCTTGTGATTATAGGCAATGAATACAAGAAGCGCTAATGCAAGAAAGGCACAAGAGGAGAATGTGAATGAGGAGGTTCCCACTCAAACTCCTCAAGATCCTCAAGTTCCAAAGGATGAAGGAGCTATGACTAATGTGCATATAAGGGCGACTCTCCAAACTTTGAATCAACTCATGATGGTTCAAACTCAAACCATCATCACTCAAGCCCAAGCCATAACGGCCCAAGCTAACCGAGAAGTTGGGCCCCGAGCAAATCTGAATGTGAGTACCATGGCCTTAAGGTTGTGAGAGTTTACTAGGATGAACCCTCCTATTTTCTTGGGTTCCAAGTTGAATGAAGACCCATAAGAGTTTTTGGAGAAGGTCTATAAGATAGTAGAGGCTATGGGGGTCATTTCTATTGAGAAAGCTGAATTAGGCGGGTATCAATTGAAAGATGTGGCCCAAGTATGCTACACTCAATTTAAGAAGAATAGACCTATAAGAGCGGGCCTCATAAGTTGGGAAGGATTCAAGAAAGCCTTCCTCAATAGGTTCTTTCCCCGTGAGAGGAGAGAAGCCAAAGTTCAAGAGTTCATCAACCTTCGCCAAGGAGGTATGAGTGTCCAAGAATACTACTTGAAATTCACTAAGTTGTCCAAATATTCCACATCTTTGGTTTCTAATCCAAGAGATGAGATGAGTCACTTTGTCACTGGTGTGTCTGATGTTATTGAAGAAAAGTGTCGAGTGGCAATGCTCCATGACAACATGGATATCTCACGGTTAATGGTCTATGCTCAACAAGTTGAGGAGAAAAGGCTTCGGAAGAAGAATAGAGAGGCGAAGAGGGCAAGGATGGATGATGGAAATTCTTCTAAGGGCAAGTTTGAGGGTCAAAGTGGACCAAGGTTCAAGAAGAGGTTCTCCAATAAAAGTTCCTCTATTGCTCCAAAGACCAACAAAGATAGGGTTTCTAACCCTAAGTCTCAAGGAGGCCATGGTGGGTGGATCTTCCATTGAGAGGTCTACATGTGCAAAGTGTGGTAAGAAGCTTGAAGGGAAATGTCTTGTCGATATGGGTGTGTGCTATGGATGTGGAAAAAGTGGGCACCAATTGAAAAATTGTCCAACCCATACAACCAAGGGGAGAGAGGGAAATTAAGCTCCTCCAAGTGGTTCTAATGTTGATGCTCCCAAGAAGAATCTCTTTTATGCTCTCCAATCTAGAAGTGATCAAGAGGGGTCCCTAGACGTTGTTACCGGTATGTTACAAGTATTTTCCATTGATGTTTATGCACTATTAGACCCTGGTGCCACTTTATCTTTTGTTACCCCTTATGTGGTTATGAAATTTGATGTACTCTCCGATGTTTTAGAAGAACCCTTTTCGGTTTCTATCCCGGTGGGTGACTCCATTATAGCTAAAAGAGTTTGTAGGAGTTTTCCCATCTCTTTGTCTCATGGAGTCACTTTGGTTGATTTGGTAGAACTAGATATGTTGGACTTTGATGTCATCTTGGGGATGGATTGGCTTCATGTTTGTTTTGCTTCCATTAATTGTTGAACTTGGGTAGTAAAGTTTCAATTTGCAAATGATCCCGTTTTAGAATGGAAGGGGAGAAATTCAATCCTTAGAGGTCGATTCATTTCATGTCTAAAATCTAGTAAAATGATTTCTAAGGGGCGTGTCTATCATATTGTTAGGGTTATGGACATTCAATTCAATACTTCTTCTTTAGAGTCGGTCCCCGTAGTGAGGGAGTTTCTGGAAGTCTTTCCCGTTGACTTGCCTGGAATTCCTCCCGAACGGGAAATAAACTTTGACATTGATCTTTTGTCGGATACTCAACCCATATTAATTCCCCTTTACCAGATGGCTCCGGCCGAACTAAAAGAATTGAAGGCAGAACTCAAGGATTTGCTAGACAAGGGTTTTATTCAACCAAGCATATCTCCATGGGGTGCTCTGGTATTATTTGTGAAAAAGAAAGATGGGTCCCTTAGGATGTGTATTGATTGCTGCCAATTGAACAAAATCACTATAAAGAATAAGTACCCTCTCCCTAGAATTGATGATTTGTTTGACCAACTCCAAGGGGAGAGTTACTTTTCGAAGATTGACCTAAGGTCGGGCTACCACCAACTTAGTGTGACAGAGGTTGACGTTCTTAAAATGGCCTTCCGAATAAGATGTGGTCACTATGTGTTTCTAGTCATGTCTTTTGGTCTAACAAATGCCCCGGCGGCGTGCATGGATCTAATGAATAGGGTATTTAGGCAATATCTTGATTTGTTTGTGATCGTCTTTATTGATGATGTTTTGATCTATTCAAGGAGTGAAGGTGATCATATGAAGCATTTGAGGATAGTATTGCAAGTCCATAAAGACCACCAATTGTATGCTAAATTTAGTAAGTGTGAGTTTTGGCTAAGGTCGGTTGCTTTCCTTGGTCATATTGTGTCAAGCGAGGGTGTTGAGGTTGATCCTAAAAAGACGGATGTGGTAAAAAGTTGGCCTAGAACTCTATCTCGTACCGATATTAGATGCATTATGGGTTTGGCCGATTATTACCGGAGATTTGTTGAGGGATTTTTCTCTATTGCTTCTCCATTGACAACCTTAACTCAAAAGAAAGCTAAATTTGAGTGGACGGAGACTTATGAGAAAAGCTTCGAAGAATTAAAAGATAGACATACCTCCACTCCGGTGTTGACCTTTGGAGGGTACCGATGGGTTTGTGGTATATTGTGACGCTTATCGAGTGGGTTTTGGATGTGTCCTTATGAAACATGGTAAAGTGATCGCTTATACTTAAAGGAAAATCAAGGTCCATGAGAAGAATTACCCGACTCATGACCTTGAACTAGGGGCGATGGTGTTTGCCTTGAAAATATGGAGACACTATGTCTATGGGGTGCATGTAGATGTGTTTACTGATCACAAGAGTCTTCAATATGTATTTAGCCAAAAAGACTTGAACCTTCGACAAATGAGATGGTTAGAGCTTTTGAAAGATTATGACATGAGTGTCCTATACCACCCCGGAAAAGCTAAGGTGGTTGAATATTCACTAAGTAGATTGTCCATGGGTAGTGTGGCTCATATAGAAGATGAGAAGAAGGAATTGGTTAAAGATGTGAAATCCAAGCAACATGTTGACCCTATATTGATGGAATTAAAATAATTGATTCTCAACAATTCCATTGAGGTTTTCTCCCAAGGGGGAGATGGGGTACTTAGGTACCAAGGTAGGTTGTGTGGGCCAGATGTTGATGGCCTAAGAGAATGAATTTTGGAAGAGGCGCATGGTTCACGATATTCTATTTATCCGGGAGGCACCAAGATGTACCGTGATCTATGGAAGTCTATTGGTGGAATGACATGAAAAAGGATATAGCGAGCTTTGTGGCCAAATGTCCAAATTGCCAACAAGTCAAGGCCAAAAACCTGAAAATGGATGGTTTGTTCCAAGATATAAATATTCCCACTTGGAAGTGGGAAGAGGTGAATATGGACTTTGTTGTGGGATTGCCTCGCACTCGAAGTCAACATGATTTTATTAGGGTCATTGTTGATAGAATGACGAAATTAGCCCATTTCTTTCCCGTCAAGGTTACTTTTTCGGTGGAAGACTACGCTAAGTTCTACATCAAGGAGGTAGTGAAGTTGCATGGGGTTCCTTTGTCTATCATATCGGATAGAGGTACTCAATTTACTTCACATTTTTTGAAGGCGTTTCAACAAGGACTTGGTACCAATGTTAAACTTAGTACCACTTTCAACCATAAAACGGATGGTCAAGCCGAACGCACCATTCAAACCTTAGAAGATATGTTGAGGGCGTGTCTTATTGATTTCAAGGGTAATTGGGACTATCATCTTCCCTTGATAGAATTTCCCTACAACAACAGTTACCACTCTAGCATTGCCACGGCTCCGTTAGAAGCACTTTATGGGAGAAGGTGTAGATCTCCGATTGAGTGATTTGAGGGAGGTGAGTTTGGTCTAATTGGTCCCGAACTAGTCTATGATGCTATTGAAAAAGTTTGACTCATAAGAGAGAGGTTGAAGACGTCCCAAAGTAGGCAAAAGTCCTGTGCCGACAATAGAAGAATTGATCTTCAATTTGAAGTTGGTGATTGGGTCAACTTGAAAATCTCACCTATGAAAGGTGTGATGAGGTTTGGCAAGAAGGGGAAGCTTAGTCCCCAGTATGTGGGCCCATACCAAATCTTGAAACGTGTTGGGAAAGTTGCATATGAAGTGGACTTGCCAAATGCATTAGTTCTGGTTCACCCGGTGTTTCATGTTTCCATGCTCAAGAAGTGCATTGGTGATCCGGTATCCATCCTTCCTTTAGAGGGTTTAGGAGTTGATGAGAACCTTTCTAATGAAGAGGTCTCGGTTGAGATTTTGGACCGGCAAGTGAAAAAGTTGAGAAATAATGAAGTAGCTTCCGTTAAGGTTCTATGGAGGAATCACTTAGTTGAGGGTGCTACATGGGAGGCTGATGCTTATCATGACCAACGACACTAACCTACAGTACGAGTGTCTACGATCATCGATGATATAGTAACCCAACTAAAGGTCGGGGTCGTGTCCCAAGGGAGTGGTTTTGAGAATTAATAGAGAAATAAAATTTAGTTCTAACTAGTCGTAGCTAAAGACATTAAATAGTAAAAACATAATAAATTAACGGGGGTGACACAAAAGTGTCAAATATCTATTGGGGGTTTTGTAACAAGTATAGCAAAAATAGTAAAAACAACAAAGAAAGCTATGATTGAGAGGGGATTCTTACAATGTGACCGCAATATGTATTGATTTAAATCGTTGGGTAGATGCTTTCGATAGGAAATTTGCAAGATAATACTCACTAGGCTAAACTTTGGATGGAAATAAGTTCCCTCTCGGGCAACTTACCCCATTTCAAATAGGTTCCTCTTGAACACCCATTTGCCGCATAAAGGTCAGCCTATGCATTACCCCACTCATTCTCTTGAGTTGAGTTTTGGGATATGGGACTAGGGCTCACCCTCTCGGGCTGAACCTCAAGTCGACCCACTCCTTAGGCTATCAGTCTAGCGGTCTTGGTTTCGCGACCTCTCTCTCGAGCAAGCCGAAAACACATAGGTGGTTTTGTATTTGCAACTACAAACCCATTAAATTAAACCACAACCACTAAGTGAAATCCCCATTAGAATACATATAAACTATCAGCAAACAAGACCCAACAATAATATCAACACATATTTGCTAAATCACACCCCAAGAATGGGGGTTTTAGCTAGACATGAATAAGAGACATAAATTTATACCAAAATGAGTTTGCATTCAAATGGGTATGAAGATTTAAGTCTTGTTATGGGCCAAGAATGAGGAATCCAAGAGACCCAACTCCAAATCTTGAATATGAAAACCCTATTCTCCTTCAAGTCTCCAAAACCCTCTCAAGCTTAGAGCAAAAATATCCAAAAAGTACTATTCTATTGTGAAAATTATAATAATGGTTTTACTCCCTAAATTTAATAAAGATTTTAGTATTTATAGACTTCAGAAAATACTGTTGGCGGATCGTTGGGTGAGGTTAGTCGAAATCGCCGATTATCTCGCCGATTCACCCTTTGGTGTAGTTCATCGCCTTCTTGCACTAGCCTTTAGCATCGTTGTGTTCTGTGTCATTGGGCGACATAGTAATGCTTTGCAGAACTATTCGGTAAAACGCCGACTGCTTTTTTCATCCCCTTTTTGATCCTGCTCCTTCAGGGCTTCGCGTATTGGAACAAAGGGCGGAGTGCTCCGTTCGGCGAATCGTCAAGCGTGGTTGGCGATGCTCAGGCTTCAACTTCTTCGCTCTTTTCAGCATTTTTGTTCCTTTTTGCGCCTAAGTGTCCATCCTTCCACTAAAACTTCAAATACATGAAATCTAAGTGTTTTCGACAGATATTTAGAATAAATAAGCATTTGAGGACACTATTTCTATTAAAATAAATCCCTAAATGAGTCCAACCTGTGGACTCATCAACACCCCAACTTAAAAGTTTGCTTGTCCTCAAGTAATACTCAAGTTCAGCAATTCAAATAGGATGTCTCAAATAGTGTTACACAAGACTAAATCTTGAACATACACAACAAAACTCAAATTACTCATGTAAAGATCAACTGTGTACTCAAAGATTCAAGTTGTGACACACCATTACCAAAGATTCTCATGCTCGTACTACTTGCTACTTGTGCAAGTTCAAGCTCAACAGAAAGTATCCAAATGCCCTCACATGAAGAATGATTCCATATTCACACACAGAGGTTAATCAATTCAAGATTAGGAATCAGATGCAACGCTGACACTCAAAAAGAGGAACATAATGCATGTTTTCACCCATAGACTTGCCCTTATTTTCTAATTGATCTTCGGTTCGGCTCACTCAATATCAAAAAGGTCTTTCTAAGGCTTGTAATGGGGGTGAGTGCAAAGGTATGGTCATTTAAGCTCAATGACTTTTTATCCTCGTGAGATGTGGTGTTCTCAAGGCATTCCCTTCTTTTTCTTTATCAATTATTTTTCTAGTGCTTCTAAGTAATCTTTTTATTCACTTCCATGGATTGCTTGGAAACACGAATTCTTTGGTACTTTATTCCACAAATATATATATATATATATTGAAGGGTTTCCACTGTTCTGCAACACCATGGGTTAAGGGGGACTTTTCTTACACTTCTTAACTTCTCCTTTTCCTTATCACCACCCCCCAACTTAGGCCAAAAGCCTAAGTCGGCTATTTGTTAAACCACAAATCAAGAGGATTATAGGTAGTGGGCCAAGTAAGATCTAGGGTGCATCAAGGTTCTTCCAAAGAAAGGTAAGGCTCAAAGGGTGTTCAAGAGAGTTTCACACGCTCATGGGTAGTCCACCAAAGAGGTATATGTCAAATTTGGCTCACACTCTTTAAAGTTGCCTAAGATCATTTCAAGAGCACATCTTTCTAAATCAATCAGACTAACAGGCAAATTCTAGGTTTATTTATCAAAAGGTTCAAAGTAAGCTCATCACACAAGGCATCGATACTTAAATCAAACAAGACCAAAAACTTGTTCTACTGTGCAACGGTCATTACAAGAGAATCAATTCGATAAATGGCTAATCACAATGAGATACAAATAGTTTACATATTGTCTATGCAACTTCATTTGGCCTCATCGTAGCCGTACATTTATGATTGTTCAATTGAGGGCACTATTCAAGTAATCGGTACTGATCAAAACCGAAACTCAATTTTTTGCAAAAGAACAACCACATTCAACACATAAGAGGTGGCAGAAATGTGCAAAAAATTCAAAATTTTAAAAATAAAGAAAGCCATGAGCTCAAACATCCACAAAAAGCAATGTAAAAACAATTTTAAACAAAACACCCCTAAATATATATACAAAACACAACTATCATCACAAAAGGTGTGGGCCTCACCTCACCACAAAAAAAGTATTTTTCCTCAAATGCAAATAAAAGTATCAAAAGTAAAAAAAATATAAAAAGACAAAGAAGGGGTGTAGAAAGTCTCTCTCTCTGTCGAGGTCTCAGTGGCTGATGGAGCAGTCTATATATGGGCATCAGTGCCCGGAGTAGCCTCAGGCTGAATAGCAGTTCCAAATCCGCTAGGAGCTACTGTGGACGTCTTAGTCGGCAATGTCTGGATCACCGGCTGCACAACCGTCTCTATAAAATCTTGCAAGTCTCTGAGTATGCCCTCATCTCTGCTCTTTTGTGTCTCCTCAGCATACATTGATATCAAGTCCTTATTGATCTCTGCATTCGACTATGTATGTGTTGTGCCATCCCCCTGCACATCTCCAGTGGTCTCAAGAGCAGCCTAATCACCTGCCCTCTCTATTAGTGAAGTGAAGTCAGTAGACTTAAGGTAGTCTACGTGCTTTCTCAAACTCGCAATCTCTGAATTTCAAGCCGCCACTTCAGAGGCTTCCCCTTGTCTACTCTCGCAAGCAATGACTCTCAGTGTCAAGGCATCAACAGAGGTATGAAGTGGGGTAAGTGCTTCTAGTATGGCCCTGTCGATCATCCGTGGAACAAACCTCTCCAGTCGAGTAGCTCTTACATCAGCTAAATAGGTTAATTGCCCCATATTCAGGATCATGGCCTGAGTGATCCTGGAAGGCTGGGAAGATGACGAAACACCTAGAGTTTGTGACGAAGAGGGAGAAGGAGCAGGCGTACCTAAGGGTTCAGAGGTTGGGGTGGACGAAGGTGTCTCTGCTGATAATGAGTCAGCATTGACCTCTACAGAAATATCTGTTGGGCTACTCTTCTCATGTCATCCTCCTCTTGTGTGAATTCGGCCTCTATATGCCAAATATCGGTGAAGAAAGATGGGGTGACCTCTATATCGCTAGCATGATCCCGGGGTACTCCGGCACGCCGGCATAACTCAGAAATCAATACAGGAAATGGAAGAGCTGTCAGTGTTTGTTTGGCTCTCACAACCATATCCTGTGAAACCAGCAGTCCTAGGTCAATCCGCCTTCTGGCCATGATAGAACCAAGGCAAGCCGCCTTAGGATGATGCAGAATGAACTCGTTCTGGGATGGCATGATAGTTCTGTTGATGAAGCCAAACCAGTACCGGGAGGTGAATTTCATACCCCTCTTCTCAATAGGTGCTCCCACATCCATCCACCTCGGGGTGATATAAGAAAT
This sequence comes from Solanum verrucosum, assembly GCF_900185275.1. Taxonomy (NCBI): domain Eukaryota; kingdom Viridiplantae; phylum Streptophyta; class Magnoliopsida; order Solanales; family Solanaceae; genus Solanum; species Solanum verrucosum. Next base: position 244,241 of record NW_026020056.1, read on the forward strand.
CATCAGAGCCAACCAACCCTTCAAATCATCTAGGGATGGAACAATAGGCAAACCCTAGTAGGGCAGTACTGAGTGCAGCAGTCGACCCAATATAGCATTAATATGATCAATGTGACACTCTACCTCTTTACCTCTAACCATAACCAACTTCACAGGTCGGAACTCACTTGCCTTTTTCCAATTTTTCGGGAGCAACTCCCCATAGGCTAAGTAGAATTCCTGGACCCAAGAAGGAATGTAAGGGCCTCGTGGCTTAGTGAACTGCTCAAACTCCTGATACTTGAGCGTGTCAAGCACCTCATCATGCTTACGTTCCAAACCCTCCACAGATAGTAACTTTTTCTTCAAGAACTGTTCATAAACCATCGCCTTTTAATCTATTCAGCAATCTGGGTGGAGGTGGAGCTACGGGGAGTGCAGGGGCCACTAAAGGTGGTGCCGGTGCTGGCACTGATTCAGTAGTCGGAGGAGTTGCAGCTGATGTAACTCTGGTAGGTGTTGATTGAGGTCTACCTCTGATCTTATTCTATCGGTAAATCAAGGGTTGTTCATCTTCCTGCTAAGAAAAATCTGGCTCAATAGCTGATGCTTTTTTAGCGATATGCTTATTTCGTTTGACTTTATCTCCCAGTGAGAGATCTTACTTTCTTTTCTGTGAAGGATGTGATCCACCTTCTTTGATCGTAATTCCCTTTGCCTATTTCTGAAGTGGCTTGTTTAAGTTTGTGTGTGCCATATATGCAAAAGATCAAGAGATTAGGCGAAACTCAACACAGACACAGAGAATCTTATTACAGAAAGACTAGGTGACTAGTTCGGCGAATAACCAAACTCCTTTAGAGAACTAGATCGCGCTCGCCAAAGTGTTCAGCTTGTAAATTTTGGCAATTCCGCAATGGGTGGACCTATTCGGCGAGTAAATAATTATCCGCCTATAGTAACAGTGCAACACTGTCTCAGGAGTGCAAACAAAGGGTGACAAGAATAGTTTCGGTGAGTTATCGAGTGCTTTCGGCACCTGATGACGTCCCGCCGAATGTTGTAGTATCAAATATCAATTAAAGCACCAAATTATCAGTGAGATGGGGAAATTAGGCGATCCGCCGAGTCGTTTGGTGAGCTCAACCTAGCTCGCAAATCGACCCAACCTGCTTATTTTCAACCTATCTTCCCGAATCCCATTCCGCAACCCCCGAAAATAAAATAAAAGCATGCACTCATGGAATTCAAACAAGACCCATGCTACCCATTACCCCAGGAATACTCAAACTTCTTTTGGTATTGCCAAATTTGGTCATTTAATGATATTTGCTCTTAAGAGTGATGTTACCCACTCCATCTTAGAGCACAATCTCGACATCTAAGGACAAATGTGAGCTACTCAGATTTCACCCAATCAATCTAACAACAAGAAAGCACACTCCAATGCAATTTTCTTTCTTTTTAAAACATCAAAAATATGGATATTCGACGATTAAAACACTTCAAGCAAAGGTTTCAAATTGAAATCAACATCAAACAATCTATTCCTATCAGAGAGGCCCAACACACATCAATACCATACAATTATTGTTATTGAGAAAAAAAAATTCAAAAATAAACTTGCTCTTTTAGGAACTAACCTTTAATGTGGATTAGAATATGATTGGAATGCTAGGCGGCAAAGTGATCCAAATTCCAAGCATTAATCACCTCTATAATACTATTCAAACGCTAGAAGATTGAACATAATACCTTGGTGTGAACTTGAGAGGTTTAGAAAGCGAGGAAAAGTGAAGAAGTTCAAATTAGGAGACCTTTAGCCATTATAACCATTCAGTTCGTATCCATTCGGCGACGTTAGTCACACTCACCAACCTATTCGATGATCCGCCGAGTGGTCACATGTCCCGCCTTTTCCATATAATTTTCAATTTCTTGGTGATCAAGTAGGCGTTCTAAGTCGATATCGCTAAATAGGTTGGCAACCGACAGAACTGTTTCACAAAATCGCCGAGTTTTACAGGCTCTAGATTACACTTTTGTTGAGTTAAATGTCGGTTTAATTCGAGTACGCCGACCTAGTTGGCGTTTCGCGAAATGGATTTTCTGTTCGTCAACCTGTATTTTTCAACACTTTTCTCATTTTAACATACAAAACCAACACACTATTATTCTAACCTAAAAATTAAAAGCAGTAAAACTTGGGTTACCTTCCAAGAAGTGCCTTATCTTACGTCGTGGCACGACGCAAGTCCAGTCTCATTCTCCGTTATTGGGGTTTGCCCTAGTGTCACTAGGTGAACCCAATATGTCATTTGGGTGGAGATGAGGCACTACAAAACTTAGGAGTGAAATGATTAGCTGGATTGAACTATAGTGAGATCCAATCATTTGATTCAACACTTCAATACTCTTGTTCATTTCTTCCGTCACCCGAACTTGATCGGTGATAATTTGGAGAATGATTTGAAATGTGTCCTCGACACGATTTTCCCCCCATCTCTACACTTCCTCCGCTCATGAGGGGGTATATACCTCCCCTTGTTGTTGCACTGGACTTCCACCACTGAGATTTTGGAGGCCAAGTCGTTTAGCTAAGATGCTAGTGCGGACAGCGTGAGGTCCTTTTGGACTCCTTGACTCTTTTCAACCAAATTACCACTACTCTTCTCAGCCATGCTCATCTAAATGGACAACTAAATGAAAAACAAAACTAAAAGTGACTACAACAAATTTGATTATTAGCGACAAATAATTTTGTCACTAGAAACTCACATTTCGTCACAAAAATAATTTTGTGACGAAAAATAATTTTGTGACGAAAAATAATTCGTCAGTCATTCGTCCCTAAAGCATGGGTCACTAAATGTATACAAAGACAATTTAGTGTTTCGTCACTAAATAGAAATGTATTAACTACGAAAATATTTTGTGTCCCAAAATGCTTCGTATTTATGACAAATTCGCTCGTCATAATTTTTTTAAAAATTTGTAGGTAAAGATATATTTTTGTCACTAAATAGGTTATTGTAGGCGACGAAAATGATGTGTCACTAACTATTTAGTTTAATTAGTGATGATGCAATTTGTCACTAATATTTTATGTATTTCGTAGTTAAGCAAATAATATTTCGTCACTAAAAACTACTTTTTACATACAATTTTTTCGTTATCCCAAAAGGTAAAAATTAGTGACAACTTTATATTTAAATAATTTTGTAGTTGAAACAATCATGGCGTCGCTAAAAATAATTCTTTTGCTGACAAAATAAAATTGTCACTAAAAAATATCATAAATAAGTAGGCAATTTTTGGGAAAAAAAGTATTTTTGTGACAAAATGTCATAATTTAATGATGAAAATGTTATCGTCTTAAAAAAATTAATGTATTCATCACTAATAATTGAGCTTTTGAAGATAAAATGTTATGTCACTAATGACATTTAAACTTGTAGCATTACTATTTACAACTTTATTAAGCTAGATCTCCATAAATTAAAAAAATTATTTTAAAAATTAAAATTATTGAATAATACAAATATATTAAACTAAAGAGCATGGAGTAGTTTTTTTAATAATGAGCATCATAAACTATTACAAATTAAAATTAACAACATACTAAAAGAAACAAGATAAAATAAAAAAATTACACTCATTTATTAATTAAGAACATCTAAAATGACATTCATGAGATAATATCTCAACATTCCCCCAAGGAAAAATATATTAAGTAAAAATTATCCAACTTGAAAATCTAAATAAGATATACTAAATATTAACAGAACTGCGACAGTAAATAGAGGCTGCTTCTCAAAATACCATTTCAAAAGCACTTCACTAGCCACCAGTCTTGATTTCCCCCTTCAACAATCTGTCTAAAGGAAAAAAAAAATGACTTCATACTTTATGATATCATGATATACAACAACATATGCAAGTGTAATCCCCTAATGGAATATGGGGGGATAGAATGTAGAAAGTCCTTACTCGACCCCTGTAGAGTAGATAAGTTATTTTCAATAGACTTCGACTCAAAAGAAATGTAATCAACGCAAAAAGTAAGAAAGAAAAATAGACAACAAGAGTCATCATGTATCGTTCTAAACACAGAATATCAATACACACTTTTATAAACAGATTTCTACTAATTTTAACAAAACAAGTGAAAATCTAGCAGATTCTAACTAAGTTCTAAAAAAGGAAGAAGTATCAATTAATGGCAGTCAACAAGTCAATACGAAATCAGAAGTGTATTAGTGAGCGAAAAGAATTATTAAAGGAAAGATGCTTGAATTAATCATTAGTCAATATGATTAAGCAAATCAACCCATTTACATCCTAATTTGCTAAATCAATTCAATAATCAACAACGGTAAATAAAAAACAAACTTAAATATATTTAGAATATAATGACATTTTAACAAAGCTTTATATGCTTTTAAAGTTGAGAAAATCACCCAGAAGTAGTCAGATCAGAAAATCAGGATGAGTTTCATGCTAAAAATAAGATTCATATCAACTCACATACGCATGCTACATAAAATCAAAATTTCGATGGTCAAACTAAAATAAATAAAGTAATAAACTAAACAAGAAAAATGGACCCGGACAAATCTATTGAGATCTGTCTCCAAACGTCCAAAATATCGAAACTTTGTCGAAGTTTGTTGCCTTGTTGGTTCGGAATTGTTGTTGGTGTTTTCGGAATTGAAAAGAGGAGAAGAGGAGGAAAAGCGGGCGAGAAAGAAAGGGTGGAGCGGAGGCGGCGCTTTCCTGGTCGCGCACCATAGCTGCTGCTGCCTCGTCGGGCTGCTGGTGGTCTGTTGATGTTGCAGTCACCGGATTCGCTGCTGGTGGTCTGGAGCAGCGCTGCTGTTTAGTTGTTGCTGTCGTCGGATTCGCCGGCAGGTGCCCTTGTGGTTACGCCGGTCAACTGGAGCTATCGTTCTCGCCGGAGGAGAGGGAGGCGGCAGCCTTCGCTGGCTCCTCGCCGGAGAAGAAAGAAGGAGGAGATAGAGAGGAGAGGTGGATCTGCCTCTTTGGTAGATGAAGAAGGAAAGATTTAGGGTTTTTTGTGTATTAAAAAAAGAAGGAAGAAGGTTTCAATCTGAACCATTAATCACATTTGAAGGAACGATTATGATTGGATCTTAGATTTAACTTAAAGGATGGATGGTTGGGATTAAATCAGAATTTGGAGTTGTTAATAGGAAGGAATAAGAGTAGGCTATAATTGAAATCAACAATGGTTATAATTGAAATGAGAATTTGAATTGGAGTGGCTAGAATTGAAATGAATTAGAATAGAATAGGCTAAAAATTAAATCTTTTGGAGGAAAATTAAGGATGTGTTATTCAATAAATTAAATACTACTCGCATTAAAATATTTTCATATAATTAAACACACTTAAATTTTAAAAACATTGAGTATGATAATTATTTCGAGTTTAATTATCGGTAAATATAATAACTTAATAATAATAAAATAATTAATAATAATTGCAATAATTTTTATAAATTATGCATATTAAAATATGTAACTTTTAGGCAAAATCGATAAAAACTTTAAACCCGAAATATGTTTGGAAAATATGTATTTAATCGAATAACACTTTCGAAATGGTTATAGGTTGGTCAAAGTTGGGAGTCAACAACTTAAAAGTTGTGAATTTTGAAAATATTAGGCCAAAATTGGATGTCAATAATAATAATAATAATAATAATATTAATAATAATAATAATTTTGTAAATTACGAATGTTAAAGTATATAATTAAAGTATAATCAAATAGCAATTCAGAAAGGGTTATATGTCGGTCAAAATTGAGTGGCAACAATCACAATAATTAAAAATTAAAAGAGAAATAAAAGATTAAATTGATTATAATATTTTTATCAGTATCACATAAATTGGACAAGGGTAATAACATATATTTTTTGAAAATTATGTAAAAGGTACTATAAATCTCACTAATTAACAACTTGAAATATCTAAACATCATATTAAATTTAATTGACTTTTTAAATTCTATCAATGTCACATTAATTAAGATTAAAAAAAAATCAGATATTGGGTCTGTGCAAGCACAGACACCTATATCAAGTGCTCAAGCAGACAATAGGTCAACATGTCTGCTTAAGCACTTTGAAGGATAGAATTTGGAAAGTCAAATGTGTTTTTAATTATTGGAATTTTCTTTAAAATGTGTTTTTAATTATTGGAATTTTCTTTAAAATGTGTTTTTAATTATTGGAATTTTCTTTAAAATGTGTTTTTAATTATTAGAATTTTCTTTACTCTATTTGTCCCAACATATGTGGCATGGATAGAATTTTGAAAGTCAAATTCAATTTTTATTTGACCCTGAGTTTTTTATTTAATTTAAAAAATTATTTAGATTATAAATTATTGTGATTTATAATAGCTTTTACGTAGTTTTAAAATATATAAATTATTAGAAATTCATTTTAATACTTTCATAGTCAAATCAAAAAAATAACCTTCAATTTAATTGAAATTCCAGAAAGCACACATGTCGTACATCCATGACATGTGTGCTCATAGAGTCTTATATACTACTAGTGGCAAAACACCATGCTTTGCATGGACCCAATATTTGTTCATGAAGTTATTCTTTAATTTTAAGCAGTTTAATTATATAATTTTAGATTTTAAAAAAAATATAAATAAGTTATATATAAATACTATAACATTGTAAATTTATAAGTGGTGTTGATTAAATTAATTTAAAACTTTTAATCTAAAATAAGTTATTTATATTTGTGTGGTAGTAAATCTTTTCTAAGATAAGATCTATAGATGTAATTGTATGTAGTAAATGATCCATTAAGGGTAAACAAATACACACAAATATTATCAATATTGTAATTTTTAAATAGTGTTAATTAAAAAAATTTGGTGTGAGGCCAAGAATTTTGAAATAACTCCAAATTTAGTGAGAGTAATTAGAAAATGCTCCCCCCCTCCCCCCCACCCCCACCACATTCCTTTTTACTTGTCAATTTTTTACTTGACACACTTATTAAGAAAAATAATGATTGATTTAGTGAATTTGCATTTTACCACTTTTAATTGATAGAATCTTAAACATATTTACTCAATAAATTATTCAAAGACATTAACTCAATGTTATATAAATTGAGGGTATAATAGGGAGAAATTTTTGTATTTAACTATGAAATTATTATTCTTCATTTGTCACATATAATCATAAACAAGCGTAGTCAAAAATTATTATATTTAGCTATGAATTGTTTTTCGTCACAAATAGTTAAATTATTTAGCTACAAATTTTAAGTCATCGTTATTTAAACATTGCATATTTAAAGACAAAACTATGTTGTCACTACATCACACATTGATTAGAGACAATAAAAGTATCATCACTGATTGCATATAGTATTAGTGACAAAATCTAAGGTCACAATTAAATATAAAATTTTGTGGCTAAAGCATACAATATTTAATGACGAACTCTAATTTGTCACTATTTCAACAAAAAAAATTTGTGACAAAGACTTTTTTGTGTCCAAAATTGTAACTAATTTTAAGACAAATAATAGTTTGTCACAAATTGGATACATAATTAGTGACAAAATAATTTGTCACTGATAAATTAAAATTTGTCGCTAATGGTACTTAATAAATGGCACCAAAATATATTTTGGTGGGAAACTCAACTGGACGAAATTTTGCTACAAAATTTTATTTTTCGTCATTAAAAGTGTGTGGTTCATACATTTTAATACGAAATGTAATTTTTGTCACAAAAAGTGAATAATTAGTGACGAATTATGTGTCGTACCTAATAATTTCGTAGCTAAATATCATGTTTGTTGTAGTGAGTAATGTTAGTGACACTACAACTAAGAAGAATAAAATCCAATTAATCTAAAAATCATCAAACAACACCACTCCCCAGCAGCGGCGCCATTTTGATGCCTATCGTGACCTACGACACTAACTTACGATATGAGTGTCTAAGATCGTCGATAATATGGTAACACAACTAAAGGTTGGGGTCGTGTCCCAAGGGAGTGGTTTTGAGAATTAATAGAAAAATAAAATTTTGTTCTAACTAGTCGTAGCTAAAGACATTAACGAGTAAAAACATAGTAAATTAATGGGGCTGACACAAAAGTTTCAAATATCAATTTGGGGTTTTGTCACAAGTATAGAAAAAATAGTAAAAACAAAAATAAATCTATGAATGAGAGGGGATTCTTAGCGTGTGACTACAATATGTATTGATTTAAATTGTTAGGTACATGCTTTCGATACGAAATTTGCAAGATAATAGTGACTAGGCTAAGATTTAGATGGCAATAAGTTCCCGCTCGGGCAACTTATCCCGTTTCAAATGGGTTCCTCTCCGACACTCATTTGGCGCATGAAGGTCAGCCTATGCCTTACCCCACTCACTCTCTCGACTTGAGAGTTAGGATATGGGACTAGGGCTCACCCTCTCGGGCTGAACCTCATGTCGACCCACTCCATAGGCCATCAGTCTAGCAATCTTGGTTTCGCGACCTCTCTCTCTCGCAAGCGAAAAATACATAGGTGGTTTTGTATTAGCAATTACAAACCTATTAAATTAAACCACAACCACTAGGTTAAATCACCTTTAAAATACCTCTAACCTATTAGCAAACAACATCCAACAATAATATCAACACATATTTGTTAAATCACACCCCAAGAATGGGGGTTATAGTTAAAGATGAACAAGAGACAGAAATTTATAGCTAAATGAGTTTGCATTCAAATTGGTATGAAGATTTAAGTCTTGTTACAAGCCAAGAATGAAGAATCCAAGAGACCTAACTCCAAATCTTGAAGATGAAAACTCTATTCTCCTTCAAGTCTACAAAACCCTCTCCAACTTAGAGCAAAAATATCCAAAAAGTACTATTCTATTGTGAAAAATATATATGGTTTGACTTCCTAAAATTAATAAAGAGTTTAGTATTTATAGACTTCAGAAAATAGTGTTGTCGGTTCATTCAGTGGGGTTAGTCGGAATCGTCGATTAACTCAGCGATTCACTGTTTGGTGTAGTTCATCACCTTCTTGCACGAGTCTTCAGCATCGTTGTGTTCGTACTGATTCGTGGAACTATTTGGCGAAACGCCGATTACTCCTTTTATTGCCTTTTTTATCCTGCTCCTTCAGGGCTTCGCGTACTGGAACAAAGGGCGGAGTGTGTACCCTTGGTGAATCGCCAAACATTCTTGGTGATGCACAAGCTTCAGCTTCTTCATTATTTTCAGCCTTTTTGTTCCTTTTTGCGTTTAAGTGTCCATGCTTCCAATAAAACATCAAATACCTGAAACTTAAGTGTTTTCATCAGATATTCAAAATAAATAAGCCTTTGAGGACACTATTTCTATTAAAATAAAGCCCTAAATGAATCCAACTTGTGGACTCATCAGAGGTTAAGGCCAATATGAATTCCCGTTATCCTCATCTTTTTCTTTCTACTCCTAATCAAACTTGAGGTAAGTAATTCCTCTTGAGTTTTAAGTGTTTTGGGAGTCATGTGTGTTGAGTGAGTTTTCCATGATCTCTTTATATTGTGCATGTTCTTCTGAGAATTCAAGTTAAAGCATAAATTGATTCATGATTTATATGTTCCTCATGTTGATTTGCATTTTATATGGTTACTGCATTTTTTACTCCATGAGATGAAATGATGACCATGCTTAATGATGTGTTGATAAGATGACATGTTCGCTCTATATTGTTGTGTTGAGCTTACTTGAGTTGGAGAATGTAGTTCCTCCCATGTTGATGTTAATCGTTGAGTTTCATGCGTATTGGATTAGTAGATGGAGTACCTACTTTCTTGTCTTTCATGGGCCATATTGTGAAATGGAGTTGAAGTTTCCTCCTTTGAAATTGTGGAAGATGTGATTAGTGCATTTTTAGTTTTTGCCCATTTTAGATGTTTCATGCATGATAAGCTGCTAGTCTAGAGTTTATAACTTAGTTTGGTGTTTTGGTCATCATTACGGGATGAAAGTTCCCAAGGGGGAGATAATGTAACATCCCAGAAATATAATGACCTAAGCTAGAGTCTAAAATGTAGTCTAGTAGCCTAATGAAGTTAAACCATACGGTTAGAGTGCTAAAATAACTTCCCTAATGTAGTAATAGGGTTTTAGTGCCTAAACATCAAGGCACGACCCCTTAGGACTGCCCCCCAAGGGTCCATGTGGAGGACCCAAGGGAAGGTTCAAAAGCTATCAAAAAAACACTTTGGACCACATTTGGGTACCCATGAGCCGTGGGTGGAACAACATTCCATGGTTAGGATGCGTGGTTCAAGACATAGTCTCCCCAAACAACCCCCAAACTTCCATCTTCCAGTCCCATTAAACGATCGTGCAGTACGGTCCGTGGACCAACTCACACCTCGTGGAAGGGTCTCGTGGATGAGGCCTGAAGGCTGGGCATGGTGACAAGCCCTAGCCTCAAACCATGAGTGACGAGTACGGTCCGTGGTTAGGGTCTCGTGGATAAGGGCCTAGGAAGCTGCCTTAAGTCGGCCATTTTAGGGGCAATTGGGTAAAATCCTAATTTAATGAATTAAGGGTAGGGATGGTAGTTACTAGTTATTTTAGATTTTTTTAAGTACTTTTAACTATTAATAAACTCTTTGAACTCTCATAACTCACAAACTCAAACTCAACCATCTTCCCTCCCCTCAAAAGATGCTATCCCTAAACTCCATTGAAGAACAAAAAATAAGGTCAAGATTAGGGTTCAATATATAAGCTTTTCACTCCAATTTCATGGGAAAAAATCAATTAAGGTATGGGAAACTTGATTCATAGAATACTTTTCTCCATGTAGCCGTTCAACTCTTCATTTCGAAATTGGTAACTTGTTCAAAAACTAGGGTATTCATTCTAGCCATGGGTTCTTCTTAAAATGATTTTATTATGTTAATTGCATTATATTATGTATAATGTGATGTTTAATGGTGATTTTTATTGTAAAATTCCCCATGAACCCATTAACACCCCCATGACCCCAATTTCATGAATTCTGATGGGTGAATTGATGCAACATGATTACTATGAATTCTATCTATATTAATCAAGTTATTTAATCTTGTTTTATTCATGCCTTTTGTAATATATTTAGGTGTAATTGTGAGACATGGTTCATGACCTTGATAGGGGTAAATTGCTAGTGTTTGCACATATGGATGAAAGTTGTGTATAACCTTTTGATTCACATAGAAAGTAAATCTCCTATGACTAATGTGTAAAGTGTCATATTGTTGAAAGGTTGTTCATCCCATACCCTTACACTTGATGATGCAAGAAAAGTCAAGGATGATGATGATGTTATAGTGTTGATTGAAAGTTTATTTCTCATGAAAACACTAACAATGTAATGTGAAAGTTCTACTCACATACTAGTTTTGATTCGAAGGTTGAAAGTACATTCTCACCTTTAATGAATCTATGAGCTTTTTTGATGAATTTTATTGAATGAAGGATAGAGCATTCCTTCACTCATGTAAATGAAATTCAAGATGTAATTATGTATATTTTGGGAAATAATGTTTAACATAGAGTGGAAATGGAAACTGAGGTAAAGACCCTTCCGCCAATGCAAGAGGTTGGGTCAGCCAAGTGAACTCATGAGATGGAAGCTCCTCCGCCAATTCAAGAGGTCGAGTTTCTAGAAGCAATCTCCCTATCCCATAACTATGTGCCAACATAGAACTTAGCTAGTGGATCCACCTTATAGCTATACATTTAGTTCTACCTTAGGCAAGTAGGACACCTTCTCTCAGTGTGGTGTTACACGACACCGGATTCCATGTAGCTCACATGGTCTATGTCGGTTATGGCTACTTTTTCTATATAATAAAGATAATGAATGAGACCTGAACTATACTATGACCTCTTGGTGAGTTTACTTAGTAGGAGTGGGGGTATGGGACTTCACTTCTACATTGCACAAGTAGACTTAGTAGGATGTTGTGGGATGGTTCCTTTATATTATGATGAGATACAAATGTATTCATATGTATTGAATGTATAATTGTTATGAATGACTTTCCTTATATTCAAGTAATGTACATGACTATTTTCCTTATTTGTGACTAATGATTATAATGAGGTCTAAAGATGAGATTAATGGCCAAGGTAGCTTCAAAAGGGGTGCTTAGTAGTGTTGGTATTATGGGATGCCAACCATACTTTGCACAAGTGTTCCTTAGGGTGGCTAAGGTGTTGATATTACTATGTAATGAGTAGTAATGTGATTATGGCTTGTGTTGTACATCATAAATGCATGTTGGTTTCTAAACTTGACAGAGGCATACTTTTAAACTAAAATGTCCCTTTTATCATATTTCAAGAATTTTATGCATGTTTCCATACTTAGTACATATATGTGCTAACCCCTTCTTCTTCTACATTTTTTATAAGTGTAGTTTTCGGGTAGGTGATATACACTCTCTTTCTTGAAGAAGACATGGATTGCTTATTTCCAAGTTGTGGTGAGTCCTCAAGTTTGAGGACGGATCAATCATTTCTTAGTTCCTTTTGTATTTCTTGTATTGAGATTTTTATTGGTGTAAAGGGATAAGTCCCAAACTTTGTATTCCTATATTTTAGATGGTGTATGAGACAAAGTCTAGATTCCTATGATTTCTCCTTTATGAAAAATGAAGTTGGACTTCGATTGTAAGTTTTTTAATTTTTCCACATTATTTCTATGTCTTATGTAATGATGATGCTAGAAGCTTGTATGAGGCCTCCTCGGGGTCAAGTACGTCGTGTTACATCTAGGGGGTACTCCTGGGTCGTGACATTTCTTGTTCAACTTGGATGAATTTTTGAGAATGAGTTGACTTGGTTAAAGTCTAATTAAGTTACTAGGTTAAAACTAACAAAAACCACATAGTTTAAGGAATAAACGACGTAGTTTAGGTGTCCAACGCATAGGAAAAAGACAAAAACGACCCTGAATTAAAAGTTATTGGAGCCAACAATGGACCTAGTCCACGGACCGTGGTAGCATCTATGGTCTGTCCTTGTTAGTCGTCGACTGGCTTTAGTGTCTATGATCTAGGGTGTTTGTACCACGGACCGTGGTCCTACCTACGGTCCATAGGTCCTGGCATGGTTTTGGACTTAGCTGAGTTTTCCTGGGGTTTTGTGGAGTCTGAACCATAAACCTGGTCCACAAACAATGGTCCCACCTACAGTCTATAATTCCTGGCATGGTTCTCAACCATGGACCATGGTCCCACCTATGGACCATAGGTCCTGGCCTGGGTAAAGACTTGGCTGAAAAATTATGCGGTTTTGGGAAGGGAGTTGCAGATTGCCAACCACAGACCCCACATACGGTCTGTGGGTCACGCTATGGTCCGTAGGTGGCGCCGTTAGTGGCAACTGCAACTTCTAATTTTTTCTGCAATCTTGTCTTTCTAGCATACGGGGTGTTACATAATCTCCCCCTTAGGAACATTCGTCCTCAAATAAAGATTAAACTAGCTGAACATGCAGGGAAAGAGTTGCAAACCCTACCACTAAATACTGGAACCTGATATATGACCGAACTAAGTTCCAAGGACATGCAAATTTGCTGAAAATGCAAGTATAACTGAAGAAACATGATACTAAGACTGAATCTATGCATGAATGACTAAAAAACTGGAGAGAACCTATTACCTCAAATTGGAATGGAATCGGAAGGAAAGAGATGAGGATACTTGGCATTCATGGCTGTTTTGGCTTCCCAAGTAGCTCCCTTTACAGACTGACTCCTCAACAAAACCTTAACTAACGCTACTTCTTTGTTTCTCAATCATCAAACTTGATGATCAAGAATCTCAACTGGCACATCCTCATAAGTGAGACTATCCTTCACAACCACACTTTCCAATGGTACTATAGATGTTGGATCACACATATATCTCTTCAACAACGAAATGTGAAAGACCAGATGCATTACTGCTAGTTCTGCTGGCAACTCTAACTCATAAGCTACTTTACAAATTCATTTCATAATCCTGTAAGGGCCTTCATATCTAGGACATAGCTTACATTTCTTGCTAATATCACCACCCTCTTCATAGGTGATACTTTCAGGAAAACCCAATCACCAATTTGGAACTCAAAGTATTTTCTCCTTACATCTGCATAAGACTTCTAGCGACTTTGAGCTGTCTTAAATATATCTCTGATGAGCTGAAATTTTTCCATATCCTCATGAACCGAATCTATACCTTTCAAGGCTGCTTCAACTACTTCAAACCAACCAATTGGAGTTCTACATATACGCCCATAGAATTCCTCATAAGGTGTCATCTAAATGTTGAAATGGCAACTATTATTGTAGGCGAACTCTCTAAGATGAAGGTTATAATCCCAACTACCCTTGAAGTCGATAATGCAAGCTCTCAACATGTCCTCTAAGATCTGAATGGTATGCTCTACCTGACCATCCATCAGTGGATGAATTGGTCTGCTGAGATTAACCTAAGCACCAAGAACTTTCTGAAATGACTTCCAGAAATGAGAGGTAAATTAATGACGTCTATCTGATATGATAGAAAAAGGAACCCTATGTAACCTAAATATCTCATTAATGTAAAGCTTTGTCTAGTCCTCCGCCGAATTTATAGTCTTAAGAAGCAAAAAGTGAGTAGACTTAGTAAATATGTCTACTATCACCCCAATGGAGTCATGCTATCTGCGAGTCGAGGTAAACCTGTAATGAAGTCCATGTTTATCACTTCCCACTTCCATGAAGGAATGGTAATCTCTTGATTCATACATCCTGGTTTTTGATGTTCTACCTTCACTTGTTGACAATTAGGGCACTAAGCCACAAAATCTGCTATATCCTTTTTCATACCTGATTAAATTAATGTTATCAAAGACACTTCATCCAATACTAAGCATCAACGATCGTTAAGTAGTAATAACCCAACTAAATGAGTTGGGGTCGAGTCCCAAGGGAGTGGTTCGTATTTGAGAATTAATAGAAAACCATGGATATGCTCAAGTCAATCATAGGTAAAAACATTTACGAATAAAGAATTGTTCAAATTTGGGTTGACACAAGTGTCAAATAACAAGGGATATGGTTTGAACTATGAGCTACAACAACAAATAATACGAAAATAGCAAGTGTAGAAACGGGATTATTCGGATATGATTGGATCATGGGCTAAGGTAGACAAATAGATGATTGCAATTAATAGTGAATAGTTGTAAATCAGTGAATAAGCTATATTTAGTGGGGATAAACTTTTTCTTGAACAATTTACCCCGAATCAAATTGGTTTCTCTAGAACACCAATAAGCATCAATTAAGAACAACCTTCGCTTTAGTCCATTCACTCTCCCGAGCTAAATGTGTGGAAAAGGGTTTAGAATTCACTCTCTCGAGTTGAACCCATAACAACCCAATACCCATAGAACATCAATTCAACAATCTTGGTTTTAAAACCTCTCTCTCGAGCAACCCAAAAACACGAAGGTAGAGTTGCATTTGTAACTACAACCCTTTAGATGAAGCCACAATTAATGAATCAAATCACTTTTAAGCAACATTTACTCTATCAATTAACAATACCCAGCAGCTAAATCAACCCATAATCACATAATCACACCCCAAGAATTATGGTTTTAGCTAGACATCATAAAAAGGTAGAAATCGCTACCAAATTGTGTTTCCATCAACTGGGTCAGATTAATATTGTCTTTACAAAGGTCTAAGATAAAGAATCTTCAACACCCACTTCCTATTTTGCAGAAATGGAAATCTTCAACTCTTCAAAGCTAAGGAAATATTGTCTCTAAACTTTGTTCTTAGCTCTCAAACTTGCAAACTGAACAATAATGAAAACTATTAAATGCTAGATGCTCAACTAAGAATTTTAAAAAATGTATTTATAGTTGCCAAAAATTTCCTACGAAGGTCCATTAGGCAAAATAAGTCGGGATCGCTGATCAACTCTGCAATCCACCCTTTGGTCAATTCCATCGCCTTTTTGCTTTGGCCTTCAACATCTTAAAGTTTTGTAACTTTGGGCGATATGGCACTGCATCGCGGAACTTTTTGGCGACTTGCCGACTAGTCCTTTCTATTGCCGACTTGATTTTCTCTTTCAGGGCTTGGCACACTAGAACATTAAGCGAGACCATGTCCGTTCGGCGACTTACCCAATGAGTTAGGCAATCATCAGGCCTTCTTTTCTTTGTTCTTTCAGCTGCCTTGTTCCTTTTTGCTCAAGAGTGTCCATGCTTTGTTCCTCAATCCAAATACCTGAAATTCAAGGATTTACATCAGTTATTGGAACAAAATATGCATTTGGGGACACTAAATCTATTAAAATAAAGCCCTAAATGAGTCCAAATCGCGAACTCATCAATACCATTCCACCAAAAGACTTCCTCATATGTAGTAGTGGCACATTTATGAATAGAATACCTAGAGTTATGGGCTTTTGTAAGGATATTTTGTCTTAACTTACCTACCTTAGGAACACATAATGACCCTATAGTGAAGCACACCATCTCCACATTAGGAGAAAACCTCAACTTTCTGCTGATGAACTGCATCCTTCAGTTGAAGCAATATAGGATCATTGTCTTACTTTTCCTTAACCTCCACTAGCAACGAAGATTCCGACCCATTCTGAACTGTTACACCACCATCTGATATGCTCATCAAGCGAACTCCCAAGCAAGCAAGCCGGTGAACATCTTTTGTTAGTTCATTTCCTTCTTCCTCAATATGTACTGCACTACCCATAGATAGTCTGCTAAAAGCATTTTCTCCTACATTGGCCTTACATAGATGGTAAAGCACATTAATATCATAGTCCTTGAGTAACTCAAGCCACCTCTTCTGGCAATGATTCAACTCTTTTATGGGTGAACATATACTAAATGCTCTTATGGTTCTTGAACATATCTACATGAATGATGAGTCTACAAATTTGACTCATTTAGGGTTTTTTTCTTTATAGAAATAGTGTCCTCGAATGCTTATTTTGTCTCAATATCTGATGAAAACTCTTAAGTTTCAGGTATTTGAAGTTTTAGTGGAAGGATGGACACCTATGCGCAAAAAGGAACAAAAGGGCTGAAAAGAACAAAGAAGCTGAAGCATGAGCATCCCCAAGAACATTTGGTGATTTGCCGAAAGAACAGACTCCGCCCTTTGTTCCAGTATGCGAAGCCCTGAAGGAAGACGATCAAAAAGGTGATGAAATGAGCAGTCGGCGCTTCGCCAAATAGTTCCGCAGAGTAGTACTATACCACCCAATGGTCCAGAATGTGAAGATGTTGTAGGCATGCACTCAACGGCGATGAGACAGATGAAGGGCGAGTCGATGAGTCATTCGGCGGACTCGACTAACCTCGCTGAACTATCCGCCTGCACTAATTTCTGATGGCTATAAATACTAAACTCTTTATTAATTTTACAAGTTCCGAACCATTATTATTATAATTTTCAAAATAGAATAGTACGTTTTAAGATATTTTCTGTCAAGTTTGGAGAGGGTTTTGTGGGAGACTTGAAGAGAGAAGAATTTCATCTTCCCCAAGTTAGAAGTGGGTCTTTTCTATTCATTTTCCTTTGCTGAAATCATGGTTTAATTTCGTATGCCCATTTGATTTCATTATCATGTTAGGTATAATTTCTTATTTCTTGATGTGTGGCTAAAAACCCCCATTCTTGGGGTGTGATTTAGCAAATATGGGTTGATATTCTTGTTGGGTCTTGCTTGTTGATATATTAGATGTATTTTAGTTGTGATTTCACCTAAAGGTTGTGGTTTAATCTAAAGGGTTTGTAGTTGCAAATAGAAAGCCACCCGAGGAGGAGGTCGCGAAACCAAAACCACTACACTAATGGCCTAAGGAGTGGGTCGACATGAGGTTCAGCCCGAGAGTGTGAGCCTAGTTCCATATCCTAACACTCAGCTTGAGAGAGTGAGTGGGGTAAGGCGTAGGCTGGAATTCATGCGGCAAATAGGGGTCCGAGAGGAACGCATTTGAAATGGGGTAAGTTGCCCGAGAGGGAAGTTATTTCCATTTAAAGCTTAACCTATTCACTATTGTCTTGCAAATTTTCTATTGAAAGCATGTACCCAACAATTTA
Source organism: Solanum verrucosum (assembly GCF_900185275.1). NCBI lineage: Eukaryota > Viridiplantae > Streptophyta > Magnoliopsida > Solanales > Solanaceae > Solanum > Solanum verrucosum. Next base: position 262,395 of record NW_026020056.1, read on the forward strand.
TCTCAACTTGTATTGCGGTCACATCCCAAGAACCTTTCCCTATACTTGATTTTCGTGTTTATTTTGTTGTTTTATCGCTTGTTACAAAACCCCCATTTGATATTTGACACTTTCGTGTCACCCCCTTTTATTTACTATGTTTTTATTCGTTAATATCTTTAGCTACGACTAGTTAGAATGTCAACTCTATTTTTCTATCAATTCTCAAAACTGTTCCCTTCGAACATGACCCCAACCCTTGATTGGGTTACTATATTGTCGACGATCGTAGACACTCATACAGTAGGATAGTGTCGTTGGTCATGATAAGCATCAAAATGGCGCCGTTTCCGGGGATTGGTATTAGTTGAGAATTTTTAGTTCACTAGAATTTCCGTCTTATTAATTATAGTTTACTAACTTAACTTTTAGTTGTGTTTTATTGGTTGTGGAAACATTGCAGAAAGCATGAATGTCAATGGTAGTAACGAGAGCCAAGTGATGACATCGGAAATCTCCATGACGTCCAAGAACCCAATCTCAATGATTCGTATCTCATGGGAGGTGTTGGAGCTATTCGCCTACCCCCAACAGAAGGAAACACTGTATTCCACATAACAAGCACCATGTTGCAACTTCTGCAATAAAGGGGCTTTTCAGCGGATTAGCTCATGAGGTCCCACACGAACATCTTTGAAACTTCGTAGACGTGTGTGGACCATTCTCATTCAAAAACATTTCTCAGGAATCAGTTCGATTGAGGTTATTTCCTTTCTCATTGATGGGTGAGGCGTGCAAGTAGTTAGCCGAGTTGCCACGTAACTCAATCACTTCGTGGGAGGAGTTGGTGAATGCAATCAATGTTCGATTTTTCCCTCCCTCGAAGACGATGACTATCCGAGATCGCATCCAAAGCTTTAAGCGTCTGAACAGCGAACCTCTGCACGAAACCTGGATCAAATTTTAAAAACTGGTGCAACAATGCCCAACACATGGTCTTCATAACAACGAGTTGCTTCAATACTTCTACCGTAGTCTAGACTCGGTAAATAAGGGTGTAGCTGACAAACTCTCACCCAGAGGCTTAATGCAGCAACTATACGCAGTGGTAGTTCGACTCCTTGATGGTATGAAAACCATCAACATGGCGTGGTACAACCGCGAAGATCAAGTCGCACCAGTCACATTTCAAATATCTAAGGAGCAGGTTGAAAAAGACAATAAGAGAGATAAAAATATGGCCAAGATCATGACACAACTTGATATTCTATCTAAATATGTCATGGGTACTGGTACCCTTGGTGTCAATGTTGTGGGAGTTGGGTGCGAAACTCCTGAAGAGGCAAGTTTCGACGCTTTATATAACAAAGAGGTAAACTTCCTAGCCAACCAAGGTGGTGGTTATCGATCAAACTACCCAATGCAGGGTGGAAATCAAGGTTGAGTTAGAGATGAAGGATGGAAGGATATACAATGGATAGACAAAATCCTAATTGGAAAGATAGGGAGAAAAACAGATATGTGCCCCCCCCCCCCCATGAACGCCAAAAGCCAAAGGACTAGGAGGGTAGTAGGTCTCAGGATATGCTTTTACGCATCCTCAACAAAGTTGAAGGGTCGGACAAAATACTGAAAGGCATGAATAGGATGTTTCCACCCTCAGCCAGACCGTTACCTCCTATTCAGTTTTAATCAAGCAATTGGAGACCCAAATGGGTCACATCTCGTCTTACCTAAATCCGAGACAGTAAGGGGGCTTGCCTACTGACACTATGGCTAACCCCCAGGAGTGATAATTGAAGGTGAACTAGCTTCGTTCCACGACGTTAACTAAGGCGTTATTAGGGAGGCAACCCAAGGTTTTAAACGTAGGATTTTACTTTTATAAATAACAATGTGTTGATTGTGTAGGTGAAAGTGTAGAAAGTGAACGAGAAGTACAGATTTACGAAAGGAATTTCCGGTCAGTGAATCACCAATTGGCGAGTCGCCAACCATATCGGCAATCCTTATGTAGACCACCATTTGGACCTCCAGTTCGACTGAAGGCCCTGTAAAACTCAGCGAGTCAAGAGATCACTCTATGAATCGCCAAGTGGTTCAACGATCCTAACTAATGTCGTTGAATGGGAGAAAACTGGACGGTCTTTTAGCCATAGGTTTGATAACATAACCTCATTCTCTTTTTCCCTCACTTTTTCACCTTGCCAAACTCACACCTGCACTCTAGTCTTAATTTTCCTGAACTCTTGAAGTATTTTGGTTCATAAATTTGTGCACGAATTTGGATTGCATTGCTGCCTAGCACCTCAGTAGCTTCTTAATTAGTACAAAAGGTTAGCTTCATGATTCCCCGTAATTTTTTTTGTCAGCATTGTACTCATTTGCAAGATCTTTGGTATTGTTGAACCTCCTTTATTGGATAGAATGGGTTAATTATTAATTGTTATTCGATAATCTTGCTTAAATTGCCAAAATCTTGTTCGCTAATGCATCTAGTTGAGTTAATGAGGGATGGGTGGTGTTCGTATGTTATAGGTCCTGGTCTAATTTGTGCTATGTGAACTTAAACTTTGTTTTCGGGGGATGCAGGGCTGATTTTGAGAAGTTGGGTCAAAAGTAGGCACGTTGGGTAAAACAGCGAGCTATGATAAGCTTGCCAAGCCACTTTGCGCTTCGTCAAATCGCGTTATCTCTCCTTTATTATGATGCTTCATTTTTTGTGGCGTATTTAACTTTCGGGGAAAAGCACAAGGTCGCCCAAAGCACTCGGCGGCTCGCCGAACTCTTCTTGGTCGCCTTTTGTCTGCACCCCATTCGCTTCTTCACTGTGACCTTCGGCGGATACCCCATTGCTCGCTGAATGTACTCGGCGACCCACCTACTAGACTGACAAATTTTCCTGCAACTGTATGTCCTTGTTTTGTTTGTCAAATATATTATAATGTTATCTCAAGACATTGCAGACATAGCCATATTGAAAGTTGCAGGAAGAAGCATGCCACCGAGACACATAAGAGCTCAAAAGTTTAGAAGAAATGTAAAGAGTGAGAACAAGACAACCAGTTTGAGGAGGAGGATGCAAATTAACTATAATGTCCCTTCGTGGACCCGAGGGTTGATCAACGCAATACATGCCATTAAAGAATCTCGTTAAATAGATAATATGGTGGAGGCTAATATTGCTATAGAGACTGAAGCAGAGCAAAAATAGAAAGAGAAAAAGGGTCAGAATGATAACACACCGAGCACTGATGCCCAGACAGATGGAGCGACTGCTTAAACAGGATCCCCTCTTTACCCTCCTCTCTATTTTTCTTTATCTAACCTTTTGGATACTTATTACTTGCATTTGAGGACAAACGTTTTTTATTTGTGGTAGGGTGAGGCCCACACCTTTTGTGTTGACAATCATGTTTTGTTCTGAATATATTTAGGTTGTTTGCTTCAAGTTGTGTTTTAAATACTGTTTTTCTGTGGATGTTTAAGCTTATGGCTCCTGTTGTTTTAATTGCAAAATAATTTTGATCCTTTCAAAAAAATTCGCCACCTCTTATGTTGAAAGTGGTTGTTCTTTTGCAAAAATTTAAGTCTCGATTTCGATCAATACCGATGACTTGAATAGTGCTCCCAACTGAAAAAAACATAAATGCACGGCTACGACGATGCCAAATGAAGTTACTTAGACAATATGTGCACTATTTGGATCTCGTTGTGACTAGCCATTTATCGAATTGATTTTCTTGTGAGAACCGTTGCACGCTAGCGAACATGTCTAGTCTTATTTGACTGAAGTATCGATGCCTTGTGTGATTAGCTTACTTTGAACCATGCATAAATAAACCTAGTATTTGCCCGGTTAGTCTGATTGATTTAGAAAGGTGTACTCTTGAGATTATCTTAGGCAATCTTAAAGAGTGTGAGCCAATTTGACATATACCTCTTTTTGTGACCTACCTATGAGCATGTGAAACTCTTTTGAACACCTATGAGCCTTACCTTTCTTTGGAAGAACCTTGATAAACCCTAGACCTTATTTGATCCGCTACTTATAATCCTCCTGATTTGTGGTTTAGTGAATAGCCAACTTAGGCCAAAAGCCTAGGTTGGGGGTGTGGTGAAAGGAAAAAAGAGAAGTCAATAAGTGCAAGAAAAGTCCCCCTTAACCCATGGTACTGCATACAAATTGAACCTCTTCAATTAAAATAAATAAATATATATATGAAATGTGGAATAAAGTACGAAGGGAATTGGGTTTCAAGCAATCCATGGAGCAGAATAAAATAAAAAAGGGTGACTTAGAAGCACTAGAAAAATAATTGATAAAGAAAAAGAAGGGAATGCCTTGAGAATGCCACAACTCATGAAGAAAAAGTCACTAAGCCTAACTGACCATACCTTTGCACTAAGCCTCGTTACAAGCCTTAGAAAGACTTTTTCGATCTTGAGTAAGCTGGATTGAAATTCAATTGGAAAATAAGGGCAAACCTATGGGTAAAAACATGGATTGTGTTCCTCTTTTTGAGTGTGGGCGTTGTATCTGATTCCTGATCTTATATTGACTCATATATGTGTGTGAATATGGAATCATTCTTTGTGCGAGGGCATTTAGATGTTTTTGTTGAGCTTGAACTTGCACAAGTAGCAAGTATTTCGAGCATGAGAATCTTTAGTGATGGTGTGTCACAATTTTAATCTTTGAGTAGATAATTGATCCTTGCATAAATAAATTGAGTCTTGTTGTGTGCATTCATGATTTAGTCTTGTGTATCACTATTTGAGGCACCCATTTTGAACGGCTGAACTTTAGTTTGCTTGAGGACTTGCAAAAGTTTAAATTGGGGGTTGTCGATGAGTCCACAAATTGGACTCATTTAGGGCTTTATTTTAATGGAAATAGTGTCCTTGAATGCTTGTTTTATCTCAATACCTGATTAAACTGCTGAAGTTTCAAGTATTTGAAGTTTTAGTGGAAGCATGGACACTTAGGGGCAAAACGGAGTAAATACGGTTGAAAACAACAAGAAATGGAATCATGCGGATCACCTAGTTTAACTTGGCGAGTCGCTGAAATGACATGAACTACCCTTCGTTCCAGTACGCGAAGCCTTGAAGGAAGTGTATCAAAAAGGCGAGGAAAGGAGCAGTCGGCGAGTCACCGATCAATTCCGCAAAGCAGTACTGTACCATCCAATGATCCAGAATGCGAGGATGCTAAAGGTAAGACACTGAAGGTGACGAGATGACCTAAAGGCGGATCGCGGAGTTCATCGGCGATCTCGACTAATCTCCCCGAACAATCTTCCGCAGCACAATCTGTGAAAACTATAAATACTAGTGAGAATTGTAGTCTTATAAGAATTTTTTGGGGAGTGGAACATTTGGTGTGGAACATTTTAGAGTAAAAATTATTATTAGTCTATAGTATTCTTTCTGTATTTTTCTCTCAAGTTTGGAGAGGGTTTTTGTTAAGACTTGAAGAAAGGAGTTCTTCTTCCCCAAGTTGGAAGTGGGTCTTCTCTATTCACTTTCCTTTGCTTAATTTAAAGTTTAATTTCTTATATCTAGTTGATTTCATTATCATGTTAGGTATAATTTCTTATTTCTTTATGTGTGGCTAAACCACCCATTCTTGGGGTGTGATTTAGCAAATATGGGTTGATATTCTTGTTGGGTCTTGCTTGTTGATAGGTTAGATGTATTTTAATGGTGATTTCACCTAGTGGTTGTGGTTTAAACGAAAGGGTTAGTAGTTGCAAATACAAAGCAAGTCATGTGTATTCGGCTTGCCAGAGAGGGAGGTCGCGAAACCGAAACCACTAGACTGATGGCCTAAGGAGTGGGTCGACATGAGGTTCAGCCTGAGAGGGTGAGCCCTAGTCCCATATCCTAACACTCAACTCGAGAGAGTGAGTGGGGGTAAGGTGTAGGTTGGTCTTCATACGACAAATGGGTGTCCGAGAGGAATGCATTAGAAACGAGGTAAGTTGCCCGAGAGGGAACTTATTTCCATTTAAAGCTTAGCCTTGTCACTATTGTCTTTCAAATTTCCTATTGAAAGCATGTACCCACCAATTTATCTCAACTTGTATTGCGGTCACATCCCAAGAACCTTTCCCCATACTTGATTTTCGTGTTTATTTTGTTGTTTTATCGCTTGTTACAAAACCCCCATTTGATATTTGACTCTTTCGTGTCACCCCCTTTTATTCAATATGTTTTTGTTCGTTAATATCTTTAGCTATGACTAGTTAGAATGTGAACTCTATATTTCTATCGATTATCAAAACTGCTCCCTTGGGATACGATCCCAACCCTTGGTTGGGTTACTCTATTACCGATGATCGTAGACACTCATACCATAGGATAGTGTCGTTGGTCACGATAAGCATCAAAATGCGTCAGCATTTCATGCATTAGCATTCCTTGGGTAAGTTCTACGAAGAGCCATGATCTGGAAACGCATAACGATGGTATAGAAAAAAGATCGTACCCACGCATAATAAGAATATCAAGAAAGTGAAGTTTTTCCTAAAACACTCTGTACCCTCCCCCTCATAGGAGTGGCGCACTTCACAATTATGAAAGGGACTCTACTTAGTGCGGCTTTTCAGACACCCTAGGACTCTTGAACCTAGTGCTCTAATAACAAGTTTGTCACACCTTGAGGCTACCCCCTTGACGTAAACACGGGACTTAGGATCACTAGTGGCCCCAACCTAACCCTACTAGCATATAATAAGCATACTTAAAGATTTACTGAAAAATGGATATACTGTGCGAAAGCTAGAAACATGACATAAAATGAAATGATGGGGAATACCCATTCTAGGTCTAAGTATATAAAATTGAGTTTAATGACAACTGAAAGTTCAAACTCAACTAAAAACTAAATATAAACTATGTTTAAATAAAAGCCTCTACTTACTAGAGATGCTCGTACATGCCCCATCTAACTGTAGCAAAACTGAAACTAAAACAAGAATAACTGAATAAACGACATGTCAATCGCCCTTGAAGAATAATGACTCACTACTGATACTACTGAACTGGAGACTGGGAACCGATCAATGCGGGATCTGAATGCTGAGGACCTGAACCTACATCACGATAAGATGAAGTAGAGAGTATGCGTCAATACTTGAAAGTTACTAAGAATGAAGGATAGGATAAAGCTAAACAATAAATATACATAACTGAACAAAGTAATAAGAGCAATGTATAATATGAACTGAATGTAAATATTGAAATATACTTAATACTAAGCTAACTAAATGCAATGACTAAGTATGAATATGCTGAGACTGAACACTAAGCTATAACTAATACCCTGGTCAACACATTAGGGTCTGACAGTGGGAGCTACTATTAACCGACATAAAACCACAAGAGTTATCTGTGGAGTCTGGTGTATCTCCCTATCGAGAGGACCCAATATACGTTGTTAGGGTTGTAAAGGGAATAAATGGCATGATCACTAAATATATTGCCTACAGAGAGGACTTATCCTACCGGGGCACCTAGTTATGGGACTATGAGTGTTACTGACCCTTATTCCACTCAATGTTAAGCCTACTCCCAACTGATTATGTAAGTAACACATTATAATAGAATTTATGTATTACTGAATAGCTCAAATTACAGACATGCTAACTAAAAATCCAACATTAATGTATTGACTAACCTAGCAAGTGTAATCATGAACTTAACGAATCTACACAACAAGGGTTCTGAGTTTCATGCAAAGAACTAGGCAATGATTCTACGAAAACATGATAATCTATTTTTGATTAGTCTAACAGTTGAATCACAACAATAATCTTAAATTCTAGAAACCCTATCTCTAAACCTTATATAGAGAATCAAGAATCTGGCTGAATTGTAGAGACCTAATGGGTGAAAGGAATCCACTAGTGAAATTCCACATACCTGGTGATGAATTTCGTGGAGAAATCTTTCTAGTTCGGGGCTGGAACGGGAAGAAACCTTGTTGCATTCTTGTAGAGGGTTGGTCGACTCATTCCCTATTTTCCCATTCAACTTGGATGAATTTTGGAGAATAAGTTGTCTTGGGTAAAGTCTAATTAAGTTACAATGCTAAAACTGACCAAAACGACGTAGTTTAGGGGTTAAACGATGTAGTTTAGGTGTCTTACACCTATGGAAAAGACCAAAACGACCCTAACTTAAAAGTTGTCTAGGCAACGACAGACCTAGTCCACAGACCATGGTCCGACCTATAGTCTGTCATGTTCAGTCGTTGACTGTCTTTAGAGGTTGGGATCTAGGGAGTCTGAACAATGGACCTGGTCCACAGACCGTGGTCCCACCTATGGTCTGTAGGTCTTGGCGTGGTTCTAGACTTAGCTGACTTTTCCTGGGGTTCTGGGTAGTCTGAACCACAGACCTGGTCCACAGACAGTTGTCCACCTAAGGTCTATAGGTCTTAGCGTGGTTATGGACCTAGCTTAATTTTCCTAGGGTTTTGGGAGTCTGAACCACGGACCGTAGTCCCACCTACGGTCCGTAGGTCCTGGAGTTGGTCAAGATAGACTTGGCTGAAAAGTTTTGGGGTTCTGGGAAGGGAGTTCCATGCGGCCAACCATAGACCCCACCTACGGTCCGTGGGTCACCATACGGCCCAAAGGTTGCACCTGCAACATCAGATTTTTCTGCAATCTGGTCTTTCTAGCATACAGGGTGTTACATGTAAGGTGTTGATGATCATGGGAGTGACACCAGTGGAAAAGGCAAAATTGGTCACTTATCAACTTAAGGGTGTTGCTCCAGTTTGTTTCAACGAATGAAAAGAAAAGAGGGCAATAGATGTGGGTCCTCTTGATTGGGAGAAATTTAAAGTCAATTTTGTTCGTATGTTCTTTCCCCTTGAGATGAGAGAAACAAAGGTACTTGAGTTCATTAACCTTCACCAAGGAGATATGAGTGTGAAGGACTATGCTTCGAAATTCACACAATTGTCTAGGTATGCTCCAACTATGTTTGTTGATACAAAGGCAAGGATAAGTAAGTTTGTGTCGGGTGCTTCCGACTTAGTGGTCAAAGATTTCCAAACCGCCTGCTTATTAAGGAAATTGATATTTCTCGTTTGATGGTTCATGCACAAAGAATAGAAGAAGAAAAGTTTAATATGGAAACTAAAGATCCAAATAAGGCAAGAAGGGATGGTGGTGAGTATTCACATTCAAGCTCTGATGGAGGAAATCATTCTCAAGGTAAGGGTGGTAGTGAGAATATGTGGCACGAGTGTAGGGAGTGTGGGATAAGACGTGAGGGTAGATGTCTAGCCGGATCTAATGTTTTCTTTTATGTGCAAAGACAGATAATAAGATAAGGAATTATCCTTCATTTGTTAGAAATGAGGGAGATACCCAACGACGGGCTCAACCCTACCCTTTCTCCAGTCCTAGTGGTGGTTTGAAACAAGATAAGTTCTATGTTTTTCAAACTCAACAAGATCATGAGAGTTCCCCCGAATGCGGTAATTGGTAAGTTAAGATCGTTTAGATTATGGTTATGCATTGCTTGATATTGAGTGTTTCGTCGACTATGGTAACATTCCATGTATGGAGATTGGTTTGGAGTAGTCCTTGAAATCCTGGTGGAATCTTCTTAGGTGTTTACTTGTATTCATGGTTGAGTGGTTGTTCAAAATTTTATGATATGTTTTTTACTAAGGAAGAGGGATTTGAAAAAGCTAGTGGGGTTTGCTCCAAAGGGGGAGATAGTGCGCTTCATGAAATGTACGTGAGTAGAACTATGTTGGTTTTGGAAAAGTTCCTTGTTATGGTTTGGTGGGTGAATGTTTGGAGGCGATGTGACCGCTTATTATCCCTATTTCTTTCCTTCTATCTTGGAGTTTAACTTGAGGCCTTAGCTCTCATGTTTAACTCATTAGGATTCATGTCTTAGTCATCATATGTTTCTTCATGCATGAATGCTCATGAACATTTTGATTTTCAAAAATATGATTTAGTTTAATTGATTGATTGCTTCATGTTTATGTGCATTCGCGTATGATCATGCATGTTTTTCGTATGAAAAGATGTTTTAGAAAAAGTATGCTTTAGCTTGGAGTTGAAATTTCCTCCTTGGATATGTGCATTTATGTGAATGCATTTATGATAGGCTACTAGGTCTAGTTCCTATCTTTCTTATGATGTTATGAACATGTTTTATTTTAGAGTCAATGTTCCTCCTTGGTTATGTGTATTTTGATCGAGTTGCATTGATGATTTGGTTGTTAGTTTCTCTCCTAGTCTTTTCGTGCTAGTTTGAGTTCCATTCGAGGATGAATGTTCCCAAGGGGGAGATAATGTAACTCATCGGATCCGAGAAAGGCTAGAAAGGGGCCAAGAGGGAAAGTCACAAGCCCAAAACTGGACCATGAGACCCTCCAAGGAGCCCTAGACGGGCCGTGAAGTGGACCACTGACCCTTTTTGTGCTCGTGAAGTTTTCAAGAACTTGACCAAAAAAGTTCCCCTCCTACAGACCCTTAGACGGCCCGTGTTGAGAATCACAGACCATACAAGTGGTTTTCAACTGGGTCAAGTCAATGAGAGCTCTGCCCTAGCCACTGTTCAAGGTCCACGAGCATCACAATGGCCCGTGAAGCCCCACACGCACCGTGAAGTCATCCATGAAGGGTTTTCATTAAACGTAAGAGTTTAGGGTCAACTTCAAATGATCAAATCTTTCAGCATAAAATGAATTAAGTGGCACATGACCTATTTAGAGGTCTCTGAGTCCTTCTTCAAATGCCACATAGTTTACCTAATTCCAAGCTCGGAGTAAAGAGTTATGCCCAAAATAGTGAAGTACTGTGAGACAGAATTTCATCACGACCCGTTTGGTGGGTCATGGTTGTGTATGAAGACCCGTTTTGTCCTCCGTGATGCCAATTCGGCAGTTGTTAGTTAGGGACTTTTGGGTCTTTTCCCTAATTATTTTAACTCAATTCTATGTCAGTTATCCTTCTACCGAAAGCCTTATTTAATGATTTTAAATCTCCAAATCACCCAAACCCATCTCCTTCTCTCAAATATTTTCTCTATCTAGAAGTTGAAGAAAAAAAGCTAGGATATCAAGATCAATCCTCCAAATCCTCCATTGCTTCAAAGCTTTTGGAATCAAAGGTATGATAGTATTCATCCATGGAGCCCTTTACTCCATTAAGTTCCCAAATTCTCCAAATTACAAAGTTAGAATTCTCCAATTAAGTTAGGATTTTCTTCAATTGTCATGGGTTCCTTTCAATGATGATTTATTTGATTGATTTATGATCTTTTATGCATTAATTGAAGTAATTGCATGTTTTTAAGTTGATTTCCCATGATCCCATCCATAAACCATGTTTTCTAAGCTATGTTGATATAATGTGGGTAATTAACTATGAAAGATGTAAATGAATTTGAAGATTCCTGGACTCTAAGACTTGATGAAGCTTATGAATTATTGAAAAGAATGCATATTCATGAAAGTATGTTTATTACTCAAGAAAGCTTATAGATGAGATTGTCTATATGTTCTATGAAACCTGGCCACATGATATTAGTGACATCTAGATTTTCCCTCAATGCTTTTAGCAATATTTTCGCAAATTAGATCTTGATTAGTGTGGAATCCGAATATGCCATCAATGATCATAGGATACGATTTCAAAACTATTTTCATTAGTATGAGGGGAATCTCTATCATGAAGTGAATTAAAAGCTATTATGAAAACATCATGGACGGTGAAATGTTCTCTCATGCATGGTCTAAAGAGCTATCATATTGACACGCCCCGAGCTACCCCCGAGACGCGGACACGGGACCTAGGACCACAAGTGATCCCAAGCTAACCTTGCTGGCATGATCATGAACATACTAAAGATAATAAACTGATGCGGAAGCTAATTCATAAATAAATCTGAAAAGATGGGGAATACCCATATACTATAACTGAATATATCAAATATGAGAGTTTAATACAAAAGAAATATCAAACTCAAAATACTAAGTTGAATTTAACTATGTCTGAATTAAGCCTCTAAACTAACTAGAAATGTTGGCACATGCCCCAACTAGATCTAGCAAAACTGAAATTAAAGACTAAAAGCAGTAAGGATAAACATGTCACTAATCCTCGAAGAATGAGGACTCACCACTGATGTTGCTGAACTGGAGATCGGGAACCGATCTAAGCGTGATCTGGATGCTGAGAACCTAAACCTACATCACGAGAAGATGTAGTGCATGTGTGCGTCAGTACTTGAGAGGTACTGAGCATGCAGGATAGAGTAAAGCTGAACTAACATATAACTGAACAAAGCAATGAAGCACTGAAATAATCTGAACATGATATAGATATTGAAAATACTGAATACTGAGCTAACTGATGCAATGACCAAATTTATAACATGCTGAGACTGAATACTTACTGTACTGAAATATGGTCAATGCAATAGAGTCTGACTGAACTGTGGGAGCTACTAATAATCGATATAAAACCACTTGAGCTAAATGTGGAGTCTGATGTATACGCCCCATCGAGAGGACCTAATATACCCTGCCACAGGTATAGAGGCATGCTGGCGTGATCACTAAACTGATGTTGCCCACAGAGGGGACTTACACCTACGTGGCTCGTAGTTCTGGGACTATATAGGTACGATGAACCCTAGTCCAACTCGGTATTATGCTACTCCCAATGAATTAAGTGGTTAACTGGTTATGACTGAATTTCTGTAAGTTACTGGATAGCTCGAATTGAACATGCAAACTGAGAATGCAACAATTAATCTGATAATGATGCATTCATAAACTGAGGCATGTATAACTGAATACTGAAATATCTGACCTAGCATGTGTAATTCAAGAACAAAAGAAATACATAGCTAGGGTTCTGAAATTCATACGATAAACTGAGCAATAACATGATAATCTGATTTGGAACATTTAAATAATTAATTCAGGATGATCTGTTCAAATTCTAGAAACCCTATGTCTGTTCATAATCATGGAATCAATAATCTGACTGAATTCTAGGGACCTAATGGGCGAAAGGAACCCACTAGTGAAATCCCACATACCTGGTGACAAATTTCACGGAGAAATCTTTCGATTTTGGGGCTGGAACTGATGGAACCTTGTTGCGTTCTTGAACTAGGGTTCTTGACCTTATTCTCCTCTCTTGATTCTAATTTTCTATGTTTTGATTAATGATTTTGACTAAGGTAAGTTCTAGTTATGTTTCTAGGCTTAAACTGACTAAAACCTCATGATTTAGGGTTTAAACGACGTATCTAAGGGGTTAAACGAAATAGGAAAAGACCAAAAGACCCCTGACTTAACTGCTGTTGAAGTGATCGACGGATTGGACTGACGGGCCATCATTCAATCGACGGTCCGTATATTGGGTCCGTCGATCAAGTCTGCCCGACAGGGCTTCACTAAAATAAGCATAACTTTTTACTCGAAGGTCAAAATTTAGCAAACTCAGTGGCGTTGGAAAGATAATTCAATTATATATCTAACCATAGGTCATGGTACACATAATTCATTTTTTGATAAGAGTTATGACCATCTGAAGTTGACCCATCAATATTTTTCAGCTCACTGGTTGCTGACCCTCATCTACGGTCAGACCTATGGACCGTGGATAGAATGACGGTCCGTGCTGGTCAACTGTAGTTTGTGTCAGAGGCTGGGTAAGGGAAGTCTCGATCAACGGACACAGACCATGAACCGTGGTCTGATCTACGGACCATGGGTCTTTCCGTGAGTCGGGACTTAGCCAAATTTTCTGACTGAGTTCTGGGGAATTTTTCTATCACGAACCACGAACCTGCAGGACGGATCGTTAGTCCATCTATTGTCCATGGATGGTGTCCGTGAGTGCCACCTGTAACACCAGAAATCTGAAATCTCTATTTTTGGATACGGGGTGTTACATTATCTCCCCCTTGGGACCATTCGTCATCGAATGAAGACTAATCTAGCTGAAATAGAGGGAGAGGGCTGCAATCCCTACCACTAAACACTGAGAACTGAATTTCTAACTGAACTGCGTTCCAAGAACATGCAAATACGCTGAAAATGCAAGTACAAACTGAAGGAACATGATTCTAAGACTGAATTTTCGCATGAATGACTGAAAAACTGAAGAGGAACTATAACCTCAAGCTGGAATGGAATCGGAAGGAAAGAGGTGAGGATACTTGGACTTCATGGTTGGTTCTGCTTCCCAAGTAGCTCCTTCTACGGACTGACTCCTCCACAAAACCTTGACTGAAGTGACTTCTTTATTCCTCAACATTCTAACCTGAAGATCGAGAATCTCAACTGGTACATCGTCATATGAAAGGCTATCTTTCCCGGCCACACTCTCTAATGGTACTATGGATGCTGGATCACCCACACACTTCTTCAAAAGAGAAATGTGAAATACTGGATGTACTGCTGCTAAGTCTGCTGGCAACTCTAACTCATAAGCCACTTTACCAATCGTTTTCAAGATCTGGTAAGGGCCTACATATCTGGGACTGAGCTTCCCTTTCTTGCCAAATCTCATCACCCCCTTCATGGGTGACACTTTCAGGAAAACCCTATCATTAACTTGGAACTTTAGTTCCCATCTTCTCACATCTGCATAAGACTTCTGGCGACTCTAAGTAGTCTTAAGTCTCTCTCTAATGAGTTGCACTTTTTCCATAGCATCAAGGACCGAATCTGGTCCTATCAAGGTTGCTTCACCTACTTCAAACCAACCAACTGGAGATCTACATCTACGCCCATACAATGCCTCATAAGGGGCCATCTAAATGCTGGAATAGTAACTATTGTTGTAGGAGAACTCAATCAGAGGAAGGTGATCATCCCAACTATCTTTAAAGTCGATCACACAAGCTCTCAACATGTCCTCTAAGATCTGAATGGTACGCTCTGCCTGACCATCCATCTGCGGATGAAATGTTTTGCTAAGATTAACCTGAGTACCAAGACCTTTCTGAAATAACTTCCAGAAATAAGATGTAAACTAAGGACCTCTATCTGAGATGATAGACAAAGGAACTCCATGCAACCTCACAATCTTATTAATGTAAAGCTTGGCATAATCCTCCGCCGAATCTGTAGTTTTGACCGCCAAAAAGCGAGAAGACTTAGTAACCCTATCAACAATCACCCAAATGGAGTCATAGTGTCTGCGAGTACGAGGTAAACCTGTGATGAAGTCCATGTTGATCACTTCCCACTTAAAGTAGGAATGTCAATCTCTTGAGTCATACCTCCTGGTTTCTGATGTTCTACCTTGACTTGCTGGCAATTGCAACACCTAGCAACAAAATCTGCTATATCTCTTTCCATACCATTACACCAATAGACTTCCCGCAGATCGCAGTACGTCTTAGTGGCACCTGGATGAATTGAATATCTAGAGTTATGGTCCTCTGCACGAATATGTTGTCTTTACTCTCTCACATTAGGAACACATAATCGACCCTGGTAGCGAAGCAAACCATCTTCCCCTTGGGAGAAAACCTCAACTCTGTGTTGATGGATTGCACCCTTGAGTTCGAGCAATACCGGATCGCTGTCTTGCATTCCCTTAACTTCCACTACCGAAGAAGATTCTGATCTATTCTAGACTATCACACTGCCATCTGATGTGCTAGTAATACTAACTCCTAAGAGAGCAAGACGATGCACATCTTTTTCTACTTCATTCCCTTTTTCCTCAATATATGCTACACCACCCTCTATATTTACCTCTTTCTGGCCTTAAGGTAAGAGATAATCGATATATAGGCACTAAGATACTACCCTTCTATTCTAAGACTGGCTCATTTAGAAATTGGAACTGAACAACCCGAATTCTACAATTGACTGAGGCATGACAGAACTGAAACCAATCCATGCCTAGAATTATATCAAAATCTACCATTTCTAACTCTACAAGATCTGCTGAGGTGACTTTCTGAGAGACTGAGATAGGGCAGTTTCTGTATACCCGTCTAGCTATAACTGGGTCACCGACTGGAATAGAGAATGAGAAGGGTTTTGAAAGAGTTTCTAGACTAACTCCTAAGATTACTGCTATAGAGAGAGTTACAAAGGTAAGAGTAGCCCTTGGATCTAACACTACAAAATATTTAAAGAAGGACTCGAAACGTACCAGTGATAACATCAGGAGAATCTTCCTGGTCCTGGTGAGCCTGGAGAGCATAAAACATCCCTTGGCATTGACTACCACATGTACAAGATGACACACCCTGCTGAGTTGGGTGACCTGCCGGTACTGTTGGAGCTGTAGACTGAGCCCTAGTATTGTTACCTTTTTGCCTCTTCCTGGCAAAAGGGCAATTCTTCACCCTATGACCAGACTGACCACACCCAAAACATCCTTCCTTGCCTGCAAGACACTCGCCTGGATGGTTCTTACCACACTTTGGACAAGTAGGGTAGGTCCTATTTCTTTAAACACTTCCCTGAGACTTAGAGCCTGGTGCTCTACTATTCTGATCTCGTCGAAACTGTGAGTGATTTCCACCACCCGATTTCTGTTGAGAGTACTCCTGGTTCCCTGTTCTAGCTTTCTTGTTTACCTTATCGATTTCCCTAAGCTTATCTCCCTCAACCTGCTGATTGTTCTGATTATTCTTACTTTGAGCCAAAAGTGGAATAGCGTTCTGAAACTCCGCATTCGAAACTCCCTGATCTGGGACTAGAGGAACTGCATTAGCATTCCTGGCATTCGCATTCCTAGTGCTAGCTCTACGGGGAGGCATGATCACTGAAACGTAGAACGTCGAGTTAGAATGGAATTAGATCATACCTTACGCACGATAAGAGTAACAAGAAAGTGAAGTTTTGCTAAAATCACTTTGTAGCCTCCCTCTCATTAGATGTGGTGCACTTCACACCCATGAAAAGGACTCTACTTAGTGCGGCTTTTCAGACATCCTAGGACATAAAAACCTAATGCTTTGATACCAAGTTTGTCAAGCCCCGAGCTACCCCCGAGACGCGGACACGGGACCTAGGACCACAAGTGATCCCAAGCTAACCTTGCTGGTATGATCATGAACATACTAAAGATAATGAACTGATGCGGAAGCTAATTCATAAATAAATCTGAAAAGATGGGGAATACCCATATACTATAACTGAATATATCAAATCTGAGAGTTTAATACAAAAGAAATATCAAACTCAAAATACTAAGTTGAATCTAACTATGTCTGAATTACGCCTCTAAACTGACTAGAAATGTTGGGACATGGCCCAACTAGATCTAGCAAAACTGAAACTAAAGACTAAAAGCAGTAAGGATAAACATGTCACTAGTCCTCGAAGAATGAGGGCTCACCACTGATGTTGCTGAACTGGAGATCGGGAATCGATCTAAGCGTGATCTGGATGCTAAGAATCTGAACCTACATCACGAGAAGATGTAGCGCATGTGTAAAGCTGACCAACATATAACTGACCAAAGCAATGAAGCAATGAAATAATCTGAACATGATATAGATACTGAAAATACTGAATACTGAGCTAACTGATGCAATGACCAAATTTATAACATGCTGAGACTGAATACTTACTGTACTGAAATATGGTCAATGCAATAGAGTCTGACTGAACTGTGGGAGCTACTAATAATCGATATAAAACAACTTGAGCTAAATGTGGAGTCTGATGTATACGCCCCATCGAGAGGACCTAATATACCCTGCCACAGGTATAGAGGCATGCTGGCGTGATCACTAAACTGATGTTGCCCACAGAGGGGACTTACACCTACGTGGCTCGTAGTTCTGGGACTATATGGGTACGCTGAACCCTAGTCCAACTCGGTATTATGCTACTCCCAATGAATTAAGTGGTTAACTGGTTATGACTGAATTTCTGTAAGTTACTGGATAGCTCAAATTGAACATGCAAACTGAGAATGCAACAATTAATCTGATAATGATGCATTCATAAACTGAGGCATGTATAACTGAATATTGAAATATCTGACCTACCATGTGTAATTCAAGAACTAAAGAAATACATAGCTAGGGTTCTGAAATTCATGCGATAAACTGAGCAATAACATGATAATCTGATTTGGAACATTTAAATAATTAATTCATGATGATCTGTTCAAATTCTAGAAACCCTAGGTCCGTTCATAATCATGAAATCAAGAATCTAACTGAATTCTAGGGACCTAATGGGCGAAAGGAACCCACTAGTGAAATCGTACATACCTGGTGACGAATTTCACGGAGAAATCTTTCGATTTCAGGGCTGGAAATGATGGAACCTTGCTGCGTTCTTGAAGTAGGGTTCTTGACCTTTTTCTCCTCTCTTGATTCTAATTTTCTATGTTTTGATTAATGATTTTGACTAAGGTAAGTTCTAGTTATGTTTCTAGGCTTAAACTAACTAAAACCTCATGATTTAGGGTTTAAATGACGTATCTAAGGGGTTAAATGAAATAGGAAAAGACCAAAAGACCCCTGACTTAACTGCTGTCGGAGTGATCGACGGATTGAACTGACAGGCCGTCATTCAATCGACGGTCCGTAGATTGGTTCCGTCCATCAAGTTTGCCCGACAGGGCTTCAGTAAAATAGGCATAACTTTTTACTCGGAGGTTGGAATTTAGCAAACTTGGTGGCGTTGGAAAGATAATTCATCTATCTATCTAACTATATTTAATGGTACATATAATTCATTTTTTGCTAAGAGTTATCACCATCTGAAATTGATCCATCAGTATTTTTCAGCTAACTGGCTGCTGACCCTCATCTATGGTCAGACCTACGCACCGTGGATCGAATTACAGTCCATGCTGGTCGACCGTAGTTTGTGTCAGAGGCTGGGTAAGGGAAGTCTCAATCCACAGACCGTAGTCTGATCTACGGACCGTGGGTCTGTCCGTGAGGCGGGACTTAGCCAAATTTTCTAAATGAGTTCTGGGGAATTTTTCGGTCATGAACCACGGACCTGCAGGACGGACCGTGAGTCCATCTACGGTCCATGGATGGTGTCCGTGAGTGCCACCTGTAACACCAGAAATCTGAAATCTCTATTTTTGGATACGGGGTGTTACACATATGATAAGACAAGGGGCGACTACCCATGTCTTTTAAATATAAGATAAGTCAAGACTTAATAACTACTCCGTGGGATTTATGCCTAGCACCGAGAGGATATTGAGATGGAAGCTCTACCGTCTTGAGGTCAGGTTTTGAGAAGAAATCTCTTTATCCCTTACCTATGTGCCCTCATAGGATGATGGTCTAGATATATATTAGCTAGTAGATCCACTTCAGCTAAGATTCATCGTTCTACCTTGGTAAGTAGGACAACCCTTTTCGGTGTGAGAATATCTCACATGGTCATTATTTAGGTTAAGGCTCATTCCCACAATAATGAACTAATGCTACTTCAAGAAGTATCTCATATGTGTTCAAAGTTGATTTTTGTTGCATTAACCATGTTTTACGACTAATATTTTCAAACCCTCTTATCTTATGTTTTAACTTGGTCTTTGCATATCACGAAAATGTCCCTTTTAGCATGATTTCATACTTTTATACATCACTATCATACTTAGTGCATTTTTGTACTAACTCATACTCTTGCCTAGATTTCTTATCCTAAAATGTAAGGTCTCACGATTCCGATTCGCAGCTCCATGGCTAGGATCTCTTAGTAGTTGAAGAATGAAGATTGATGAGGCCTCATATTTCAAGGACCAATACTTTATTTCATTATTTCTTTCCATTTTAGTTTTAAACTTGATGTACGAGTTACGTCCCAAATTCTCTTTTGTACTAGATGGCTTGAGACATTGTTAGACTTCCGTTTCTTTTCTAAAAAAAATTTATATGTTGAAACTATCTTTTAAATCTGTTGATTTCTATTATATTGTATGATGTATGCTAAGTGGCTTATATTGGGCCTCTCGGGGTCTTGTACACTATGTCATAACTAGGGTATACCATTGGGTAGTGACACATATTCTGACAAAGTCAAGAATGGCCCATGAACTTGGTTTAGAGGAGGAAGTGGTAGTTGACTATGACCAATGTCGATTTGTCTCTCTTAGAGCACAACAAATATATTATGTTGATTTGATTAAGAAGAAGTTTCTTTCAGAGAGGAATTTCACTTGAGAAAGTAAAGGAAATGCTTCCAACTTTCTACCAAAGGTTGATATCCTCCGATTGGATATGTTTTGCATCTGGACCTTCCAAGGCAAATGAGTAATGGGCGAGGGAGTTTTATGAAAACCGCATGGAGACTGATTTGACAACAAGGTAAGGATTTTATGCTCACACCTGACTACGGAGGAATGGACATGGATGTCTATTGTATGCAGACACATTTCCCCAAGTTGAACCTTAGCAACATTTCGGTGTTGCGATCTCAAATAGTGGCTTGTGTACTTATTGATGTCCCAATTAATCTAGAACATTTTATTGTCAATGAGTTTTGGGAGTTCAAAATGCATGGAAACATGTGTCTTATTGTTCTATCTCTGATCACAGAGTTTTGAAAACTAGCTGAGGTAGAGGTTCTTCTGGGTTACACATGGATAAGTCTGTGCATGTGGAGGATGGCATTTCTACACCTCCAATTTTGGGTCCTTTTGAGTCGTTGGCTCATAAGATGTGGATTTTGAATAATTTTGTGTAAATTTCGTTGTAATTATGTTGGGTCTAAGAATATAAAAGAGTTTGAGGGAAATCTTTCAATTTTAGGGGAGTTAGAAATGAAATTGAATCAAGAAAATTTGTCAAATTTTTGGGTAGGGGCTTGGGGTGGCGCGCCACCATAGCGCATGAAATACTGCCTAGTAATTTGGGGCATGGCGCGACAAGCCACACTGTGCGCCCCAAACACTGGTCAGTAGTTTTGAGTCTGGCACCCCGCGCTAAGGTCACCAGGTCCCCCTACTCTTCCATCTTTCTTTCCACGTAATTTCACTCGAGTCATACATATGTTCTCTACATGATATCCACATTTAAAATCTTCATTAATCCTTGATAGAATATGTGTGTCCAAGTCATAACTCTTGAATTCATAATTCAACTTCAAGATAGAGTTAAGAGTAACGTTCCAGGAAGTTATTTTGAGACATTTGAGAAGTCTTTTGCAAACTTTTAAAACTTGTTTAAAGACTTGAGTATGAGGATGAAGAGAGTTGAGTTTAATTTAATTTTTCAAAATGAATATATTACAACAAAATATTCCTAAGAGTAAATACGTTTACATTTACAATGAGAGGAAACTTTAATTCCTAAAATAAGTTCACGAGGAGTTTTGAGCACTATCTCTTTAGAGAACCTTTGAGTAAATATATAAAAGTTTGAGGATTAGGAAATATTTTTAAACATATAATTATGAGATATATTATTGAGAGTAGTATTAAGCACCGATATGGGGACGAGTTTAGAAAACTCTAAATCCTCATAAACCATGTATAGCAACATGGGTAAAGGGTCATACTTTTTAGATGATTCCTTATTTCTTTTTAAACATAGCTTAGTGGATCCACTTAGTTGAGGATTTCCTATAGTCCGGCAAGGTATAAGACAGTTCTGGCAGGGGGGGCAAAATGATGTATCATCACATAGCTCATAGTGATGGTAGTCGGTTAGAGAATCTTAAATACATTTAGTTATTATCTACTATTTTAAAAGCTTTCTTTATAATGCATCTTTATTAATGCTTTTTTATTGAACTGAGTTGAGTATTTCTGAGTTTGATTATCCTTGAGTATCATTTAGTTGAGTTGAAATGACTTTAGATGAGGTGAGTATGTTCTTCCATTTTATCATCTCAAGCTTATGTTTTTGCCTTAGAGTTCCCCTTGCATTCTCGTCCATTCCTTGTACTGATGCCAGTTGATGTGCACCTTTCATGATGCAGACACAAGTAACCATGGTCATCAAGAGGCGCTCCGTTGATACAACTTGTTGTTCCAGAGTTGCTTTGATGAGTCTCCTTTCTTCAGAAAGTTCCACATTTACTTTCAGTCATATTAGGATGTCGTAGGTCTTTTCCCGACTTCCATCATAGTTATTAGAGGCTTCATAGATAGACAACAGTAGTTGAGAAGTCTTTTTCTCATTCCCTTGTTGATATTTTCAAGAGTGTGAGTTGAACACTTATGTTCTTTTGAGACTACTTAGTAAACTATTTTATTTATGATATCCTATGAGTTGACCTTGTTTGAGATTTTTTTTTTTGAGTCAGTCTTCCGCTGAAAGTTGAGCCAGGCCAAGGGTTCACTTGGGGCCAACAATTTTTCTCGAGTGCCGGCCACATCCAGGGTGTTGGCTCAGGGAGTGACCAACTTGGTATCACAACACAGAGTTCAAGAGTCCTAGGATGTCTATGAAGTAATATCTGTAGATCCTAGTTATCGATGTGAAGCATGCCACATCAATAATTAGCAGGCTCTGACATTTAGGAAATATCTAACTTCCTTCATACTCTTTTGGTGTGATAAAGTTAAACTTTATGAAAGTTTCCTTATAATTCGTGCTTATGCGTATCGTTCAGATCATGCCTCTACGAAGAGTTGTTTGAGGTCGTCCTTCTAGGTGGATTGTTGACCCCCAAGATCAAGCGGTTCCTAATCCACCAGAAGTGGAACCCCAAGGAGAGGTAACTATGCTAAGTTTCAAAATGCTATCAGAATGTTGAGTCAAGTTGTAGCTAATCAAGCTGGTCAACAAGGAGTGGTTCGACGAGATGTGGCTAATATATCGATGATTCGTGAGTTCTTAATGATGAATCCTCTGGAATTCACCAGTTCAAGTGTCACTGAGGATCCGAAGAACTTTGTGGAGGAGCTGCAGAAAGTGTTTGAGGTGATATATGTTGCAAATTGATGAGTTGGGGATTTTTACTAATTTAGTGCTTAATATGTAGAGTTTTAATATCCTCAATGCCTATTTTATGCTCTAAACTGATGTTTTAATACTAATTTACATTAATGAAGGCGAAAAAGCAAGAAAAGGACATTACCAGGCAAAAAGGGGTGAAAAGGCTAAAATATTATAAGACAAGAATGGATGATGATCTCCAAGAACACTCGGCGAGTGGTTCTTCAAATCGCCAAAAAGTATAGCAGGCCAGCCTTGGGAAGAAGCTAACTCCGTGATGGAAAATGGTGTGTCAGCGAAGCGCTGATTGGATCGACGATGAAGATCCTTATCGCCTAAAGTCACAAAAGTTAAATGGTGAAGATTCAAGTCAAGAAGGCGATGGAAAGTGACATTTGGTGCATCATCGGCCTAGTCGGCGTTGCTCGACTTATTCCGTCGAATGGTTCCATAGCCAAAAATTTGGGAATCTATAAATGGAATTTTTAAAAGAAAAAAGGAGTTTCCACACATTCTAACTCTGAGCTTTATTATCTAAAGTACTCTGAATATTGTTTTTAGTCTTTTTGAGTAGGAATTTAGGGTTGGTATTGATTTGGAACTGATTTTGAGCATTGTGAAGACTTGCAATCTATTACCCAAATTGATGGAGAACATAGTTGGTAACATTTCCTTGCTTTTTATTATGTTTGGCTAAAACCCCATTCTAGGGGGTGTGATAATGTGATTAATTGTTTCAATTAGTTTATGGGTGTTAGTATTTACTGATTTAATTGTTGATTTGTAGTGGGTTCAATCGATAGTTGAGTTTTAATTGATTAATTGTAGTTACAGAAGCAGTTCTAGTTTAGTATTCTAGGATTGCTTAAGAATATTTTTAGAATTAAAGTTATCAATTGATGATTGTAGTGATTGAGTTATTGTGAATTATCTTGAGAAAGTGAGTCTGAATTTGATCCTACCAATCTCTCACGAGAGATTAAATCAATGGAGGTTTTGGGTATTTCATATTTGTTGGACTTGTCGGGTTCTGAGAGAAATCGATTGATTCGTAATAGTTGATTGAGAAATAGTTGTTACACCTAAAGTCTAGCCTACCCACTAAGATTCAATAGTTTTATGTAAACAATAATCACCCTTACATAGAAATCGATTGATTCGTAATACTTGATTACTCCCCTATTTTCGTAGTTGTAAATGGCTCACTCTAATCCCCCCAATTAACACTAGTTGTCAAACCCTTGCCATTTACTTTCATTATTTCGAAAATATCTACTCCTACAATCTATTAGAACACTTCTTAAACGTCTTAATTGAATTCTCTACCATATCACTCCATGTGGGATCAACCCCAACTCTTTGTTGGGTTTATACTTGATTGAGACCGCCTAAACTTGGAATTGGATGAAGTATAGTTGAGCATTATCACAGATGTTGAGCCTGTGGAACTAGTTGCATACTAACTCAACGGTGTTTCTAGATTCTGGTATGACCAATGGAAGAAGAGTAGAGTTGAAGGGGGACCAATTATGAGTTGGGCTGTGTTCGAAGAGGCCTATTTGGACGATTCTTTCCGCGTGAACTTAGAGAGTTCAAGGTAATAGAATTCCTCACTCTTAAGAAGGAATCCATGAGTGTTCATGAGTACTGGCTCAAATTCTCTCAACTATCCCGCTAAGCACTGGAGATGGTTGCTGATATGAGGAGCAATATGAGTTGTGTCTGGGTTGTCTCTTCTGCCAAGCAAAGAGGGTAAGGCAGCGATATCGATATGGGACATGGACATAGTGAGGCTAATGGTCTATGTCCAGTAGGTTGAGGAAGACAAGCTACATGATAGGGAAGAGTTCTGTAGCTAGAATGTTAAGACAAAATGAAATGAGTCCGGGCAGCACAAGAGCAATGCGAACCAGTCATCTTTTCAACAAAAGCCAACTGGACCTGCTCCATCATCTGCTAGTGCACCTGCACCAAAGAACATAGGTGAGTTGGGAATCAGAATTCGCAGAACTTCATAGCTAGAACTGTTCAGTCTCTAGGTAGTTTGGCACAAGAGGCCAACTGGACTTCTGCATGTGCTAAGTGTGGTAGGAACCACCCAACAACATGTCGAGATGACTCCACTGGTTGTTTCAAGTGTGGTCAGACAAGTCATTTGAGGAGAGACTGCCCTAAGAACAGGCAAGGTAATAGTAATGGGGAAATAGAGCCCAATATTCTTCAGCGGCTCTGACAGACAGAGCTACACCTAGTGGAGCTACTTCAAGGACAGGCAGAGGAGAAAACCATGTATCCTATTACCGATCGCCAAGAGCAATAGAATTAGCATGATGTTGTCTCTAGTATGATCAAAGTCTTTAATTTTGATGTATCTGTATTGATTTATACATGTGCGAGTCTATCTTTTGTGACTCAATATATTGCTATAAATTTTGATATTCTTCCCGAGCAACTTCTTGAGCCCTTCCATGTTTCCACACATGTTGGTGACTCAATCTAGTTGAGAATGTTTATGGTGGTTGTATCATTCTTATCAATCACAAGGATGCCATGGTTGACTTAACCGAGTTAGATATGGTAGAATTTGATGTTATTATCAGTATGGATTAGCTTCATATTTGTTATGCCTCAATTGATGATTGTAGAACTCGAGTACTTAAGTTCCAGTTTCCTAATGAGCTTGTTATAGATTGGAAGAGTAGTTGAGTAGTGCCTAAGGGTCATTTTATTTCGTACATTATGGCCAGAAAGTTACTTTCCAAGGGGTGTATCTATCACTTTGTACGAGATAGTAAAACTAGTGTTGGCATACCTCTGATTCAGTCAGTTCCAGTTCTTAGTGAGTTTCCATAAGTCTTTCTAGATGATCTTCCTGGAGTCCCTCCTAAGATTGAATTAGACTTTGATATAGATATCCTTCCTGATACTCGACCTATTTCTATTCTACCTTATAGAATGGCCACTAAGTTAAAAGTGTTTAAAAAGCATTTGCAAGACTGCCCTAAGAACAGGTAGCGTAATAGTAATGGGGAAATAGAGCCAAATCTTTTTCAGCGGCTCTGACAGACAGAGCTGCACCTATAGGAGCTACTTCAGGGACAGGCAGAGGAGCAAACCATGTATGTTATTACCAGTCGCCAAGAGCAAGAGAATAAACATGATGTTGTCACTACTATGATCTTCCTAGAGTCCTTCCTAAGATTCAAATAGACTTCGGTATAGATATCCTTCCTGATACTAGACCTATTTCTATTCCGCCTTACAAAATGTCTCCCACTAAGTTAAAATTGTTTAAAGAGCATTTGCAAGACCTTGTTGATAAAGTTTTTATTCGACCATGTGTTTCACCTTGGGGAGCTTCGGTCTTATTATTGAGGAAGAAAGACGGTTCTCTTAGGATGTGCATTGACTACGATCAATTGAACAAGATTACCATAAAGAATAAGTATCCCCTTCCGAGAATTGATGATCTTTTCTATCAACTTCATGGTACCACTTGCTTTTCTAAGATAGACTTCAGATCGGGCTATCATTAGTTGAGAGTAAGAGATAATGATATTCCAACGATAGGATTCAGGACCCCTATGATCATTATGAGTTTATTGTCATGTCCTTTGGTTTGACTAATGCTCCTGCAGCGTTCATGGAACTTATGAACAGAGTGTGTAAGCCTTATCTTGATATGTTTGTTATCGTGTTCATTGATGACATTATGCTATATTCGAGAAATGAGGACGATCATGCTAGTCACCAAAGAGTACTTCTCCAAACTCTCAGAGATAGAAAGTTGTATGCCAAATTTTCCCAGTGTGATTTTTCGCTTGAGTCCGTGGAATTATTAGGCCACATTATTTCTGGTGATGGGATTCGAGTGGACACTCAGAAGATTTAGGCAGTGCATAACTGGCCTAGATCCACATCTCCAACTGATATTTGGAGTTTCTTAGGATTGGCTGGTTGTTATAGAAGTTTCGTCAAGGGGTTCTCATCTATTTCATTCCCTTTGACAAAGTTGACTCCGAAGACAACAAAGTTTCAATGGTCTGAAGCTTGTGAGAAATGATTTCTGAAATTGACAACGTAGTTGACTACTGCCCTAGTGTTGACCTTACCAGAGGGTACACAAGGCTTTGTTGGGTACTGTGATGCGTCTAGAGTTGGACTGGGTTGTGTATTGATGCAGAATGATAAAGGTATAGCTCATGCCTCCAAACAACTTAACATTCACGAGAAGAGTTACCTAAATAGTGATCTAGAGTTTGTTGTTGTAGTATTTGCTTTGAACGTATGGTTTCACTACCTCAATGGTGTTTAAGTTGATGTGTTCACCGATCACAAGACTTTTCAATATGTATTCTATCAGAAAGAGCATAATCTCAGGCAGCGGAAGTGGTTGGACTTATTCAAGGATCATGACGTGAGTAACCTCTGTCACCCGAGTAAGGCTAATATGGTTGTTGATGCCTTGAGCAGGTTGTCTATGGGCATTACTTCCCATGATGATGAAGGAAAAAAAGATTTATCCAAAGATGTGCACACACTTGCACTATTAGGAATCCAGTTAATAGATTCAAAAGAAAGAGGAGTAGTGGTGATGAATGGGGCTGAATCATCATTAATGTGCGAAGTGAAAGAGAAACAAGACCAAGACCCTATTTTTCTTGAATTGAAGACAAATGTTCATAAGTAGAAAGTGATGGCTTTTGAACAAGAGGGATATGGTGTTTTGATATATCAAGGAATATTGTGTGTGTCAAAGGTGAATGATCTCCAAGATAGGATCATGGAGGAATCTTATAGCTCCAGATACTCTATCCATCCTAGCTACACAAAGATGTATCATTACTTGAGAGACGTCTATTGGTAGAGTAGTATGAAGAGGTGTATGGTAGAGTTCATTGCTAAGTGCCCGAGTTGCCAACAAGTCAAGGTAGAGCACGAGAGACCCGGTGGTATGGCTCAGAATATAGATCTTCCAGAATGGAAGTGGGAGATGATCAATATGGATTTCATTACTGGTTTACTGCTGTCTCATAGGCAACACAATTCGATTGAGAAATTGTAGATTGAATGAATAAATTAGCCCACTTTTTGCCAGTAAAGACTACCTCTTCACCAAAGATTATGCGAGATTATATATTCAAGAAGTAGTTAGACTTCATGGAGTTTCGGTGTCCATTATTTCCGATAGAGGTGCGCAATTCACTGCACAATTCTGGAAGTCTTTCTAGAAGGGTTTGGGTTTGAAGGTAAATTTGAGTAGTTCTTTCCTTCCTCAGATTGATGGTCTAGCAGAGCACACAATTCAGAATTTAAAGGATATGTTGAGAGCATGTGTGATCTATTTCAAGGGTAATTGGGATGATCACTTACCTCTCATTGATATTTCTTACAACAACTGTCATCACTCTAGCATCCAGATGACTCTTTATGAGGCTTTTTATAGGAGAAGATGTAGATCTCCTATTGGATGGTTTGAAGTTGGTGAAGCTCGGTTGATAGGACCAGACTTAGTACATCAAGCTATGGAGAGGGTTAAAATGATTCAAGGAAGGTTGGAAACAACGCTAAGTTGTCAAAAATCCTATACATATGTTAGGAAAAGAGACTTGGAGTCTGAGATGGATGATTGGGTTTACTTGAAGGTGTCACCCATGAAGGGTATTTTGAGATTTGGTAAGAAGGGAAAGCTCAGTTCCTGCTATACTAGACCCTAAAAGATATCCAAGAGGATCGGCAATGTAGCTTATGAGTTGGAGCTACCCCCACAGTTAGCATCAGTTTATCCAGTGTTTCACAATTCTATGTTGAAGAAGTGTTTGGGCAATCCTTCACTTATTATACCTTCTAAGGAAATTGGTATTAAGGACATCCTATCTTATGAGGAAGTACCTGTTCAGATTCTGGATAGTCAGGTTCGCAAGTTGAGAAGCTAGGAGGTGGCATCAGTCAAGGTCTAAGGAGGATATGACGAAGAGATAGCCACATCTCTTTCCTTCTGAAGAAATTCTAGACCGAGGTAATGACTTTTTGTAAAACTTTCTTTAAATTGATATTCCTTGTTGTCTTAAATTGCATGTTGGTTGTTTGAGCTAGGTGTTAAATGTTTTCACCCTTAGTTCTACTTACATAAATTTCATTCGAGGACGAATGTTCCCAAGGGGGAGATATTGTAACACCTAGCTCAAACACCCAACATGCAATTTAAGACAACAAGGCATATCAAGAGCTAATTTTAGAAAGAACTAATTCTAAAAGAGCTAATTTGAAATTTATGCAAGTAAGACCGGATGAGTGAGATGGCCCATAAGGTATCAAATGAAAGATATTTAAATCATCTTTTCAACGCTGCAGAGTTTGCTAAATTCTGAGTTCGAATAAGAGAGATATGCTCGTTTGAGTTCAACTTGTCTTATTAAGGATGTTCATACGAATTAAAGAGGGTTACTTTGGTGTTTTTCCTCACCCCATTAGGCTTAAACATTTTTTCACCCTTTTAGAAGTCTAAACTTACTAGAATCAGTTTTAGTCATTCCAAAAGAGCTTAGGGTTTTGTGGAGAGGAGTTCAAGAGGAGAAAAGGAAGAAGGATCAAGATTCTTGCGAAGCTTTGAGGATTTCCGCCAAGAATTTGATTCTTTCAAGGTATTTAAGTTTTTATAGTGTTGGTTTTGTTCAAGCACACTCTAATCATGAGTTTCTTTACAAATTTCATTCATCAGATTCAGTGTATTGAGTTTCTTCAAGTTTGTGCTTCATTCTTTAATATGATTTTTCATTGAGTTCTTCAGATGAGGATCTTGTGTTTGAGTATTTTTCTTCAGTAATTTTGAGTGGTTTTAGTTATAATTATGTTGGGTCTACTAATCTAAAAGAGTTTGAGGGAAATCGTGTTATTCTAGGGGAGTTAGACATAAAATTAAAGCAAGAAAATTCGTCGAAATTCTAGGCTGGGGATTGGGGAAGGTGCGCCACCATAGCGCCAGAATTGCTGTCGAGTAGTTTAGGGCCTGGAACAGTGCGCATTTCAGTGCTCCCCAAACACTGTTCAGTAGGTTTGGGTCTAGCGCTCTGCGCCAAGGTCGCCAAGTCCCATACTCTTCCGTCTTTCTTTCCACTTGTGTTCCCTTGAGTCATACCTATGTTCTCTACTCGATATCAACATTTAAAATATTCATTAATCCTTCACAGATCATACATATCCAAGTCATAACTCTTGAATTCATAATTCGAATTCAAGATAGAGTTAAAAGTAATGTTCGAGGAAGTTCTTTTGAGTCATTTGAGAAGTCTTATGCAAACTTTTGAAACTAGTTTAAAGACTTGGGTACTTGAGTATGAGGATGAAGAGAGTTGAGTTTCATTTTTCAAAATGAGTATATGTGAACTAAGTATTCCCAAGAGTAAATACTTTTACATTTACAATGAGAGGATACTTTGATTTAAAAATCAGTTCATAAGGAGTTTTGTGCACTATCTCTTTTAAGAGAACCTTTTGTCTCAAAGTTTTGAAGATAAAGAAATGTTTTTAAACATATGATCATGAGTTATATTAGTGAGAGTAGTATTGAACACTGATTTAGGGACGAGTTCAGACAACTCATAGTCCTCATAAACCATGTATGCCAACATGGGTAAAGGGTCAAACTTTTTAGATGATTTCTTATAGTCTTTTAAGCATAGTTTAGTGGATCTACTTAGTTCAGGATGTCCTATACTCCAACAAGGTATAGGACAGTTCTGGCAATATAGGCTAGATGTTGTATCATCACATAGCTCATATTGATGGTTGTCAGTTAGATAATCACTCAAACAATAGTAAAAGAGTTATTTTTTGTATTTTAAATACATTAAGTTATTATCTAATTTCTTAAAATATTTATTTATAATGCATCTATATTGTTGCTTTTATATTGAACTGAGTTGAGTATATCTGAGTTTAAGTATCTTTGAGTGTCTCTGAGTATCCTTCAGTATCCTTAGGTTGAGTTGAGTTGAGTTGAGATGAGGTTTAGTATGTTCTTCATTTTGATCCGTTCAAGCTTAGATCTATGTTTTAGAGTTCCCCTTGCATGCTCGTACATTTCATGTACCGACGCCATTTGGCCTGCATGTTTTGTGATAAAGACAATGGTAACCAGGGTCATCAACAGGTGCTCTGTTGATACCACTTGTAGTTCCAGAGTTTCTTTGGTGAGCCTCCTTGCTTTGGAGGGTTCCACATTTACTTTCAATCATATTAGGATATCGTAGGTCTTGACCCGACTTCCATCATAGTCATTAGAGGTTTCATAGATATACAGTAGTAGTTGAGGAGTCTTTTTCTTATTCTCTCGTTAATGTTTTAAAGACTGTGAGTTGACACTTATGTTCATTTGAGTATATAAAGTAAACTATTTTAATGTTGATATCTTATGACTTGAGCTTTTTTGAGATTTATATTATTAAGTAAGTCTTCCACTGATAATTGAGCTAGTCCAATGGTTCCCTTAGGACCAACAATGGTTCTTAAGTGTCGGTTGTCGGCCACGTTCAGGAAAGCACGAGGCGTGAAACTTCAAGATAACAAGCCCTAGGTCTTGCCTATGTGAAGTACTATTCGCTTAAGTGAACAAGTCAACAAAATCAATAGGTCGCTTAAGCGACTAAGCGGTGCTCGCTTCTCCGAACTCATTTAAAAAGGCATAGGTCACTTAAGCGAAATGATGGTCCCATTTGCAATGCCCGCCTTCCAAACAAGGAAAGAATGGGAATTTCTCAAACATTGGACCCAAATTCAGAAAATAGGGTTAGAGTGGAGCATTATTGATCATCCAAGGATTGTTAAAGGTCTCATAGTGTTCTTTATTTAGGGGTTGACACATTGAACGCAAGTTGCCTCACATTTCATATGTGGTTTTGGAGATTGTGTGCTATATTAGTAAATATCTTTTACCTTCTTCATTTCCTTGTTCTTAAATGCTAGAAATGTAGGTGTAATTACTTGTATGAAATTTGTGCTTTTGTGCTAGAAATAGACAAAGCTATTTGGGTTTTTAAATTATTGCTCTATTGTTTTTATAATTCTTTGTTTACTTGTTTGATTTCATGAATAGGTTCAATCTAGTTTTATGTTTAAATTTACAGGTTGAGAGTGCACGCTCAACCTTAGCTTCCGATCTTTGTGGGTTGCCTGAAAATAAAATCCATGAAGTGGAGAATTAGATTAATAATTACATTTTAACTTTGAATCTTGAATTTCAGGCTGACAGGAGAATTTTTAGGGTTTCATTGTTGAATGGAAGACTTTCTTGAAAGAGTTGTCTAAGTTAAGGTAGTAAGTTCTTTTGTATTGATGTGATTGATACCGAAAGATGATATCACAATATAACCCTTTGTGACCGAAATGATATTAGGGTTGAATTAAGAAGACTTAGCCTATTTATTAGTGATTGATCTTGGATTGAATTGCAATGGAGCATTTAATGTTCATTCAATCTCAAATTATCCAATTCACTTACATCCCTTGATTGATATCGTCTTTGCCCCAATTAGAAATGTACTTTTAAAAATTGTCTTCTATTTGATAATTTTTGTACCTTGTATGCTTAGATGCAAACTAGTGTCTAGTTAGTCTTTACCTTTTCAATCGCCGATGAGTTATTCTCTATTGGATTCCACCCCGACTCTTTGTTGGGTATTTTTATTGACGACGACCTCTGCTCCTTTTAATAAGTTTTAAGAAGTTATCAATAGGTATTAAATTCAAAGAAATAAACCCAAATTCTTGAAGAAATACTTGTTAGAGGAACTTACAGTTTGGACCTATGGACCATTGAAATTCCTACGGACCATAATAATCAACCATACGTCGAGTTATACGGGCCTTAAATTATCACACTTCCTACAACACCATTCTATGGATTATCGAAATTCCTATGGTCCATAAACCCCAACTTTAACCCAAAATTTTAACTAAGTCTTGATT
Organism: Solanum verrucosum; assembly: GCF_900185275.1. Classification (NCBI taxonomy): domain Eukaryota; kingdom Viridiplantae; phylum Streptophyta; class Magnoliopsida; order Solanales; family Solanaceae; genus Solanum; species Solanum verrucosum. The sequence continues at coordinate 295,233 of NW_026020056.1, forward strand.
ACCCATACAAAACCCATCTACAATTCGTCCAAATTCCTATGACTCGTCCTATTCATTCGTAGGTCAAACATCATAAACTTGTAATTTCAAAAACTCAACTTCAGATCTACGGTTCTCTTCCCACGTTCCATAGGACTTCCTTCAATCCATTGGTATGTCTCTGTAACACCTCGGAATCTAGTAGGCTAAGTTGGGGCTAAATTAGAGGAGGAGAGCCAAGCCAAGAAAGGAAGCTTCGGAAGCCTTCACCAAGCATAGACTCACCTTTCGTGGCCACCATGATGCCACTTGGAAGTGGACACGGTCCGTGGTGATGCTCGTTGTAGGAAAGGCTAAACTGCCCCCAAAACAAGAGCCTTCCCACGAGCCACTAAACCATATTCGCTAAATCACACCCCAAAAATTGGGGTTTTTAGCCACACATCAAGAGATAGAAATTTATACCTATATGAGCTTGAATTCAAATAGGTATAAAGATATAAGTCTTGTTACAGGCCAAGAATGAAGAATCCAAAAGACCCAACTCCAAATCCTTCGAGATGAAACTCTCTTTTTCTTCAAATTTTCAAAACCCTCTCAAAAATAAAAAAGTACTATTCTATATGAAAATTATAATAATTGTTTTACACTCAAAATCCCTTTTTAAGCTAAAACTCTCAACGAGTATTTATAGTTTTCAAAAATCTGCGATTCAGCGAATCATTCAGTGACATTAGTCGAAATGGCCGATCAACTCGGAGATTCGCCCCTTGATGTAGTTCATCACTGTCTTGCACCATCCTTCAGCATCGTCGTGCTCAAGGTCATTGGGCGACATAGTACTACCTCGTGGAACATCTCGGCGATGCGCCGACTACTCCCTTTTTTCACCGACTTGATCCTTTCCTTCAAGGCTCAGCACACTGGAAAAAAAGGTGAAGTGAGACCCTTCGGCGACTCGCCAAGTGGACTCGGCGATCCTCAGGCCTTCATTTTCTTCGTTTTTTCAACCTTTTTGTTCCTTTTTGCGAAGTAGTGTCCATTCTTTCCTTCAAACTTCAAATACCTGAAACTTACATGTTTTCATCAAATATTGAGATAAAATAAGCATTTGATGAAACAATTTCTATTAAAATAAAGCCCTAAATGAGTCAAATTTTTGGACTCATCAGTGCCCCCATAAGATGATTTTCTCAAGATACATTAGCTAGTGTATCCACTTAAGCTAAAAGTTCATGGTTCTACATTGGCAAGTAGGACAACCCTTTTCGTTGTGGGAGACACCGGGGGAACATGTTATAGCTGACATGGTCTCTATGTAGGTTAAGGATTTCCCACATTAATAATGAACTAAGGTTACTTTAAGAAGTATAGCACATGAGTTCGAATGTTTTTAAAGAAGATGTTAGCTTGCATTTACCTTGATTTTATGACTTATGTTTCTAACTCTCTTTTATCATGTTTTAGCTTGGTCAATTGCATGTCATAAAATGAAATGTTCTTTTTAGCATGTTTACATGTTTAATGCATAGCTATCACAGTTGGTACATTGTTTTTTACTAACACATACTCTTGCCTATATTTCCCAAATATAGGGTCCGACAGCAAGGGTCATCATTTTCATGGCTAGAGGTTTCCTTGAGGCTTTTTCGAGCTTTGGTGATTCCCCATGCTTCGAGGATGGACTTTCATTGTTTTAATTCCTTTTATTGTATTTCACTTTTGTACATTATGAATGGGCTAGGCCTAATTTAATTCTATTGTATTAGACTATTGTTTTACTCTTATTGTTATATTTCTTATGTTATGAGAGCTAAGTGGATTGTATGGAGTCGTGTAAGGTTCTATATACCATATACATCCAGGGGTTACCTCTGGGTCATGACAAATTTGTTAATCAGAGCACAAGGTTTAGAATGGTCCTAGGATTTCATAAGCCAGGTCTAGTAGATTCTTGTTCTTAAGTATGAAGCACGCCACATTAATGAATGAGAGGCTACAAGATGACTAGGAAACCCCACTTCTTTCATTACTATTAAGTCGTGCATTAGAGTTTAACTCTATAGGGTCTCTCTAGTAATCCTTACCCTATTTTCTTCAGGAGATGACTAACCAAAGAGCTCATGCTAGAAGGAACATGAGGGAGACTGAGTAAAAAGAAGCTCCGCCGCTTTTCAAGTTTTGGACTTGGACTATTGTTTTACTCTTATTGTTCAATTTCTTATGTTATGAAAGCTAAGTGATTTTATGGAATCCTTAGGGGTTCTATACGCCACGTTACATCTAAGGGGTAGCCCTGGGTCATGACAGTCTCGTAGACCACCAGATCAGTGCAAAAATTGTACCTTTCCTTTACTTTTAAACTTTTCAAATTCTTGAGGTGTTACAATAGCAATTCTTGTAACATGTAGCATATATTTTTGATACTTATTATAGAGAGAGGTGAAGCCATGTGACTAAAGTAGAAGGAAGATAAAAAAAATCTTTTATTTTGTAGAGTAACCATTTAAGTAAAGTTATTTAAAATATTAATGATAGCTGGAAGAAAATAAGATATATGTATATACGTTACAATTCTCTTGAAGATATGTTCACTCCTTAACTTGGTAAAGAGTAACGCTTCGCTACTCTTCTCGTTATTTATAACTATTTGCAGCAAATTCTGAAATGCCAAATTGTTGGGCATACCCAATAATCATTAATTGTGTATATATTACACCACATAGTTCTTTATAAATTAGGAGTTAATGTACTCGTTTAAAATAATAAATTTTACTCATATTTCGTGAAGCCAAATCCTCCCCAACTTATGATGATTTGGTTAATTTTCAAAATTTTATAAAATTTCAACAGAGTTTCCTTTGTAAATAGGATTATCGGGACCTTTTAGCTAACCATAATATATATATATACATACCCATCACAGAGCATCACTACAAATACAACACCTAAACTATCATAAACAAGGCCCAGTTTTTCCTTATACTTGCAAAAAAGGTAAAACAAATTTTGAAACTTACCTTATGAGCTACATCTTGAAGCTACATCCAATTAAGAGTTTGAAATCATATGAATACAACATTTACCTAAAAATATCAAGAAAAAGATTGAAAATTCTATTCATTATATCCATGAAGTCTGATGGGATATATTTTTAGCCCAAATGACATTACAAGGAAATCGAAGTGTCCATATATATTCCGTAAGTTGTGTTGGGAATGTCTACTTCACGAATCCTTAGCTGGTGATAGCCGAAACATATATCAATCTTTGAAAAACTTCTAGCTCCGTATAGCTTACCAAACAAATCATCTATTCGAGGAAGATGATATGTTTTCTTTATTGACGCTTTATTTAGTTGGATGTAATGTGTACAGATCCCAATATACTGTTTTCTTACTTACAAATAGCACTAGTACACCCCACGACGATAGATTGGGTCGTAAAAAGCTCTTATTAAGCAATACTTTCGACTCCTCTATTAATTTAGCTCCTTCAACTCACCATATGCAATTCTACAAGGTGGAGCTGATATTTGTTGAGTATCGGGATCTACATGATCAATATAAAAATCAATTTGCCCGAGACACGCAAAAAGCATTAATTTGGTAGTGTACCATGTAACCCTATATAGCTTAAGAGTTATATAATTGCTTAAAAGTAATACACTTATTCGCACTCGGAGATGCTACAATAACGTTCTTCATTTCTAGAGGTGTAAGTTGATGCCCAATAATGAACACATGTTTATAGAATATTGGTTTGTTACAATTTATATATGTATGATGCTATTGTTAGAAAAATTTAACTGACTTTGGATATGACCCTATATAGAAAGGTGTGAAGATCGAAAACAGGGTAGAAGGTTTAGTAGATGGCCGAGTAGGGGGTTCATCTCATCTGCTAATTTTCGCTTGATTAGTACAATTATTATTATTTTTATGAGTAGTGTTTTTTTACTTCAATTTATTAATTGTTATATTTTGCTTCATTGATCTTTTTTAGTTACCCTCTTTAATTTTTCATTTGCTTTATTATTGCTATTTTATTATCATATCATTCTTGCAATTACGTTTTGGTAATTGTTCTTATGAGTTAATATTCTATTAGAAACTGTCTCTCTACCTCAGAGAGCTAGGGATAAAAGTTGTATAGCATATGCTCCCTAAATCACATTTGTACAAATACACTAAATATATTGCCATTGATGTTACACTCAAAAGATCTACATACCATTGTTGTAACATTAAAAAAGTCATTTAATAAATATGTTAATAGTTCTTAATTGTACTATGGTGCTTTTTAGTTTAACCAGCCTATATATTGAAAAAGAAAATCATTAATTTTTACGTTTATCTATTGCATGAATCCACAAAAACTCACTTATTTACGGTATGAGAAACATGATAACTTATAATAAACCTCTATGGTAGTCTATCATTTGTTGCTAGAGTCTAACTCTGTTTGTTTCAATTTGTTTATCTTCTTTTGCTTTTAAGTTTATATAAAAGAAGAAGGTCTCTTTGCTTTTTTAGCAACTCTTTAATATCTACTTCTCACATAATATTTTTAAGTCCCCAAGATTAAATTTTTTATATAATTTATGTATGCACATATCTTTATTTTAAAATCACAAGATATACTTTTTTTTTAAAAAAAATATGAAGCTTTGTAACAAGTCAAAAAAGGAAAAATCAAATTGAAATGAAGGTAGTTGACATTAATTTATGCGACTATGCAAATTAAAAATGGCAACCAACATCTCATTTAGTTGATTGATCAATTATGGGATTAACTCATCATAATATTAGTCTCGGGATTAGTTACCTCTTATTCCTTAACCTTCCTACCAAGCGGTTCCTTTATGTCATATATTTCACACGACTTATATTGTTTATCTAATGATCATAATATCTAATACTAAGCACACACAAACAGACACCAACCATATATAAAATTTTGTTAACTAAATCCCGTCTCACATGCACCATATATATTAAACTAGTTAATTGGTATGTTCTGTCTAAACAACAGTTTTTGAAAATATTTGATTGTTCAAAGATATAATAAATTTAAAAGTAGTTTTCGTTAAAAGCATTAAATATTGATAATTCAACGTGAAATTAATTAAAAAGGTCAAAATGCTACTTAAATTATACTATATAAAAGATAACATGCTTACATATCGATCTCCCATGTCGATATAAAGTGGAAATAGCAAAATTAGTAGTAGTCATGATGACCAAAAAAATACTTTAAGTCTCAATGGAGTTGACTAGGATCAATATTAAGGGGCCAGGAGGAAAATTATGTCAAAGAGGATAGTCAAAGAGGGACTAGGTTTATCTTCCAAGCCAATATATATCTAGGACTATTCCTTGAATCACATTTTTGTGAATGTTCTAGGCAATATTCATACACCAAATATATTAAAAACTAAGCACACAAGGAATCAGAAATCAAAAAGGCCTCAATCTAGTCTCAAAATCAATTGAACTAAAGGACTTTTTGAAAACTAAAAAAGGTTAATGAACACCCGCTCGTAAATCACAAAATCAAACGAAAATTGTATGATTCATGACAAGTGATTGCTTTTGAATTTCATTTTCCCTATTTTCAAAATCTTTTTCATCATCATTTGCAAATATTGAATCACGTGCTAAAAGATTATAGAGAGAACAAGGCCCCACTAAGGCACTAACCGCAAGTTTCAAGATAGGTAGTAAAATAATGGAAATGTAGGATCAACCTAACTAAAAGAAATGCAATAACATTGAAAGATTAAGCCTGACAAAAGCACAGATTAAAACATTAAAACATTCCACCGTCATTTAAACCATTATACAAGTTTAGCTAGACACGATCTTAAAACCATATCGCATCATACATAAATAATGAAAACCACCCAAACTATGAAAGAAGTAATGTCCCTAATACTTGATGAGAAAGATAGAAGCACTCCCTTGAACCTATATGCATGGTGGCTTTCTCGGGAAAATGTAAGGATGATTTGGTTCAATCACAAGTTCATATGGGAATGGAATTATTGGATCAATGGGTAGATCATTTCGGCTTGATGGGGATACCACTTGCCACCTATCTGGAAGAGTTGAAACATAACGGTAGGAGAAATGGGGAATAGCAACAATAGGGTTGACATTAGTTGGTGTAATTCTTTCTGGTTTTACTGAATTTCTAGGAGGCTCATATGCTCTAAACGCCCCTGATTCAGAAAAAACCTTAAATCTCATTGAACTAGAATCAACACAATTGACCAATAAATCAGGTTCAACCTGAACTATCGATCGAAATTTGAATCCTTTTCTTTTTGTTCTTCTTCAACTTCAGCTTTTACTGATGAAAAAGAAACATTCTCATTTCCAAATTCTTCGATTCTTGGAGATTCATGATTAGCTGAAGCTGGTGGATTCTCCTCATTACTTATCTCCATTGAGATGTAACAAACAACCAAAAAAAATAGAGATAAATCAAGAATAGGGTATGAGAAACCGGAGAGGCGGAAATATGAAATGTTATCTCAAGGAAAGAGATATCTAGGGTAGGGTTTGATATAGAAAGTGGATCAGCCGATTTTAGGCTATCCAAACATTTTTTAGATTTGGGTTTTAATGGCCGAAATTTAGCTCTTGCAGTTTTGGAATTTAAATGAATGAAATGAGTCATGAGTACAAATTTGGTTAACAAAAAAAAAGTATGAAAAATAAAGGTTTATGAAGGGTTCTTGGTAGATTAAACTTTATGAAAATATAACTAAATTAAAACGTAAAAAAAATTGATTTTTATAGACTTTTAAGAAAAGGGTGTTCTTTGAAATAATGAGAAAAACAACAAATACAAAAAAGTTGTTATTTCTTTAGATATGAAATCAAGAAAATAATGTTGGGATATACTATTAACCATATGGTTGAGTTATAGTATTGATTTTAATCCTTTATAAAGACGTTACGTTTTACGTTAGTTATTACAATAAAGTCATTGTTTGAATAGATCATTGTGTTTATATGTGTGTCCATTACTTATATAGTAGATGATTTTTGGGTATGGAGTTGTTTAACTCATACGCGGAAGATTAAAATTGTCGGTTCTTATAAGTTATAAATTAATTGTTCACAATCAAAGATGAATTTGGACAAACATCTTGATGAATTTGGACAAACATCTTGATGATTGTAACACAAGATTACATATAATTCAATCTTAATTATGGGAATGGTAAAATTCCAACTTCTTGTGTTAGTACATTTTGCATGTATTGAACGGACCAAATTGAGATATGTATTTAGGTTCTGAATTTCAATAAATAATATCTCTAGTCCATTACATGAGCTTATACTCTTAATCTTGATGTAGTTATTACGATCTGTGTAGCTTGCTTTATTATTTTAATCTATTAAAATGATAGACTCTATGATGAGTCAAAATATTCCTAATGGATTGGATAATAACAAATTACATTCGTGAAATAATAGTTAGTTGATAGAACCATATCTCGAATATGAGAAAGAAGACACCCCTTTATGGTTGCTTATAAGTAGTCACATGAAAACCTTGCAGGTGGATAATATATATATATCCGTCACGTGAATTAGTTTAAGCATAAGATAAAGAAATAAATTACTCAATGGATTAAATTTTTTGAATTTTCGATTTAATTGATTAGTGCCAGTAATTCTAACATGGGGAGTTAAATAAGTTGTAACGAAAAAAATTGAAATTAAATAGAGGAGTACAGTTACATATTTTTAGTTGTACAATCTGTGATTTATTATGATATGGTTAATTCATGCTTCTTACGAATTAAAAATTATAATCGAAAGCCTCTACTAATAATCTGTGGTCCCTACTATGCCTTATTAATTGATCGACTTCAGAAAAGAAAAGGACTGTTAGTATTTTTTTCATTTTACGAATAAATCGTTTTTTACTTTTATTTGTTTAAAAGAGAAGAAAACTTTTTATTTTCTGTCACGACCTAAAAATGGACGTGATGGCACTTGTCTTATCCCACCAAGACAAGTCAGCCTAAAATTCAACCATTACAATAAAATGCAGAAATTTTATAATCAACTCAAAAATATCCCCAAAATCTGGGTGTCATGTGTACAAGCCTCTAAAGTATTACAATAGATTCAAAAGAAAAACACAAGTCTCAAATGACCTTGTTTCTAGAATAGAACCAGATCATAAATAGGAGTAAGAAAGTTTGTTAAGATGACAAATAGCTACCTCACAATTCTCAAAGAAGCTTCAGAAAATAAGAGAATGGAAAGTATCACAAAATCCAAGCTCGTAACCTACAAAAATTGTAAAAGCAAGGGGTGAGTACCAAACCACACGGAACTCAACAAGTAAACCTCTAAACACAAGCTAAGGGGATAGAATACGGGTACTCCTTACACCCTAACCAAACCTCCATAACTACAACCTGCAATAAACTAGCCCAACCTAACAGTTCACAATATACAAACGCATTCTCAACAACAACATTCTAACAATCACATATTCTGAACAACAAGCTCAATATTCATCAATTACAACCTGCTTAAAACCAGGCCAACCTAAGAGTTCATAATTCACATAGCAAACAAGTCAACAACAACACCCTAACAATTACATATCCTCAACAACAAGCTCAATATTCATCAATCAAAGTTCCACAGAAAGACACTCACAAGATCAACAAAACACAATATCAAGTTCACTAATGATAAATATGTGCAATGCAATGTCAAGTAAAATGATGCATGTATGCCCTAATGATACACACCCGTTGTCTCTCAATCGGGATCCATGGGGGACATATATGTCCATGCATCCATCGCGGTGCACGATACATCCCTCGATATATAGTATACATCGTGGTGCGCGATACGTCCCTCAAAATATAGTATCCATCGCGGCGCGCAATATGTCCCTCGAAATGGTACATCCTCTAATCACAGAACACTTATCACAACCATGTCTTAGAACCAATGCAAATGATATGATCACACAAATAATGAGGAGATGACCATTTTCATAACAAGGCACAATTCACAACAATGCAACTGTGATACAACAACAACAATTAAGCAATAAGCCTTCAAATCATTCTCAAACATCACACACCCATAATTTATCACATTACCTTTTTATTACCCTTTTTCCATCATTAGAATTATTCAACATGGACAAGTCAACCCTACCAATTTCCATTACTCCCAAACACATATTACAAGGAAATACACGAATTTCATACACTTAACAAGGGTTTCGAAATAAACTTGCCTCGATCAATCAAGAATTCACTCTGAAACTTGAGTCTTCCCCTTTCATTGAACTTCCCAACTCAAAGCAATCTATTCAAATAAATTACCACAATAAGATTTCAAAACTAACAACACTCATATTACTATTTGTTTAGCCTTGAGCCAAAAATTCACCCAAATTATAATCAAACTCCTAATCTTGATGCCAAAACATGTCAACCCTCATATTTTCCAAATTTCAATGCTAATGTTAAGTCTTCATTCCTCCAATTACTATAACTTTAAAGGTATTCAAGTATTATAATACACCTATATTTAATTACCTATTGTAATATGTTGAAACTTGATTTACAATACAGTAACCAAAATTTAAAAAAAACAACTCAAATCAACGATAAATTACACCATTAGCTCTATCTGTGCCATAACAACCACCAAAACTCTCAATTGCTCAAGTAACAGAACGTCTGTGCAAGCCTAATAAATTCCATAAACTCAACTCCAACTTCTCTCCTTTTTCTGTACTAATACTCCAACATATTTATAATAATACTATTAAGACTTATACCTATATACATAAATCTATCAATTGAACAATTACTTGGTACAATCCAAACAGTTGACTAATTAGTGGCAATCATTAACTAATGACGGCTATCAAAATTTTGCTCTAATTTTGAACAACCTTAGATTGTACGCAACAACAACAATAACTTATAACCTATAATATAATATTCTCTCTTTAAGATAGGATCAACACATTACTTTATTCTTACACCTAATAATTTAATTACGTAATCACTTATTTGAGGAATAAAGTTCTCACCTGAAGCACCCAATTTATGTTCTCACGGATGTGTCCTCTTGTTACAATGTCAGATCTAACACCGCATGAATTTTGCGGTTCCCTCAAATAATTTAGGTCTAATTAATTTATATATAGTATAGGGTCTTAAATAAATTATCACTTTAGCCCACTAACTATTAATTAAGTCAATTATCTATAATTACCCATCAATTGATTAACTAAAGTTAAACGAATAGTTCAGAATTTCCAAAAATGATTTTCTGGGTCATTACATTATCTACCACTAAAAACCATGTTCGTCCTCGAACATAAGGAAGAAGAAGGAAGAATAACCGATGTTACCAAAAGCTAGAGTTACACCTACCAGTCGGTGTTCATCTCTCCAAGTGAGTTCATTTTTAAGACCATTCCATCAAGATCAACTACTAAGAGCTGAACTTTCGAATCAAACTTTGTAAGATCTATAAATCAAGAGTGGTTATCAAGCTATAAACTAACTCATGAACCCAATTTAAGCTGGAACCCACTGGACCTTAACACAACTATCATGTCAAATCTCTTCTAACATAACCAGGATAAACGTCTAAATCAATACGGGCTATGACCATAAGTGAGCCTCAATCAACCACTAGACACCCATAATGCACAAACCATCATAAATTTTATCAAGATTCCCTTCTCACAATACAATCTTTCCATGAACTAAGTAATAAAAGTCTGATCTTTAGACATCAAGTACTAATCAATGGAGAATCAAACTTATCTAACCCAAAGAAGAACAAGATCAAGTAACCACTTAGCTAGCGATACACCTAAGCCAACAGAACCTCTAACAACACTATCAAAATGCTAGATCAATAGTTATTATTGTAGACAACCTTTAAGAATGATAGACATATACCCAATGCTCCCTTCATTCAATCACATATATTCAGAATGTGACCTCGATGACTAGATGAATATTAAAATAATCGGACAACTGTAAATACCCATGGTAGCTTTCTATAAATTCTCCTAAGCAAGGTGGTTCATGTAGACCACTAGAACACTTCAGCTGCACCAAGACAATACTAAATATGTCATATCTAAAATAATCAAGTCTTCCCAAGCATCCTATCCTACCAAGATAACATTGCAGGATCGGTACATCCGATCCACCACTAGGAATTCACCCATAGATGTGGAAACACGAGTAGCATACACACTGAATCATAATGTCCAGTATGAAGAAGGTGGTCACATACGAATATACAGAAGCAAGGTCTAATAACACAAGATACTCCTTCCATAGTGAGCATATAAATAAAATTCCATTCATCTGGCACCATTTCTCGATTTTTAGCCACCCACAATTAGCCAGTCTGATCCCTATTACAATATTACAATTACTCGATTCATCAAACCCCACATACTTCTCACAGTACTCCATTGAAGCTAACACTCTTAATACCAACAAACATCATAACTACACCAACCAATTACCTTACTCTCAAACTGTCATTAGTATCAAAGTCTTCCTAGCAAACACATTGTATCCTCTAAAAATTTCAAAATATGGCTCCCCTCTTTTCATTTAAGCATTACATGACAGATATGAGTCACACCCAAGATTGATAGCACTAATTTCAGATATGATTGTACTTTCAATCGAGCTCAAACTACTGAATCATGTCAAATATCAATTATACAAAATCTTTTACCAACCAAGTTTCCACTACCATTCAAACCATCATATACCTCATGTAAAAACTTAGAGAAATTTTTGGTCACCCAAATAATTTTGTATACTATAAGCTCATAACCTCTATTGACCATCAAATGTATATGTAATATATCATAACAGACTATGTAGTCCCATCAACAAAGTGGTTTATATCCCCTCGAAATCTTCATTAACCATGTAGAACTGTAGGTCCACAACGTTGAACATCCATAAGTTACCTATCATAATTTGAACAATCTAGTTCGACATAACCACATAGAATCTTCCACACATTATTGCTTGCCACCCAAACCAAAACTCAGTATTTATAAAAGTTGATGATAAACCCCTAATAAGTTTGTACCGAACCAATTCACATCCATAGTCATATTAGAACTTATATATGAAAATCCATTCATCCTTCAACTTTAAACGAAGAGTCTGTATGACAGGCCTTATTCCTTCACATCTCTTAAATTCTTTCCATGACGCAAATTTTAAATACCTTGAACTCTCCAATACACCACTCTTGTTCTTTTTGTTGACTCGCTCACCAATCTAAATTTTTTTTTGCCAACAATGCCTGACATTTTTACCTTATCCTCTAAACCAAAACATTACGTGAAACCGCACATAGGTCTAATAATCAAAAGTAATCAAATTTACTACTCAAATTGTTTTTAAGTCCTTCCAAATGCTTCATACTCAATGTGATCGATCATTTCTTATCTTACCAATTCATACCTTGACAAAACACACTACCACAAACCTAAATTCACCATGAAAATTTGAATTTTGAATCCAACTATGTAACCCAATTCCTTTATATAACAACATTAGCTCATACCTTGAAGATTCTTATGGATTCACGTATCTTAGCCTATAATTGATCGTCTCTCCATCGATCTTAGCATATCCTTCATTAAAATTCTAACCGTACCAGTTACCAAACTCAAAATCATAAAAGAACTTATCACTATACTCGAGTCAAATGTCTGTAGACTTTTTTCTCAAATCTTACCCAATTGTTTTTAACCAATCTGATGAACCTGTGACACTGTTTTCATAAGTAGAGAAAAATAGATGAAACCACGCGTCCCTGAACTCAATTCTCTACTATCTGAAGATACATTGTTTTTGTCCTTGCACTCAAAGTAAATATCGTTGTTCTCAATCGCCTCTTATAACTTTCCATTTAATCAAGCTACTCACTAAATAGTAGCAAACCACAACCTTAAATACTCTCAAGTCGTCATTACAATACAAAATTTATTTAACTGGAAAAAAAATCATTATTATATGTCGTATCCTTGTCATAACCCATCATGAACTTTTATTACTGTTATACTCAGTATCCATTGCCATCATCTCGAAGTAAACCTTTTCATCAATATGACACCTTAAATTCAGTTATACTAACCAAAATCAAAGGACTAACCCAATCTTATATGAATTTTCTTACTAAATTCTTCAATTAACTTCACACAAGTGTACTCTTTGAGACTTTTTTTACCTACAAGCTTGACATTTCAACATTGATCAACTATCTTGGAGCTTACGATGAAATCACTCATCCTTAGTTAAATTTGTCGAGATACACTTTACAATCTAAACACATTAATATCGTATCAAAAATCCACCACTAAAATTTCACTTATAAACAATGTTTAACCTATTCGTCTGTAGTAACAAGCTAGTTGGTTTCTCAAATATGAATGCAATATCAAATCTCTGTATGGTACAATTGGTAACTCCTTAAGTAGTTAGTATTTGCACTTGACAATCGACGTATCCGTTTTCATGTACCACTAGTACCACATCGTGAAAGTCCGTTAGATCCACCACTAAAACACATCATACATACTGAGAAGATTGTACCCAAATAACTCACACATTTCTATCCATTGAATAACTGCAATACAATACCAAATCTGTTTGGTTTCTCATACAAAGCGATATCCATTTCTTCATATATCAGGTCGATAATAGAAATAACAAACTCCATCACTCTAACTAAGTAAGAATCGGTACCATTATAGTAGTTATTTCATATTCCTCTTTGACATGCGCTCAATCTATGAAACTATAGTAGAGATTCTGACCTCAATTAGCATAACATCATTTTCATCATTCACTAAGTATCCCATATATGTTATGACAACATTACCAACTATAGTTTTTAAAGTGACAGTGTTCATTACTTATCCATCCTTTTAATCATTCCACTACCAATTATCAAATTATCAAGATATTGCTTCTACCACACAAACTACTATTCCCTTTATTTGGGTAACTAACCAAAAATAAACACATTCATAAAATCCCTCAAACTATTATTCAACCTCACCATTCGAATATCCTCAAAATGCATCATTGAGTCGTCACCTTACTCAATCCGATCAAATTGCTGAACATTCTTAATCTATCCACACATCATTTCCATAAGTTTATCACTTCCACTTTAGTACTAGGTCTAACATCGAAGTCATACACGACACATCAACTGCTTACAAGAGGAACTACGCACGAGTCGTTACTATAAGTGAGAGTGAATGAAGTGAAGCGATAAGAATCCAATTCGACCAAGGACGCACATTAGAGATTCAAAAAGTGAAATTTTATCCTAAAAGTCACCATAACCTATCAAAGATAAGTACAAACGTCTGCGTACCGATCCTCGAGACTCTACTTAGACTCGACTTGTACACACGTGAGACCTATAAACATAGGGCTTTGACACCATTTTGTCACGACCTAAAATGGACGTGATGGCACTCGTCTTATACCACCAAGACAAGTCAACCTAAAACTAAACCATTACAATAAAATGTAAATTTTTTTTAATCAACTCAAAAATACCCCCAAAATCTGGTTGTCACGTGTACAAGCCTCTAAAGCATTACAATAGATTCAAAAGAAAAACACAAGTCTCAAATGACCCTGTTTCTAGAATAGAACAAGATCATAAATATGAGTAAGAAATTTCGCTGAGATGACAAACAACTACCTCACAAATCTCCAAGAAGCCTCGAAAAATAAGAGAATGGAAAGTATCACAAAATCCAGGCTCGTAACCTATAAAAATTGTAGAAGCAAGGGGTGAGTACAAAACCACACGGTACTCAGCAAGTAAACCTCTAAACACAAGCTAAGAGGATAGAATATGGGTACTCCTTACACCCCAACCGAGCCTCCATAGTTACAACCTGCAATAAACGAGTCCAACCTAACAGTTCATAATTTACAAATGCTTATCTCAACAACAACATTCTAACAAACACATATTCTCAACAACAACCTCAATATTCATCAATTACAACCTGCTTAAAACCAGCCCATCCTAACAATTCATAATTCACATAGCACATAGCTCAACAACAACACCTTAATAATTACATATCTTCAACAACAAACTCAATAGTCATCAATCAAAGTTCCACAGAAAGGGACTCACAGGATCAGCAAAACACAATATCAAGTTCACTAATGATAAATATGTGCAATGCATTGGAATGCAATGTCAAGTAAGATTATGCATGTCTGCCCTAATGATACACACCCGCTGTCTATCAGTCGGGAGCCATGGGGGACATATATGTCCATGCATCCATCGTGGCGCACAATACGTCCCTCGATATATAGTATCCATCACGGCGCACGTTATGTCCTTCGAAATATAGTATCCATCGGTGCGCACGATACGTCCCTCGAATGGTACATCCTCTTACCACAGAACACTTATCACAACCATGTCTTAGAACCAATGCAAATGATCTGATCACACAAATAATGAGGAGATGACCATTTTGATAACAAGGCACAATTCACAACAATGCAACTGGGATACAACATCAACAATTAAGCAATATGCCTTCAAATCATTCTCAAACATCACACACCAACAATTTATCACATTACCTTTTTATTACCCTTTTTCCATCATTATAATTATTCAACATGGACAAGTCAACCCATCACCAATTCCCATTACTCCCAAACACACATTACAAGGAAAGACAAGAATTTCATACACTTAACAAGGGCTTAAAAATCAACTTGCCTAGATCAATCAAGAATTCACTCTGAAACTTGAGTCTTCCCCTTTCATTAAACTTCCCAACTAAAAGTAATCTATTCAAATAAATGACCACAATAAGATTTCAAAATGAACAACACTCATATTACTATGTGTTTAACCTTGACACAAAAATTAACCCAAATTATAATCAAACTCCTAATCTTGATGCCAAAACATGTCAACCCTCATATTTTCCAAATTTCAATGCTAACGTTAAGTCTTCATTCCTCCAATTACTATAACTTTAAAGGTATTCAAGTATTATAATACACCTATATTTAATTACCTATGTTAATATGTTGAAACTTGATTTACAATACAGTAACCAAAATTAAAAAAACAACTCAAATCAGCGATAAATTACACCATTAGCTCTATCTGTGCCATAACAACCACCAAAACTCTCAATTGCTCAAGTAACAGAACGTTTGTGCAAGCCTAATAAATTCCATTAACTTAACTCCAACTTCTCTCCTTTTTCTGTACTAATACTCCAACATATTTATAATAATACTATTAAGACTTATACCTATATACATAAATCTATCAATTGAACAATTACTTGGTATAATCCAAACAGTTGACTAATTAGTGGCAATCATTAACTAATGACGGCTATCAAAATTTTGCTCTAATTTTGAACAACCTTAGATTGTACGCAACAACAACAATAACTTATAACCTATAATATAATATTCTCTCTTTAAGATAGGATCAGCGCATTAGTTTATTCTTACACCTAATAATTTAATTACGTAATCACTTATTTGAGGAATAAAGTTCTCACCTGAAGCACCCAATTTATGTTCTCACGGATGTGTCCTCTTGTTACAATGTCAGATCTAACACCACATTAATTTTACGGTTCCCTCATAAAATTTAGGTCTAATTAATTTATATATATTATAGGGTCGTAAATAAATAATCACGTTATCCCACTAACTATCAATTAAGTCAATTATCTATATTTACCCATAAACTAATTAGCTAAAGTTAAACGAATAGTTCAGAATTTTCAATATTGATTTTTCGGGTCATTACATTTTCTTAAAAGAAGAAAGAAGAAAATACTGCGATTTTTTGTTTCCTTAGAAGATGAAAGAAGCAAATAATAGTGTTCAATGGTTATTAGTGGTTATTAATAATTGTTCATTACCCCTAGTGTTTAATGCCATTATAAATCACTTAATGATATTTAGTGGTTGTTGAGAACTGTTGATTATGGTTTGTAGTTATTCTTAACAGTGTCATAAAACATTTAATGGTATTTAATGGTTGTTGATGAATATTGATCATGATTCATGGTTGTTGGATACACTTCATAGTGTCCAAATACACCTAAAGTTATTTAATCACTATTAATGACTATTAATCATGACTAGTAACATTTCATCTCTCAAACCTTTCCCTTATACTTAAAAGTATAAATAGGGGTGGTGGTTCTCAATGAAAATATCATCTTTTTTTTCTGAAAATTTTCTTAGAGTGTTAGTCGGGAATTAGTAGAAGGCTGCAACCCTGGAGTCCCAATCCCTGAACGAGTTGTGTGAAAGCTACAAAAGGTTAGAGTTTTAGAATTTGTATGGTTTACATTATTACGCTATTATGTAAGTTTGTGATTCTGAATAATGCTTCCGATGTACATATTCTAACAATTGGCATCACGAGCCTTCTTACATAAAACTGATAATGTAATATGAGTTCATGATTTTGATACATATTTGGTTAAATATGTATATATCATGATGTTCTTTTGATGAACATTTTTTTGTTGTTTGAAAAAAAAAGTTTTTTTACTCCAGAGTTCTAAGTGTTCATCCGTTCTTCTAAAAAATGATTTTAACAGTTAATATATGAGTTTATATGTTGACATTGGTCCTCTTCCCATCGGATAAACTTTTATATTTTGATACTATTATGTTTGCCTTTTAATTTGATGACTTGTTTTAACTTTCCAACTAAGTTGCATGTTGAATCAATGAACAAAAGACAATATATATACTTGACTAAAACTTCACAAATGACTCTCTAACTGAGTTGGACTTGTCTTGTTTAAGTTGTACTATATATATGAACTTGCTCATATATTTTCTTGAATAGTAAGTTTCCCTATCTATTCTAACTGTTCATTAGCATGATTATATATGTCTTATATTTGTTTTTTAAAAAAAATATATAAAACATATGTTACTAATGATTTGTTTTAAGTATCTCTCAGATTAAGTATGTCTCACTTCAATTATTTGTCCTCTATCTTGAACCATAACAAACTTGAATGTCCTAACTATGTGGACCGGAAACAAAACCTTAATATTGTTCAAACATTTGAGGATTTCAAATATGTTTTGTTGAAGAATGCTCCATTAAACCAACATATGCAACTGATGAGAAGATTAAGGTCTATGAGAAATGGGTCAAGGCTGATGAGATGGCAAGGTGCTATATTCTTGCCTCAATATCAAATCTCTTACAACATGAACATTAGTCTATGACATCTGCTTACAATATGCTCGAATCTCTCAAAGAGATGTTCGGAGAGAAGAAATGTGCTGCCAAGCATACTACTATGAAGGCTATCTTGAACACCAAAATGATTGAAGGATCACTTGTCAACGATCATGTGTTGAACATGATGAGTTATCTTAATGAGCTAGAGATACTAGGCACTACTATTGATAAGGAATCTTAGGTGGAGATGATCCTACAGACTCTGCCGGACAGTTTTCACCAGTTCTGCTTGAATTATAATATGAACAATATGGATTTGTCTCTTGCTAAATTTTTGAATGAACTGATAGAGGTACAATCCATTATTAAGTACAAAACTCCTCCCTCTGTGGCATACATTGTGGGTAAACCTGTCGCTTCTTCGTCTAAGTCGGCTAAAACCCAAAAGAAGAAGAAGAAGTCGTGCAAGGTTGTGGCACCCGGAGGTGCCACAGATGGTGTGGTAAGCCTAAGGGCAAGTGCTACCACTCCAAGCAGCATGGTCACCACAAGAGGCAATTGCCCTAACTATCAAGCCAAAATGAAGAATAAAGGTAATTCTTGTTTAAATGTCGCTGAAACCTGTTTAGCGACTGTTTCTACCCAATTATGGGATGTAGATTCAGGATCCACTGACCATGTCTGCATTTCTTTGCATGGGTTTCAAGAAACGCAGCGGCTAAGTGAGAATGAAGTTTGCATTTTTCAGGCGAATGGGGAACCAACACCAGTCCTAGCAATAGGAAATATCTTTGTTTCTTTTAGTAGTTCCAGAATTTTGTTTTTAAAAGATGTTCTTTATGTACCTTCGATAAGAAGGAATTTGCTTTCAGTTTCAAAATTAAGGATGATGGTTATGAAGTTTTATTTGCAAATAATTGTGTTGCTATTAAGTATGATAAGCAATTCATCCATAGTGCTCCTAAAATACATCATCTCTTTGTATTTGAAGTCTCACATGACATGCTACACCATAATGAATTAAATAATATTGATATTTCTCATAAAAGAAAACATATTTCTGAATTGAGTCAAACTTACATAAGGTACTTACGTCTATGTCATATCAATATAAATAGGATTTAAGATTGGTTTCTGATGGACCTCTGAGTTCATTGAAAGTGGAGGCACTACCAACCTGTGAATCTTGCTTAGAAGGTAAAATGACAAAGAGGCATTTCCCTTTCAAAGGAAATAGAGCCACTAATAAGTTAGAATTAATTCATTCTGATTGGTGCGATCTTATGAATATACGAGCAAGAGGGGGTTTTGAGTATTTTGTGACTTTCATAGATGAATACACAAAATATGGATATATTTATTTGTTGCGCCATAAATCTGAATGCTTTGAGAAGTTCAAAGAATTCAAGATAGAAATGGAAATGCGACATCGTAAACATATCCAAACATTACGATCAGATAGTGGTGGTGAATACCTTTTTGTGGAATTCATTAAGTACTTATTAGAATCCAGCATTACGTCTCAATATTCTACTCCAGGAACACCGCAACAAAATGGTGTGGCAGAAGGAAGAAATAAAACTCTTTTGGAAAGGGAAAAAGGACAAATATACCCTCGAACTATCATAAATGGTATGTTTATACCCTCTGTTATACTTTAAGGTTGTATATACCCTTACCATATATATTGGATCATCTATGCCCTTAAAACTAATAGATTGACATATGGTATCATCTAAATAATTTACCTTATTTTATTTTTTTTATTTCTCCAAAAAATTGAAAACCCACCCATTATTCATAACTTACCAACCCATGAACCAAATTAAAATACCATGACATTTAAAATTAAACATAAAAAGTACAGTTGTTCATCTCCACCTACTATTAAATAAAAGGAAAAAATTTCTTCAATTCATTTTTATTGGCACCATTCTCCAAATCTCACAGACAAAAACACATAAGCATATTATTTCAATCAAAATCAAAAAACCAATTTCATTTTTTTTGTTCAAATCAATTTATTATTGTTGAAAGGGGTTGAAAAAAGTATCACCACTGATGGACAAAGCTTCAAGCTTAAAAATGGGTCTACAATCGAATCGAAAATTTCAAACACAAATAGATTTATTGTTATCAATTGGGGTTGATAAAATACTACCACCATTGATGGACAAAACTTCAAGCTTTAAAGTGGGTCTACAATCTAATCAAAAATTTCAAGCTCAAATCTATTTGTTTTTTGTTGAAAGGAGTTGAGAAAATACTACACCATTGATGGACAAAAATTCAAGCTTTGAAGTGGGTCTACAATAAAATTAGAAATTTCAAGCTCAAATCGAATTGCTATTGTTGAAAATGATTAAAAATAATCTTGAAATAGATAATGTACAAAACTCCCAATAACGTAGATTCCTACTAAGTTAAATGAAGATGAAGTTTACTTTTTTTTTTGTTAGCAACCATATAGTTTTCAGATTTAAAGACTTTGAATGACACCAAATTGACAGAATTTGAAGGGAATGTTACATGTTGAAGCTGGATGGAATGGGGAAGATACAAAGTTTGAAGTGAAAGTGAAGAAGACAGTAGTTTTAGTGAACAAGTCATACTCTTTCTTTAAAGATGAGTTCTTGATTCCATGGTCACAGTGGGTTGAGAAGAATAGAGGGAGGGTTTTTGATGAAAATGAAGAGTGAATTTTCGCACCACCCATTTTGGTTGTGGGTCGGGTGAATTTTTAATTTTTGGACTAAAATTAAATAAAATCGGGTAAAATCATTTAGATGAAGCCATGTGTCCATCCATTAACTTCAAGGATATCCACAACCCAAAAGAATGACGGTAAGGGTACATACAACTTTAAACTATAACGAAGGGTATTGACATACCATTTATGATAGTTCGGGGGTATATTTGTCCTTTTTCCCTTTTCAAAATGGTTAGATCAATGTTAAGTTATTTAGATTTGTCTTTTAGCTTTTGGGATATACCTTAGAAACTGTAAATTACATTCTGAATTTGGTTCCTTCCAAATCTGTTCCTTTAACCCCATCCGAATTATAGAATGGACCAAGCCTAGTCTACGACATATTTGAGTTTGGGGATGACCAACACATGTATTAAAAGGGAAACAAATAAATTGCAATCAAGGAAATAAGTGTGTATTTTCAATGGATATCCAAAAGGAACTAAAGGAGGTTTATTTTATTGTCCCAAGGAACAAAAGGTAATTGTTTCAACAAATGTCAAGTTTTTGGAATGGGATTATTTAATTAACCATGTTCCTAGAGGTAAAATTGTGTTAGAGGAACTAAGCAAAGAAATAACTGCAAATGAAACATCAACACAACTACCTAAAACAATTGTTGACATACAATTGCATCCAAGAGGATGCTCAAAAGCAGACTCAAGACATCTAACTACCACAATGTAGTGGGAGTAATGTAGCGCAACCAGAAATTGTGGAGGAAGTAGTTCATAATGTTCATAATATAGTTCAAGATGTAGAAAATCATGTAGTTGCTAGTCGTCGTAGTGGGAGAGTTATTAGAAAACCACAATGGGTTGTACTCTTGGGAGAATCATATGATAAAATCCATGACGAGACTAATACAGAACCATTAAATTACGCCAAACCACTACATCATAAAGATGCTAAAATGTGGGTTGTTGCTGTGAAATCTTAAATGGAATCTACATACTCAAACCAAGTCTGCGATCTTGTGGAACCACCAATAGTTGTTAAACTTATTGGTTGTAAATGGATCTACAAAACAAGAAAGGTGGGATTGAAAAGTGACAACTTTGAAGGCTCGGCTTGTTGCGAAATGGTTTACTCAAAAAGAAGAAATTGATTATGAGGAAACTTTTTCGCTGGTAGCCATGCTTAAATCCATTAGGATTCTCTTATCCATTGTTGCTCATTATAATTATGGGATTTGGCAAATGGATGTCAAGACAACTTTTTTGAACGAAAGTATTGATGAGTGCATTTATATGGCACAACCACAAGGTTTCATGGTAAATGGAAATGAACACGTGGTTTGTAAACTTGAGAAATCCATTTATGGATTGAAACAAGCATCTCGGGCAAGGAACATTTGTTTTTACAATTCGATTAAAACTTTTGGTTTTGATCAGTATGAAAATGAATCATGCATCTATAAGAAATGGGAGGGAGACAAAGTAACATTGTTTATTCTATACGTAGTTGACATCTTACTCATAGGAAATAATGTGAGCATGCTTAATTCTGTAAAGGGGTTGTTCTTGTTGCGTTTTGATATGAAAGACTTAGGAGAAGCGGCTCATATCCTTGGGATTAAGCTTTTGTGAGATCGCAAACAAAGGATATTAGACTTTTCTCAAGCACTTTATATTGACACTATTCTTTCGAGGTTTAGCATGCAAAATTCTGAAAAGGGATTTCTTCCTTTTAGACATGCAATTACTTTATCAAAGGATCAGTCGCCCAAAACAACCGACGAGATAGAAACGATGAAGGCGATCCCTTACGCTTCTACTGTAGGGAGTCTTATGTATGTTATGTTATGCACTAGACCAGATATATGCTTTGATGTAGGCATGGTTAGCAGATTTCAGTCTAACCCTGGGCAAGAACATTGGAGTGAAGTCAAGCATATCATCAAGTACCTTCAGAAGACTAGGGATTATGTGCTTGTTTTCCACCTTCGCAATCTTGTAACTATTGGATATACAGATTCAGGTTTCCAGTCAGATAGAGATTCTATAAAATCAACCTCACGATATGTATTTACTTTGGAAGGTGGAGCCATAGTTTGAAGGAGCATAAAGCAATCCTGTGTTGCTGATTCCACCATGGAAGCAGAATATGTAGCTGCATTTGAGGCGGCTAGAGAGGCTGTTTGGCTACAAAAATTTTCTAAAAGTGCTTTCAGTGGTTCATTCTATTGAAGCACCGATTACACTCTATTGTGATAATAATCGTGCAGTTACCAACTGAAAACCACGAAGCCATAAATTGAATGAGTTTGGAAAAGAAAAGGACTGTTAGTATTTTTTTTCAATTTAGGAATTAATCGTTTTTGACTTTTATTAGTTTAAAAGAGAAAAAAAACTTTTTATTTTCTTAAAAAAAGAAAGAAGAAAATACTGCGATTCTTTGTTTCCTTAGAAGATGAAAGAAGCAAATAATAGTGTTCAATGGTTATTAGTGGCTATTGATGGTGTTTAATGGTTGTTGATTACCGTTGGTGTTTAATGACTTTCTAAATACACTTAATGATATTTAGTGGTTATTGATAACTATTGAGTATGGTTGTTAGATACTCTTAACAGTGTCAAAATACACTTAATGGTACTTAACGGTTTTTGATGACTATTGATCATGGTTGTTGGATACACTTCAGAGTGTCCAAATACACCTAAAGGTATTTAATGACTATTTATTATTACAAGAAACATTTCATCTTTCAAACATTTCCCTTATACCGAAAAGTATAAATAAGGGTGGTGGTTCTCAAGGAAAGATCATCATTTTATCTGAAAATTTTCTTGCCCACACAAGACTTGATTGAGGGAGTTAGTCAGGAATTAGTAGAAGAGTGCAACCTTGGAGTCCCAGTCCCTGAACGAGTTGTGTGAAAGCTACAAAAGGTTAGAGTTTCACAATTTATATAGTTTACATTATTATGCTATTATGTAAGTTTGTGATTCTGAATAATGCTTTTGTTGTACATATTCTAACAAATAATTGTGTATTTCTTTGAAGAGATATTAACTTCGACGGAATTAGGATATTTGACTGGATGAGTTGAATGGTGTTCTTTTTTTCGCTGTGGAGTTTTGCAGAGGCTTTCACATGTAGGAAGGTTTTGAAATGGATGGAAAATATATTAAGCCTTAAGGGTGAGGTGGGGAACTTGAGAAGTAAATTTTTCAACTAGAAAAGTGATGAAATTTAATAGATTGTTTAAATTAGTATATCATCTTAATTCTAAGATATACTAGTAACTCAACTATAGATAATTATGAAGTAAAATTATATTTTTTTCCTTTTGTAATACGATGGTAACTCCACTTTGTTTATATCTTTTTAGAAGTCTACTTATTAATATTTGAACGAGCAAAATAAAATATGGAATTTTATTTAATCCATACAATCCTTTTGATTTTCCTTTTTTTCAATTTACATTGCAATAATCAATAACAAAACCTAACCCTAACTTGTGGTTTAAATTATCCATATTTTCTTGGAAAAATATCATGACAGAAAGTTTCAATTTTGCTCTCACCTAAATTTATTTCATACATATATGTATTTGATGTAAATATTGGTGAATACTTTTACCACATGTATCACTTCTTAATTTCTTGTCTGCCTCTCTACGTTGAGTCTCCATTTCATAGAACAGAATAAATATTATTATATATATGCACTTATACAAATCAATATTTTCTGCACTTATAGGAATCAATATTTTCTTTCTTTAATATTACTTTTAATTATTTTTTGTTCATTAAAATAAATACTACTCCAAATAAAATTTATAAGTTCTTCGAAATTTTAATTTATTTGGTTACGACTAGTATTAAATTAGACTGTGGTTTATTGTTGTGTGGATTGAGAAAACAACAAAAATTCATGTGAGCAAAAAAAATGTAGGCCATATTTTGTTGATAAAATATTAATAGGGTGCTTTCGAAGATAGATAAACAAACTTGGGTAACCTTTTTGTTCCCCTCCCCCCACCCCCTCCAAAAAAATTTCTTGACTTTGTTAGATAATTACCAACAATTAAGTGATGTTCTATGTTATTATCTCCTAAATCCCCCCCCCCCCCCTTCCTCACACACAGTCACACAAAATACATTTTTCCAATATCATGTGATGTATGATTTCATAAAATTTTTGATATAGGCTTTTCATATTAATTTAATATTAAAAATAAAAACAACAAAAAAGTAGGTTTTTGTAATAAAATAATAATGTTATATAATGTAAAATTAAATTAATAAAAATGATCAGAACACATCCTAAAATGGGGTATAAAAAGAATAAGAAAATGATATATCTCAAAAAAAAAAAGAGTAGATATAGTAATCATTGATTAATTTTCATTTTATCGTATCCAAATAACATTATTATTTTTTATTTATATAGTATAATTAATTTTAGTAGGTTTATTGCTTGCATAAAAGAATGTGTATTTTTATTTTATTTCCGTACATATATAAAATTTTATTAGATAAATAATTTCTCACAGACATACCATATATATCAAAATAGTTTTATTTGTGGAGTCAAAACGATTTTATTTTGTTTACAGCATGAAATTTTATAAATATCTTATTATTAAAGTTTTAAAAAAAATTAAAAGGTCATGGTTGAATAAACTCATTTTGTATATTTATGACTAGTCTTTTGTATTTAGAGATTGACACAATCTGAAAACTCAAGTAATGATGGCACCGACCAACACCCACAGGTAGGTAAGCCAACAGATAGCCCGGAATGACAAGCAATGAGCCTAATGGGAAGAAATATTAAATCAATGAAAATTACAATATAATAAGGAAATAAACAACATTTGGAATGAAATTACATAAATATACATAATAGCATACGATCAAATCCCATAATCTGGTTGACAATCGAACAAAGCCACGAAAATGAGTACAAGATCGAAAATAAGAAATAGGTTCAAAATTGTTACGAATAAAAAGACTAGTCAAACTTATATACATATTATGATGGGTCAAACTACTATGCTATTAGGTGACACTTGATCTACGGTTATCCCAACTTCTATGCACAACATCAACGTATGCGGCTTGCGCTCAGATCTGCATCATGTAGTTGGATATTTTTATTGACAACGACAGTTGCTCCTTTTAATTGGTTCTAAGGAGGAAATTTGATTGTTATCAATAGGTATTAAATTCATCGGAATAGACTCAAATATCCTTAAAAAAAACTTGTTAGAGGACCCTACGATTTGGACCTATGGACCATAGAAATTCCTATGGACCATAGAAATTCCTATGGACCGTACTAGTCCACGGTAGGTCAAGTTATTGGGGCTAAAAATTGGCCAACTTTCTATGACAACATTCGATGGACTCTCAAAATTCCTACGGTCCATAGACCTCAACTTTAACCCAAAATTTTCACTAAGTCTGGATTACCCCTACGAAACCCATCTATAATTCATCCAAATTCCTATGGCTTGTCCTATTCATTCGTAGGTCAAACACCATAATCATGTAATTCCAAAAACTCAACTCCACTCTACGGTTCCCTTTAACATCCCGTAGGACTTCCTAAAATCCATTGGTTTTCTCATAGAGCACTGGATCAGTGCAAAATCTTCAATTTTGCTTTACTTTTCAACTTTTCAAATTCCTGAGGAGTTACAATAGAAATTCTTTTTTACAAGTAACATGTGCTTGTGATACTTATATAGTGATAGGTGAAGCCATGATATTTAAATACAAGGAAGATAAAAATAAATCTTTTATTTTGTAGAGTAACCATTTAAGTGGAGTTATTTAAAAGATTAATGATAGCCTTTTAAGATTAAGAAACTGAAAAAAGTTTCTGGGAAATAAAGATGAGTAAATGAGGGAGGTGTTCTTTAGAAAATATAATTTTAACGTTATTTTAAACTTTATAATATAGCATATAAATAGAAAAAAAGTAAAAGAAATCAAAATATTGAGAAAAACATAAATAAATATGAATGGTGACCATTAAGAGATGCCACATCACCTAGTTTATATGTATATAAGATAACTAGAGTAAGGGTTGGTCACTTTTCCCCTTTTTGTTTCATTTCATTTCCATTCCCTTAGCAGGCAGAAAATCAGATATATGTCTATACGTTACAATTTTCCTTAAGATATGCTCACTTTATTTAACTTGGTATAGAGTAACGCTTTGTTGCTCTTCTCGTTATTTATAACTCTTTGAAGAGAATTCTGGAATATGAAATTGCTAGGGCATACCCAAAAAACCATTAATTTGGTATATAGTGTAGGAGTTAATATACTCGCTTAAAATAATAATTTAACTCATATTCTGAGATGCTACATCCTCCCCCACTTAGGATCAGTTGTCCTCGAATGTTTCTTGTAGTTTACTTTCTGTTCTTTAGTAATCAAAGACATCATAAAATCACACGAGTACTTAAACCTCATTTTATCCATTAAGGACCTTAAAATTTGGTTCTCTCCAAATTTCAGCAGAGTTTCCCTTTTAAATAGATTTATCGGGAACTTTCAGCTAACCATATGTCACGATCCAAAGTACCCCCTAGACGTGATATAGAGTATAAGACCCTAGAAGGCCCTACACATGCCACTTAGCATAAATAAACAGATAACATAATTAACAAGTTTAAGAAAATTAATTTATATCACAAAGAGTTTGTCAAAAACGAAGCGGAAGTCTACATAGTCGCAAAGCCATCTATTACATCAAGAGTGATCGGGACGTAACCCAGGCATCACATACAATATCTAAAAATTAAAGATGAAAAGAAATGAAAGGTTCAGTCCTCGGAACATGAGGACTCACCACTACTCAAGATAACTAAAGTGACCATTAGCCACGGGGATGTAGGCAAGAGAATGCGTTAGTACAATAATGTACCAAGTATGACAACAATGCATAGAGGTACCAAACTATGCTAAAAGGAGATTTTCATGACATGCAAAGACCAAGTTAAAACATTAAGATACGAGATTAGAACATAATCATGATTGTGATCAATTCAAGTAAAATCATCTTTGAACACATGTGATAGTTTTAGAAGTAACCTTAGTTCATCATTTTTGTTGTGGGAAATTAGCCTTAACTGACATAGAGACCATGTGAGCTATAACATGGAATCCAGTGTCTACCCCACACCGAAAAGAGGTGTCCTCACTTTACAAGATAAGAACCATTAACTTCTAGCTTAAGTTGATCAACTAGCTAATGTCTATCTAAGACAACCTATGATGGAACATAGTTTATGGGACACGGGTAATCACCACTTGTCCACTTGTTACTAAGCAAAATTCCCATGGAATAGACATCAATCATATTCTTCTTATCTTTAAGGGACGTGGGTAATCGCCTCTTGTCTTTTACTATGGGAACATGGGTAATCACCGCTTGTCTAACCATTAGAATTGCTCCTTAAACTTGATTCATAGTTTAGTGAAGAAAACCATTCAACTGTAAGAATCCTTTATTGGAGAAAACTTTTCACAACGATCAACAACAACAACATTTATGATTCACTCTCAAAGCATCATAGATCATTTTCATCAATTTCATAAGAACATGCATATCTTTATAAAATCCTCTTTCATAGTTTCAAAACCTACTTTCAATCATCATAATCTAGAAAATATGGGTTAAGCATGGGTTCATGGAAATTCATCTTAAAATCATAGGATTGTCTTCATTCATGCATAATAGTTCAGAAAACAATCAATTATATCACTATTGAAAGGAACCCATGACATTGAAGAAAACCCAATCTTCAATTGGAGATTTCTAACCTTTAAATTGGGTAATTTAGGAACCCTAAGGAGGAAAGAGCTCCATAGGTGAAAACTATCATACCTTGATGCCAAAAGCTTGAAATCAATGGGGGATTTGGAGAGTTGATCTTTAAATTCTAGCTTTCTTCTTCTTCACAAGAAAGTGAATTATTGGAGAGGATAACTAGTTCAACTTTCGGGAATTGAGGAAAATGAATTGAATTGGGTGTTTTAGGGGATAAAAAAGATTATAAAGGGCTTAGGGTATAGGGTAAAACGAAACAGTACTGGGTTGGAATAATTAGAAAAAGACCCAAAATCCCCTTCTTCAAATAATTGCGACCTCACTAACGGCTGGACCTACTATCCATTAGTCAGACCATGGACCGTCTTGGTCAGGTGTGGGTGGGATCAGATACTTCCCATTTTGGACACCAGCGATAGAACCCATGTATGGCTCGTGGGTCCACATACACGTTGTACATCCCATCGTGGCTACCAACTACTTATCTTAAAATATCACTATGTCTGGGACTCACCTACGAGACCTACCTATAGCTCATGGATTGGATAACATACCGTCTTGGTGAACCATATGAAAAATACTGAAACCTTGACATTTTGGAGTAGCCAACCACGGTCCCACCTACGGTCTGTGGTCCAACCTAGAGACCGTTAGTGTCTCCGTCTGTACTAGCACCAATTTTTTTTAAAAAAACTAAAATTTCCATCTTTTTGAATCCGAGGAGTTACACCATGATATATACATGTACTCTTCACAAAAGTGTCACTACAAACACAACACTTACACTATCATAAACAAGGCTCCAATTTTCCTTATACTTGTAAAAAACAGGGAAAACAAATATTGAAGCTTACTTTATGCCCTACATTTTGAACCTACATCCATTTAAGAATCTTAAATCATATGCATACAAAATGTACATAAATATATCAAGAAAGGGATAGAAAATTCTATTCCACATATCCATGAAGTCTATTGGGGTATTTTTTAGCCCAAATGACATGACAAGGAAATTGAAGTGTCCATATCTTATCTGTAAAATTGTGTTGGGAATGTCTACTTCACGAATCCTTAGCTGGTAATGACTACCAAAACTTATATCAATCTTTGAAAAGCCTCTAGCTCCTTATAACTGGTCAAACAAATAATCTATTCAGGGAAGGTGATAGGTAATTCTATAGCTCCCTGTAATGTGTACAGATCTGCAATGTCCCATTTTCTTACTTACAAACAGCACTAGTGCACCCCAAGGTGATAGATTGGGTCATAAAAAACCCTTATCAAACACGACATTCAACCCCTCTTTTAATTTAGCTCCTTCAACTAACCTGGCACAATTCTATAAGGTGGAATCGATATTTGTTGAGTACTGGGATCTACATGATCAATATAAATATTAATTTCTTTGGAACACCCAAAAACCATTATTTTGATACTGTACCATGTAACCCTTTATAGATTAAGAGTTATATACTCACTTATAGTAATAAACTTATTTGTTGTCACGACCCAGACCGTCATGATTGACACCCACACTAACCCTCCGATTGGAGAACCATTAATACTAATTAGCTAACCCAAGAACTACAAAACTTAATCAAAACAAAGGAATTTAAAAATACGGAAGCAGGTTTATATGCAAGAGTCAAAAAGAGTTCCCATAAACTCCAAAATTCTAACCATCAAACTAAAACATTGAGGAAAACACCCCTAGAACCTTAAAGTCAATGTTCCAAAACTCTAACAAGAAACATAAGTCTAAAGGAAATGAGTACAACCCAATTAAACATACGAATAACTAACTAGAATGTTTGAGTCTGAAATGAGTGGACTAAAACATACAGAACTCATGGAAATCTAGAAGAACTAGCTCACCCTTGAATTCCCCAGACCTTACTAGATTTCCCTAGACCTTACTAATTTTGATTTCATCCAAATATGGACTTGGCTAGGAATTTTCAAGTTACTACGATATTGCACCGTTTGAGGCACTTGGATAGTTCTCTTCGATTGCCTGTCCGTCTGCGGATGGAAAGTTGTACTAAAAGTGAGTTGTGTGCCCAATTGATCAAGTAATTTCCTCCAAAATATAGATGTGAACTATGTACCACAGTCTGAGATGATAGAAAGGGGTACCCCGTGATGCCTTACTATCTCTTTTACATACACCTTAGCCAGTTGTTGTGCATTATAATCTATTCTGACTGGAATAAAATGGGTTGACTTAGTCAATCTGTCAACCCCTTCCCAAATAGAATCAAACTTCTCCAAAGTCTTAGGAATGCCAACTACGAAATCCATAGCTATCCTTTCCCACTTCCATTCTGGAATTGGCATTCTCTAAAGAAAACCTGTAGACCTTTGATGCTCATATTTTACTTGTTGGAAATTTTGACACTTAGCCACAAACTCCGCTATATCTTTCTTCATGCCATACCACCAATAAAGTCGCTTCAAATCTCGATACATCTTGGTCACACCCTGATGAATGGAAAACCGTGAATCATGGGACTTTGTTAGCAATTTCTGAATCAAGTCATCTACTCGAGAAATAGAAATCCTTCCTTTAAAACTGAGCGCACCTCCCGCATTCTTGTGCCTTGCCAGACAATGTCTTATTTCTCAGCTCATACAAATTCTCATCTTCAAACTGTTTAGCCTCGATCTCCTCAATGAATGTGTCCCTTACGTCAATGCTAGCTAACACCCCACCTTTCTCTGAGATGCCGAACTACATCAACTTAGACTCCAAGGTTTGAATTTCCTTAGAAAAAGGTCTCTTGGATACACTCAAGAAAGATAGGCTACCCTTACTCACCCCCTTCTGACTTAGCTCATCGGCCACTACATTAGCCTTACCCAGATGGTATTGGATGGTCACATTATAATCCTTGAATAGCTCCATCCACCTTTGTTGTCTCAATAAGATCCTTTTGAGTGAACACATGTTGCAGACTATGATGATTAGTAAACACCTCACATTTGACACCATAGAGGTAATGTCGTCAGATCTTAAGAGAAAACACTACCGCTGCCAACTCTAAATCATCTGTTGGGTAATTCCTTTCATGCACCTTCAACTGGCGCGATGCATAAGCTATAACATTCTTATCCTACATTAACACAACAACCAAACCCGAATGGGAAGCATCACAATAAACAATAAAATCCTTACCTTCCACCGGTAGTGCTAGAATAGGTGTTGTGGTCGAAAGAGTCTTGAACTTTTGAAAGCTCTCATCAAATTTGTCGGTCTATTCCAAAGGTACCGCTTTTTTGGTCAACATTGTCAAATGTGTGGCAATAGAAGTGAACTTCTTTACAAAATGAGGATAGTAGCTAACGAGCCCCACAAAACTCCTACCTTTAGTCAAAGATATAGGTCGAACCCAATTCTTAACCGCTTCAATCTTTGGGGGATCGTTCATGACCCCTTACCTTGAAACTACATCCCCCAAAAAGGCAACCGAAGTAAACAAAAATTCACACTTAGAAAATTTCCTATACAACCTTTGTTTCCCAAAAACACCCTGAACAATACGAAGATGGTCGACATGTTCTTCCTTAGTTTTCAAATAAACCAAAATATCATCAATAAATACTATAACAAACGAATTAAGAAATAGTTTGAACACACCATTCATCAAACTCATGAAAGTTGTTGGCGCATTTGTCAACCCAAACGACATCACTAGGAACTCATAGTGCCCATAGCGGGTTCTAAATGCAGTCTTGGGCACATCCTCAGGCCTTATCTTTAACTGATGATAACCAGGCCATAGATCGATCTAAGAGTCAATTGATGGACCTTGCAACTGGTCAAAAAGATCATCTATTCGAGGCAATGGGTAATTGTTTTGAATGGTGACCTTATTCATTTGTCAGTAATCTATAAACATCCTCATACTGCCAACTTTTTTTATTAACAAACAATACAGTACCACCCACGGGGAAGCACTAGGACAGATAAAACCTTTATTAAGAAGTTCTTGGATTTGAACTTTAAGCTCTCTCAATACTATTGGAGCAATGTGATACGGAGTGATAGAAATAGGGCAGGTACCAGGTTTAAAATCAATGCAGAAATCTCTATCTCTATCCGGAGGCATACTAGGCAAATCAGTAGGAAACACTTCTCTAAATTTTGACACCATAGAAATAGACTCAATAGAGGGAGACTCAACCTCAACTTCCCGAATATGAGCCAAATAATCCAAAATCCCCTGCCCTACCAGTTTCCTAGCCTGAATCGAGGATATGATCTTAGCTTGCTTAGGCTTGCACACCGCTTCCCACTCTAATTTTTCCCGACTAGGGATCTCTAGAGTAACATATTTCATTTTACAATTTAACACCGCATAATAGGGGGAGAACCAAGTCATGCCTATGATTATATCAAAGTTAGTCATATCCAAGATGACCAAATCAGCCCAAGTTTGGAATCGCATAAACATAACAGAACAAGCATGATAAACATGGGTGACTATGATAGACTCTCTAACAGAGGTAGAAACAAGGATGGAGGCATCAAGTATATCACAAATCATATCAAATTTTGAGGCAAATTGCACGAACACATACGAATAAGTAGAACCCAAATCAAATAACACATTAGCCATCCGGTCATAGACAAGAATAGTACTTGTAATCACTGTATCAGATGCCTCCGCCTCGGTCATGCCCGGAAAGGCATAACACTAAGCCCTGTCCTCATGACGGGTGACTTCCTAGCCTAGTTGTACCGTACCTCTTCATGTGTTACCATTTACCTGACCTTTACAGCTTCACTGATTCCCTCCTCCCCCACCTTGTGGACGTCCTCGACCATTATTACCATTGCTCGTGGGTATCACTACTCTAGTCTGCTCCAGGGCGGAATCCAACATGCGCAACAGGGGACAATATTTCCTCATATGACCAGGTTCTCCACAATTATAACAAGTCTGATCAAAGGATGGCATGTTTCCCGTCGAAGGTGCGGCTCCCTGGCTATCCTTAATCATATTCTGAGGTGTTATTCCCGAGTAATTACCTGTAGAAGAGGGCATAACAGACTAGATTACTTAGGCTGCAAGTGTTGGCCTCCCTGAACCTCAGGAGTAGGAACCCTGAAAGTTACATATGCTATTAACCAATGCCTTAGCCTGACCATCTCGCCTCACCCCCTCCACTATCTTCAAAAAATCTGTTACCTCATTAAATTTTTTTCCCACAGAAGTCATGTGGACAGACAATACCTGTAACTTAGAATTTAGTTCCTTAACAAATAGGTGGATCCTCTCATCCTCAGTAGTCACCAATTGTGTAGCGTATCTAGACAAAGCATGGAACTTAGCCACATAAGTAGCCACATACATACCACATTTCTCCAAAGCCATGAATTCATCCTTCTTACGATCCCTCAAAGTCAGGGTCACATACTTCTCCTAGAATAGAGCATGAAACTGGCTCCAAGTGAATGGGAGTAACGCTTAAGATATGCACTCCACATAAGCTCTCCGCCATTTCTTAGCCTCACCGTGAAGTTGAAAGGTCACCAACTCTATTCCATGCTAATAGACATTCTCCAACTAATGAAGCCTCTCATAACAATCTAGAATGAACTCATATGTGTCCTCACTCTCGGAACCATGGAACACAGGCGATTTAAACTTCAAGAACTTTGTCAACATCTCATGTTCATTACCAGTCATAACAAGACTCGAAAAAGGATGGAAGCAAGCATCGGTACCTATAGCAATAGGGGATTTGCGGGAGCTTGAGTCGCTTGAACTAAGGAAACCACTACAGGACAAACCAATCCTTTAAGAAGAGAATTAATCTATTGAGCTAATACTGGGTCTAGGGGAGGAATACATGTAGTCTTAGATGCACCTCTTCATATTGTCCAAGATCCTCCTCATTCTCAACCTCCACATTCTCCTCTATCTCTTCATAGTGCGTAGGAGAAAGCTCATTTCTGGGAGCGTTCTCAACCGTAGCTCCATCCCTAGTAGGTGCTACCCTTCCTCGGCCTCTGCCACTTGCTCTTCCGCTATCCCTACCACGACTGTAACCTCTTGTTGCGGATTCCTCAACTGGCGCATTGACGGGAGATACGAGTCTGATGCCATTGAACCTAGTGTTAACCATCTGTGGACAGAAGAGTAAAAGAGATTAGATACCAATTCAAATTATCATATACCATTTGGAATCAAGTAATAGAATGAAAGAAGACAAGAGAAAATAGAGAGATTTCCTAAAGGCCCATAGCCTCTCGAAGAAATGTACAGACGTCTCCATACCATTCCGCAAGACTCTACTACACTCATTTTGGTACACCAATATCGATTAACGTAGGGCTCTGATACCAAAAATATCATGACCCAGACCGTGGTGATTAGCACCAACACTATACCTCCGGGGTAGAACCATTAATACTAATTAGCTAACCCAAGATCTACACAACTTAATCAAAACTAAGGAATTTAAGGATACTGTAAATTCTCACAAATTGAAATAACTTGGAAGAAGTTAATAATTGGAAATATCCATTTTTGGACAGAATATAAAGATCTGGAAATTTGTTAAGTATGTTAAGTTGAGTTCTTGGTCAACTTCAAATGACCATAACTCGTAGCTCATGATTATTTAGGTGTGTTTCCAGATATCATAGGAAATATATTGGAATAATATTTCCAACGCCACAAAGTTTGCACAATTCCGAGTTTGTATGAGTGAGATATGACCATTTGAAGTTGGGCTGTTCAAATAAGGAAAGTCTAAAACCGAATTTTGGAAGGGTATTTTAGTCTTTTCCTTACCTAATTATTTTAATCCATTTTTAGGATTTTAATTGGGTTCAAATCATATTTGAGTAAGTTTAGAAATATTGAAGTTCACGATAGGGCTTGGAGAAAAGAGAAAAGAGGCGAAAGGAGAAGAAAAATCAAGAATCGTCAAGAATGTTCTAGTTTGGTTGTGGATTTCGCCAAGGATTAAACCTATGAGGTATGTAAGTTCACATAGCATTGGGTTATTTCACCGACGTGCCAATCATGATTCAATTCATCAATGTAATGTAGTGTTGAAAGTAAATCCAATGAGTTTTTTTCGATTGAAATCTTGTGGGTTCTTGTTGTTGAAGTTTCTTCAGATTGATTCATGTATTTAGGTGTGAATTCGAGTTAAATCCTGCATATATTGATGAATTAGTTGTTTCTAAGTGTTTGGGGAAATAACCAAGTGAAATTACAGGGTTTAGAGTTGTAAAACGAAGGTGAAAAGTCAGATACACCTGGGGAAGGGGCTTTGGGCGCTGCCCCTCTCAGAGCCCCAAGAAGAGGCCACTGGATGTTGACCTCTGGGCGCCATGCCAGCCAGAGCACCCGAAGTCAGCCTTTCAATTTTATCCTCTGGCTCCCCGCGCCAGGGACGCCATTTCTTCCCATTTCTTCCCCATCTTTCTGTACTAGTTCCTTAGCAACGTACCTATATTTTGTAGTTGATTCCAACACTCTAAGGTACGTCTAACATCATGAAATCATCCATAAACATGAGATCATGAACCTTGAGTCCATAATTTAATTCAAGGAATGTTAAGAGTCAAGTCTAGAAGTTAAAAATCAAGTCAAGAGAAGTTCATAAAAGTTTTCAAAAGTCTTTTACAAACGTTTTAACTTTGTCTTAAGACATAAGTTTCAAGTTGACTAAAGAGTTAAGAGTAAAGTTCATTTATACAAATATTATACGGGAACTATGTATTCCCAAAAGTTAGAAATGTTTTCACATTTGAGCAAGAAAGGGAACATAGATTCCATGAGAGCTTTTAAGCCAAGCTTTAAGTAATTATCTCAAACCAAGGAACAAAGTTTGTTTTAAAAACATATAAGCTAAGTACATTTTGGGAGTAGTATTGAGCACCGATATGGGGACGCGAGTTCATAATAACTCAAGTCTCCATAAACCATGTAGCCATCATGGGTAGTAAATGATCATACTTTATAGATGACTCCAAAGTGCTTTTAAGCATAGACTAGTAGATCCACTTAGTTGAGGCGTTCTATATGACGGCAAAGTATAAGACAGTTCTGGTAGCGTGGGCAAGACGTTGTATCACTACTTAGGCTCATAATGGTGGTTGTCGGTTAGAGAATCTCCCACAGAAACTATATTACTTTATTATATGAGTAAAGTTGAGTTTTTTATTGCATTTTCTTTAACGAACTAACTTGTTTTATACTATTTTATAAGCTTTCCATATATTGCATGTGTTTTATTGCTTTATATTGAGTTAAGTTAATTCATGAGTTGAGTAAAGCCAAGGTAAGTGTTACTTTCAGATTCCTTTCAAGCTTATGTTATGTTTAATATTCCCCTCGCATACTCGTATATTCAATATATTGATGTCATTTGGCCTGCATTTTCTTATGATGTAGACACAGGTCACCAGGATCATCATCTAGCGCCCCATTGATCTAGTTGAGCGCTCAGAGTTAGTTGGTGAGCCTTCTTACATTCTAGAGGACTCATTTTACTTTTCTTTCTAGTACCTCAGTTTTTAGGATGACGGGGATCTTGTCTCGACATCCCTCTTTGTTTTAGAGGCTTCATAGATGGATAGTTATAGTTCTTTAGTCTTATCATTTCAGTTGTATACGTTTAGACTTGAGTTTTCATTTTGGCCAAGTTTAATAGTGCTTTAAGACATTGCATTAGTTTCTCTTTTAAGATTGTTTCTTATGTTTAAGTCTTTCACTGAGTAAGTAAGCTAGGCCAAGGGTTCGCTTGAGGCCATCAATGGTTCTCGAGTGCCAGTCCCGCCCAGGGTGTAGGCTCGGGGCATGACAAACTTGGTATCAGAGCCTAGAGTTTAAGAGTCCTAGGGAGTCTATGAAGTCGTGCCTATAGAGTCCTAGTTATCGGTGTGAAGCGCGCCACATCTATAATTAGGAGGTTGCAACAGTTAGGAATGTTCTCACTTCTTTTTTACTCATTTCTTGCGATAGAGTTCATCTCTATAAAGTTTTTTTCTAACTCGTGCTTGCGCGTAACCGATTTTGAGTCGGGCTGACATGAGGAGCAGAATAAGTTTATTTGTTATTGGGTTGCTCGTCTGTCAATTAAGGAAGGTAAGGCAGCTATGTTGATAGGGGATATGGACATAGCAAGGCTGATGATCTATGTGAAACAAGTTGAGGAGGACAAGCTAAATGATAAAGAAGAGTTTAAGAATAAAAGAGCTAAGACATGAAATGAGTATGGGAAGCAGAAGAGTAATGTGAACCAGTCTTCCTTCCTAAAGAAAGAAAAGGGACCTGCTCCATCATTTGGTAGTGCACCTGCACCAAAGAACAAGAGTGAGTACAATAGTCATAATTACAGAGCTTAACCTGCCTATTCTTAGGGTAGTATGGCACAAGGGGGTAGTAAGCCTCCTGCATGTGCTATGTGTGGTAGGAACCACTCAGGGATGTGTCGTGATGGCTCCACTGGTTGTTTCAAGTGTGGTCAGAATGGTCATTTTATGAGAGAGTGTCCTGAGAACAGGCAAGGTAATGGTAATGGGGGCAATAGAACCCAGTTTACTTCAGTTGCTCTGCCAGACAGAGCTACATCTAGAGGAGCTACTTCATGGGCAGGCGGAGAAGGAAATCGTCTTTATGCTATCACTAGTCACCAAGAGAAAGAGAATTTGCCAGATGTTGTCACTGGTAGGATCCAAGTCTTTAACTTTAATGTTTATGTTTTGCTAGATCCAGGAGCGATTTTATCCTTTCTAACTCCGTATGTTGCAATGAATTTTGATGTTCTTCCTGAGCAACTTAGTGAGCCCTTCAGTGTTTCTACACCTATTGGTGAGCCTATTCTAGCAAAGAGAGTCTATCGTGATTGTCCCATTTTCATCAATCACAAGAGTACCATGGTTGATTTAGTTGAGTTAGACATGGTAGATTTTGATGTCATTCTTGGTATGGACTATCTTCATGTTTGTTATGCCTCAGTTGATTGTAGAACTCGAGTTGTCAAGTTTCAATTTCTAAATTAGCCAGTCTTAGAGTGGAAAAACAGTTCAATAGTTCCTAAGGGTCATTTTATGCCATACCTTAAGGCAAAAAAGTTAGTTTCTAAGGGTTGTGTCTATCACTTAGTCTGAGTTAGTGACTCTAGTGTTGAGATACCTCATATTCAGTCAGTTTCAGTGGTAAAAGAGTTTCCAAATGATCTTCCCATAGTCCCCCCAAAGAGAGAGATAGACTTCGATATAGACATTCTTCCAGATACTTGTCCTATATCTATTCCGCCATACAGAATGGCACCAGCAGAGTTAAAAGAGTTGAATGAGTAGTTGAAAGAACTCCTTGATAAGGGCTTTATACGACCAAGTGTCTCACCTTAGGGAGCTCCGGTCTTATTTGTGAGGAAGAAGGATGGTTCCCTTAGGATGTGTATAAATTACTGTTAGTTGAACAAGGTTACCATCAAGAGTAAGTATCCTCTTCCAAGGATTGATGATATTTTCGATCAACTTTAGAGTGCCACATATTTCTCTAAGATAGACCTCAGATTGGGCTACCATCAGTTAAGAGTAAGGGAATGTGATATTCCAAAGATAACATTCAGGACACGTTATGGTCATTATGAGTATCTGGTCATGTCCTTTGGTTTTACAAGTGCGCCTGCAACGTTCATGGACCTTATGAG
This sequence comes from Solanum verrucosum, assembly GCF_900185275.1. Lineage (NCBI taxonomy): Eukaryota > Viridiplantae > Streptophyta > Magnoliopsida > Solanales > Solanaceae > Solanum > Solanum verrucosum. Next base: position 334,743 of record NW_026020056.1, read on the forward strand.
TAGAGTATGCAAGCCTTATTTAGACATGTTTGTTATCCTGTTCATTGATAACTTACTAATTTATTCGAGGAATGAGGAAGATCATGCTCACCAGCTCAGAATAGTTCTCCAAACTCTAAAGGATAGAGAGTTGTATGCAAAGTTCTCTAACTATGAGTTTTGTCTTGAGTCTGTGGCATTCTTAGGCCAGATTATGTCTGGAGAGGGAATTAAAGTTGATACTCAGAAAAATAAGGCAGTGTAAAATTTGCCTAGACCTACATCTCCAACTAATATTAGGATTTTCTTGGATTTGGCTGGCTATTATATAAGGTTCTTATCCATTTCATCCCATTTGACCAAGTTAACACAGAAGACAGTGAAGTTTCAATGGTTTGAAGCTTGTGAGAAAAGTTTTCAGGAATTGAAAAAGAGGTTGACTACAGCCTAGTGTTAACCTTACCAGTAGGTACGCAAGGCTTTGTAGTATATTGTGATGCGTCTAGAGTTTTTTTGGGTTGTGTGTTAATGCAGAATGACAAGGTTATATCTTATGTCTCCAAACAGTTGAAAGTTTATGAGAAGAATTACCCAACCCATGACTTAGAGTTGACTGTTATAGTATTTGCTTTGAAGATATGGCGTCATTATTTGTATGGTGTTCATATAGATGTATTCACTGATCATAAGAGTCTTCATTATGTGTTTATTTAGAAAGAGCTTAATCTCAGACAAAGAAGATGGTTAGAATTACTCAAGGATTATGACATGAGTATTCTTTATCACCCAAGTAAGGCTAATGTTGTTGTTGATTCCTTGAGTAGGTTGTCTATGGGTAGTACCGCCCATTTTGAGGAAGATAAGAAAGAACTAGCAAAGGATGTGCACAGAATTGCACGCTTGGGAGTCCAACTAATGGATTCCATAAAAGGAGTAGTGGTGATGAATGGGGCTGAAAGCAGGATCAAGACCCAATTTTGCTTGAATTGAAGGCAAATATTCATAAGCAAAAAGTAATGGCTTTTGAACAATGGGGAGATGACGTGTTGAGGTATCAAGGTAAATAGTGTGTACCAAGGGTGGATAAACTCCAAGAGAGGATCACGGAAGAAGCTCATACCTCTAGATATTCCATTCATTCGGGTTCAACAAAGTTGTATCGTGACTTGAGAGAAGTGTATTGGTGGAGCGGTATGAAGAAAGGCACTGCAGAATTTGTTGGTAAGTGTTTGAATTGCCAACAAGTTAAAGTTGAGCACCAAAGGCCCGATGGTATGGCTCAGACTATAGAACTTCCGGAATGAAAGTGGGAGATGATTAATATGGATTTCATTACAAGTTTACCAAGATCTCATAGGCAACACAATTCTATTTCGGTGATTGTCGATAGAATGACAAATTCAAGAGGTGGTAAGACTTCATGGGGTTCCGGTCTACATTATTTCAGATAAAGGTGCGCAATTTACTACACAACTTTGGAAGTCATTCCAAAGAGGCTTGAGTTCAAAGGTGAACTTAAGTACTACTTTTTATCCTCAGACAAATGGGCAAGCAAAGCGTACTATTCAGACCTTAGAGGATATGTTGAGGGCTTGTGTGATTGATTTCAATTAATTGCAATGAACACCTACCTCTTATTGAATTTTCTTACAACAATAGATATCACTCTATCATCCAAATTGCTCCTTACGAAGCTCTTTATAGGAGAAGATGCAGATCTCCTATTGGATGGTTGGAAGTTGGTGAAGCTGGGTTGATAGGACTGATTTAGCTCATCAAGCTATGTAGAAAGTGAAAGTGATTCAAGAGAGGTTGAAAACGACGCAAAGTCGTCAGAAATCCTACATTGATGTTAGGAGAAGGGAGTTAGAGTTTGAATTAGATGATTGAGTGTACTTAAAAGTTTCACCCATGAAGGGTGTTATTAGATTTGGTAAGAAAGGGAAGCTTAGTCCCCATTATATTGATCCTTATCGAATATACAAGAGGATTGGAAATGGAGCTTATGAGTTGGAGCTACCAGAAGAGTTAGCAGCGGTTCATCCGATATTTCACATCTCCATATTGAAGAAGTGCATGAGCGATCCTTCATTGATCATACAAACTGAAGATATTGGGATCAAGGATAGCCTATCTTATGAAGAGATTCTGGTTCAGATTCTAAATCACCAAGTTCACACGTTGAGGACTAAGGAAGTAGCACAATCAAAGTTCTTTGGAGGAACCAATTTGTTGAGGAAGCTACTTGGGAAGCTGAAGACGATATGAAGAAGAGATATCCACATCTCTTTGAAACTGGAGAAGTTCCACATCAAGGTACTAATTCTCTTTTTAGTACTCTATAATTTATATACTTGTAGTGTTAGATTTGCTTGTTGGGTGTTTAAACTGAATGATTGATATTGCACCCTTAGCTTAGTAGAAGTAATCTCATTCCAGGACGAATGTTCCAAAGGGGGAGATATTGTAACATCTCACAAATTGAAATAACTAAGAGGAAGTTAAGAATTGGAAATAGCCATTTTTGGACAGGATATAAAGATCTGGAAATTTGTTAATTATGTTAAGTTGAGTTCTTGGTCAACTTCAAACGACCATAACTACTAACTCAGGATGATTTAGGTGTGTTTCTAGATATCATAGGAATTATTTTGGAATAATCTTTCCAACACCGCAAAGTTTGCGCGATTCCGAATTCGTATGAGTGAGATATGACCATTTGACTCCCTCCTATGTTGTAAGTGTAAGCAATGTCTAGGCGATACTTTGTCAGGTAGAAAAGAGATACCATTTTTCGTGGCGGAACTGGTTGTTAGGGGATTCATGAAAGTGGTAGTGTGGTAGATGGTAGTGTGGTAGGTGAGTAACTTATTTTTAAGATTTTCTTATAATATCTTTTTACTAAGTGTCTTAATCTTGATATCTCTTTAATATTATTTTTGGTAGTGCTAAATTCATGGTAATATGTAATAAGATTTATTGTAATATTCTTCCGATAGTTGTTTTAATCTGAATATTTCTTTAATATTATTTATGATATATTCTAGATATAACATATCTTCGATTCTTTGGTACATATATAAATTTTCCTCCATTATTTGTTCTAATAGTTTTATATCTTCCATAGATTTTATCCAATATTGTAAATATTTGTAGTTCATTTTAATCTGAATTTATTTCTAAATCATACCATTCTATTTTTTCGAAGTCTAAATCATGTAGGTCTATTTCATACCATTCTTGATTTAATATATCTTCTGATTCGTAATCATTAAATATTTTTTCCCATATTATTCTTCTTAATTCGATTATTTCTATATTTTTAAGTACATATAAGATTAAAGTTTTGTAGTTTTTTATCATTTCATCATGCATGTATGTAGTCATGTTCTTTATTATGCAGATTTTTTATTTCAAATTATTTCTTCCTATCATATTCATAATTAATTAAATTCATATTAGATCATTATGAACTCGATTATCTTTATCATGTTTTCCTGTCACTACTAGCATCGTACTTTAGCGGATACTTCCTTCTTATCAGCGCCTCAACTTTGTTTACTTCCCTAAACGGCTTCCTCGCCTACCGGTTTCAACATTAGGATGGCATAGTATTTTCTCCCTGTTTCCAGTGTGCTAATAAACTAGAAATCATGATTCAAATAATTCTAATACATAATAACTAACATAAATTTATTCAATCATATATATGATATTCAGGAATATATGAAATTAGTTTCGCATATTTTTTGAACAATATACCTTTGCCTCTTGCTTAGCCATGCTATCTGAAAATATCTAACTGGATTTCAGATTTATCCATTAACTTTTAAGTAATTAGTATCTTAAGAGAGTTTTTTTAGAAGAGAGTTTTTATTTAGGCGCTGCCTGCCTTTACAATGTTTACTACTAAGTCTATATATAGACATACAAATTTACTATTCTAAATACTTATCCTAACATATTTTTTACACATGTCCACTACTATTTACTACTATTCATGACTACTATTCATGAATAGTTCTTATTTTGTCTACCACTATCCTCTTTACGACTTATTTGCACATATTAATAATGTACACTATCTACCATATACACTTGTCATATTTTGTACAAAAGACCCATACCTACTTTATGACAACTATTATGACTTTTACATTTACATTATTTTACACATAACTTTTTCCGTTCATATCTCTTTCTCCTTCTTGTTTTCTTCCTTGTTGATTATTCCAGCTGGACATCTGGAATTATATTATCTTCTCTGTTGCACTTTGAACATCTATGGTCCGGGTATTTATGACTAATTAGCTTGCAATATCTGGTTAATAATTCTGCTGAAATAAATCCTTCTTTTAGTGCTCGTGTCTTAGGTCATTCTTCTGGCTTTAGTAGTGATAAAATCCATCTTTGGACTTCATCCATATCTGCTTTCCTTAGCTCCCTTGAATTGGAATAAATCATTAGCTGGTCTCTTGCATAGTAGCTCCATATAGCGTTTCCGTTTAAATAATTATTTGCTAACTCTTGTATAATTGTTGGTATACCAATTATCCTTTTGTTGGCATAAAAACTTGGTATCTCTATTTGCATATCTCTTCTTGTTGTCCGATATCCTCGGGTATAATCATATCTTTAGTTAATCCTATCTTGATAACCTGTATTGGAGGTTTTATTTCCTCGTATAATATCTCCGATGGTGCTGTATAGAATTTTATATAAAATAAATTTCCTTTCGTAACTCTTTTGTATGTGATGAATGTTTTGTGTAGTTCTGGTATTCCACTAACTTCTTCTCCGTCATATGTGTATACGGTATTTAACAGTCCGTAGTTGTAACATGTTCTTACTAAATTAGCGTTAGTTTTCGGTTGTGCAATTAACTTGTTATATCCTTGTAATTTTTGTGTCAAATAATCTTGGTTTGGTTCTTTTGTAGTTGATCTGGGGTTGCAGTTTAAATAGGTTTGGATTTTGTGGATATTTTCAATATAGGTCCGTGTGATGTAGTTATATGTCTTTTTCTCATTTTGGTTTTGCAAACTATCTGCGTATGTAGATGTTTGTGGTTCTATGGACACATGTCTAGGTGTCCTTTGGGTAAATGGTTTTGCAAATAGCTAGTTTAAGTTCACATTTTTATGTTGTTTATCGCTAACTTGTTTGCTTGTACCTGCAACTGTATTTAAACAAACATTATGGGTTTTAAGGAGTTTTCCATCGTCTCCTTTTTGCTCTGGCTTTTTTCCGTCTTCCGCTCGACGTAGCTCCGCATTTTTATAGTCATGCTGCTGACTAGCTTTAGACTTCAGATTATCTTCATTAGTCTTTAGCTTTTGTATCTCGTTGTCCATACTATCCACTTTTGTACAAAGTGTAGTAATAGCTTTGAGTATTTTTTCGATTATATCTTGTTCCTCAGTCTAAGTCTGAGTAGCTTTGTCGTGATAGGTAATCTGCAATAACATTCTTATCAGTTTTCATTACTTCAATTGTAAATGTAAAATTTAATATATTTAATACCAATCTCCTTATTTCTTTTGTTGTTACCGAATCTTATATTTTTCTTGTTAGCCACCATTTTACTTGTGTATTATCTGTTCTTATAATAAATTTGTTATATACAATATATGGTTCAAATGATAATAAACACTTATATACTGAATATAATTCTTTTCTATTTATTTCCCATTTTATTTCTGTATTATTAAATGTTCCTGAATAATACCTGCAATGATGTTCTATCGTAGTGTCATCATACCTGTATTTTAATATTCCTCCATAACTTTTTTCACTCGCATCTGATTCTATTATATAAGTAAATTTTTTTGTTTTCATCTGGAAAGTATAATTTAGGTAAGTTTTTACATAATAATTTTACCTTTTGTATTTGTATTTGGTCTTTTTTATCAAACTGATATTCTATATCTTTCTTTAATTTTTGCTGTAATGGTTTTAAATTTTCTGCTAATTTTGGTATGTATTCTCTTACTTGATTTACTAGTCCTAAAAATGATTGTAATTTCTTTTTTGTGTCTAGTTGTTCATTTGAGTTAATTATTTTTTGTACTATACGTGTTTGCATTTTTATTCCGTTTTTATCAATTTGTATTCCTAAGAATTCTATTTGATTTTTCATTATATCAGCTTTCTTTTTACTTAGACTTATACCTGAATATTCTATGATGTGTATAAATTTTTCTAATAATCTTATATGTTCATCTTGTGTCTTAGAATATAATAATATATCAGCGATGTACACTACACAATTTTCTATTTGTTTAAAGTAATTGTCCATAAAGTATTGATATCTACCTGGTGCGTTTTTATATCCAAATGGTAATACATTCCATTCATAAAATCCTTGTGGTACAGTGAATGCTGTTAGTTTTTTAGATTCTTCTTCTAGTTTTAAGTGATAAAATCCTGATTTACAATCAAATTTGCTGAAATAATTATATCCTTGTATTTGTCTTATCTTTAGTATTTTATTTGGTATCGGATAATTATATGTTTTAGTTTTTGCATTTAAATTTCTATAATCAATAACCATTCTACTTTTTCCTCTTTTTTGTTCACTATGTTTATTTACGATAAATGCCGAGCTTGTATGCTTACTATTGCTTTCTTGTATATATTCTTTTTCTAGTAATTCATCTATATGTATCTTAAATTCGGTTAAATCATTAAAATTATACTTTAATGGTTTTTGGGTTATTATACTGTTATTATCAATTAGCTCAATTTTTACTTTTGTTTTATGTTTTTCTCATCCTTGTAAAGGATCCTCACTATAAAATAATTCTAACTTATCTTGAATTATTTTTACTTTATCTATAGAGAATATAATTAATTATATTTTAGGGTCTTCTTCTTTTTTATTTTCTAATTTTTGTGTAATTTTTTCACTTCCTTTTATCCATTATGTTGTTTTTCGTTTTTTATTATTTACTCTTTTTGCTCCTATTTTTTGTTTACACGGTGTTGTGAACCACCAGTGTGTTTTTGTTATTATATGTGGGTATAATTTTTCTAAAAATGGCATTCCTAATAGCATATCTTTTGTAGTTAATTCAAAGTTATATATTTCTTCTATAGTTAATATCTTATCCCATATTTGTACTTTTATATTTTTTGCCTTATATGTGATCATGTTTCCTTCATTATTAAATCCCGTTACTACTATCGGTGTTTTTAATTTTTCCCATTTATCTTCTGGTAAACAATTGTATTTACATATATTAGCTTCTGCTCCCGTATCTATCATTGGTGTATAATATTGGTTGTAATATCCTTTTATTATTATCTTTGCAAGTATATATATTTTCATATTTTTATTTTCATATTTTTATCATACCAAAGTCCTTTTTATTATTACTCTTTTATTTTCATAATTTATTGTTAACTGTTTGTCTTCTAGATTATATGGTTTTACTTGTTCCAACCATTTTATTCCTAAAATGATATTTTCATTTCCTTGATATATTTTGAATTTTATTACTATTGGTACTCCTCCGATGATTATTTTCTTTTCTGTAGTTTCTTCGGTATACATTAATGCTTTTGGTAGTTCGGAGCATGATTGTTCAATAGTTATTATTTCATCTTCCGTCACTAATTCTCTTGTAATATAGTTTTCTTCTCATCCTGTATCTATTAATATTAAATATTTTCGTTGTTTCATTATTCCCGTTATGTAGTAATGATGTGGTTTTATATCTTCTTCTATTGATTTTTGTGGGGTTTTATCTATTCTCCTTGAAGTACTCATTTTTGATGATATTTGGGGTATCTCATTGTTTATCCTTTTTGATGTGCTTAGTCTTTCTTTTACTATTTCTAAATCTTCTTCTATATCAATTTCATTATAACTATAATCGTTTTTATCTATGACTGTAACTATTCTTTCAAAGGGATCTTCTATTTTTATTTTATCTATTTTATTTTTTGCTATTATTTTATGTTTTGTTGTTAGAACATATAAGTTTTTACATCTAGCTGTAAATATTTTACTTCCTGGGGTTAGTTCTATCCCTGACATTCGCCAGTATAATATTAGTGATTTATCTATATTCCTGTCATTTATTGCTATTGAGTAGTTAGCACTTAATATAAACTTAAATTTTTGGTATATGAGGTTACCTCTTACTGCACTTATTATACTTTTTTCTATGAGTTGTATAATTCTATCATTCGCTAAGTATATTTCTATGGGTGTATATATTCCTTCTCTAAAACATGCTTTTATTAATATTTCTGTTCCAACTAAATGTACATATTTAATTGGATTTTTAGCCTTAATATCTTGTATTTCTTTATTTATTATTCGTTTATTTATTATTGGTATTTTGGCCTTTCCTTTAATGTATTTGCAATCTATGATATGTTCTCTTTGACTTACTACATAATATTCTTCTTTTTGTCGTTTAAACCAGTTTCTTACTGTTGGTATTTCGAATATTTTTGCTACGCTTAGGTCTAATTCTTTTCCTTTTATTTGTTCAAATATACTATTATCAAATATTATTTTCTGTTCTAAATATTCCTCGTCTTGATGTTCTTCTTTATTTATTGTTTGTATATCTGCTTCAGTCATTTGTTATATTATAGAATTCATTTTCTATTTCTATGTCATAATTTATTTCATTTTCCGATAATTCATATATACTATCATTGCTTTCTAATTCATAATCTACGTATTCTATTTGTGTATATTTTTTCATCGTCTATTATTATTTTTATATTTGTTTTTTCTTTGGATCTTTAGGTAATTTACAATCTCTAGCTATATGTCCTAATTTTCCACAATTATAACAAGTACATTCCGTTAGTTTTCTTTTTGGTCTTTTGGTTTTGTAATTTTTTACATAGTACCCTCTTCTTGGTTTTTTATATTTATATTTTGATCTGTATTTTTTATTATATTTCTTTTTATTTTTATAATACCTATCCGTACAACCAAATTGAGGTGCTGTCTTATTTTTGCAACATGCCAAGTTTTTTACTAATATTTTTTCCATTTTTATTTCTTCTTTATGTTTTTCACATAGTTCCATAAACCATCGTTGTAAGAATTTTATTCTAGCTCCTAAGGTATCTGTTAATTCTGCTTCATTCCAACTTTTTATTACTTTTGAATTAAAAGGTTCTGGTAATTTTGTAAAATATAATTTTCTTATTTCTTTACTTTCTTCTATGCTATATGCTCCTTTATAATAATATTCTCTAAATGCACATGTATATTCATCTATGTAACACATATTACATATTGCTAATTTTGTCATTAGATTCCGATTTATGATTTTTTCTTTATTTTGTTTTTCTACTTCTGTTGTCATACTACTAAATTCATTACTTATAGCTATTTCATATTTATATAATATTTCCATGGTTGTAGTGGCTATTCCACCATCAAATTTTTTATTATTTCTTAAAGTTGTTAAGCTTTCATTTGTTAAATTTTGTAGCCATAATTTTACTGTTCCTATAAATGTTCTTTCTATGTATCCTGGTGCCTCTGCTATTACTAACTTGTTATCTATTAATTGTTTTGATATGTATCCTACCCATAATTGGATTGTTTTATTTATGTTTGCTACACAGTCTAAATCTAAAAATTCATGTTGTCCAGTTATTGGTTTAGGCGTCCATTTACTATTTAATCTTTTATCTCATGTAGTTTTTTCTTTATCATATTGTTCATAATTTTCATTATAATATTTTGGATTAAAATTTTTTGGATTTTTTACTCCTGATGTGCTAGGTTTTTCATCCATGTCTACGTCTTCTGTATTTACTTCTAAATTTTTTGTATTATCTATGTTTGCTAAAAGTTCCGTATATGTTTCGCTTGTTTCCGAATGTTGTTCAAGATCATCATCGTTTATTTCATCAACTCTTATTTTGGGTAGATTATCTTGGTTATTTTCTTTGTTTTCTCCTAATTCATCTAGTAATTGCAATTTTTCTTTAAATTTAATTATCTCATTTGCTAATTTTGTTTTTTGTTCTTTTTCTTTTTGTTTAATTTCATACATTTCTTTTAATATTGCTAGCTCTTTTTCTAGCTCTATTATTTTAGTATTTTTTACCTCTTCTAATTGTTGTACTTCCTTTTTTGCTTGTTGTTTTATTTTTTCAATTTCCGTTCTTCTATCTATTTCTTCATTTTCTTTTGTTATTCTTATCATAGCAGTTAAACTGTCTTCTAATTTTACCGTTTCTTTTTCTAACAATAAACTTATATTCTCACCTATTTTCTTATATCTTCTTCCTAGATTAGAAAATATTATCTTTATTTTTAATCCGTCATAATTTTCATATGTTTTTTCATCTATTGCGTATTCTTCTTTATTCATTTATAAATTATGTTGTAGTTTATATTCTAAGTTATTTATTTGTATTTCTAGATATAAAATAGTCTTTCTTTGTGCTATTGTAGATTTGTGACAAATTCCTGCGAATATATTATTGTTAAGTTTATTTTTCCTACGTTCTAATTCTTGTCGTTTTTCTATAATTACTTCATTAAGTTTTTGTCTATAGTCACTATTCTTGTTATTCATTGTATTTTTAAGTATTGAATATATTTATATTCTACTTTAGATATATTATCTATTAATTGATTTAATTTTTCGTTATCAGTTTCTGTGATATTAAGTTGTTTATATTCCACATATAATTTATTTAATTTTCTTCTTATTTTTCTTAATTTTCTACTAGTATGTTTCTTACCGTGTTTCTTATTATCCATAGCTCTGATAGTTCAAATAAGGAAAGTCTAAAACCGGATTTTGGAAGGGTATTTTAGTCTTATCCTTACCTAATTATTTTAATCCATTTTTAGGATTTTAATATGCGTTTTTAGGAGTTTATTTGGGGTCAAATCAGATTTTAGTAAGTTTAGAATGTTGAAGTTCACGCTAGGGCTTGGAGAAAAGAGAAAAGAGGAGAAAGGAGAAGAAAAATCAAGAATCGTCAAGAACGTTCGAGTTTGGTTGTGGATTTCGCCAAGGTTTCAGTCCTACGAGGTATGTGAGATCACATAACATTAGGTTAATTCACCCACGCGCCAATCATGATTCAATTCAGCAAAGTTATATAGTTTTGAAAGTAAATCCTATGAGTTCTTGATGATAATACGATTGAAATCTTGTGGGTTCTTGTTGTTGAAGTTTCTTGAGATTGATTCATTTATTTAGGTGTGAGTTCGAGTTAAATTTTGCATATATTGATGAATTAGTTGTTTCTAAGTGTTGAGGGAAAGAACCAAGTGAAATTAGAGGGTTTAGAGTTTAAAAAACAAAGGAGAAAAGTCGGATGCACCCGGGGATGGGGACTGGGGCGCCGCCCCTCTCAGATCCCCAAGAAGGGGCCTCTGAATGTTGACCTCTGGGGTGCCACGCAAGCCAAATCGCCCAAATTCAGCCTCTTAATTTTACCATCTGGCGCCCCGCGCCTCTCAAAGCACCAGGGACACCAGTTCTTCCCATTTCTTCTCCATCTTTCCGTACTAGTTCCTTAGCAACGTACCTATGTTTAGTAGTTGATTCCAACACTCTAAGGTACGTCTAAACATTATGAAATCATTAATAAACATGAGATCATGAACCTTGAATCCATAATTCAATACAAGGAAAGTTAAGACTCAAGTCTAGAAGTTAAGAATCAAGTCAAGAGAAGTTCAAAAAAGTTTACAAAAATCTTTTGCAAACGTTTTAATTTTGTCTTAAGACTTAAGTTTCGAGTTGACTAAAGAGTTAATAGTAAAGTTCATTTCTTCAAAGATTATACGGGCACTAAGTATTCCCAAAAGTTAAAAATGTTTTCACATTTGAGAAAGAAAGGGAACATCGATTAAAATAGAGCTTTTAAGCAAAGTTTTGAGTAAATATCTCAAATTAAAGAAATAAGTTTTATTTTAAAAACATATGAGCTAAGTACATTTTGGGAGTAGTATTAAGCAACAATATGGGGACGTGAGTTCATAATAGCTCAAGCCTCCATAAACCATGAAGCCATCATGGGTAGTAAAGGATCATACTTTTTAGATGGCTCCTTAGTGCTTTTAAGCATAGACTAGTGGATCCACTGAGTTAGGGCATTCTATATGACGGCAAAGTATAGGACAGTTTGGGCAGCGTGGGTAAGACGCAGTATTACCACTTAGGCTCATAGTGGTGGTTGTTGGTTAGAGAAACTCCTACATAAACTATATTACTTTATTATCTGAGTAAAGTTGAGTTTGTTATTTTACTTTCTTTAATGAACTATATTTTTTTCTACTGTTTTACAAGCTTAAAATATATTGCATATGTTTTATTGCTTTCTATTGAGTTAAGTTATTCATGAGTTGAGTAAAGCCAAGGTAAATGTTTCTTTCAGATTCCTTTCAAGCTTATGTTATGTTTAGTATTCCCCTCGCATACTCATACATTCAATGTACTGACGTCATTTGGCCTGTATCGTCTTATGATGCAGACACAGGTAACCAGGATCATCATCTAGCACCTTGTTGATTCAATTGAGCACTCAGAGTCAGTTGGTCAGCCTCCTTGCATTCCGGAGGACTCCTTTTACTTTGCTTTCTAGTATATCAGTTGTTAGGATGATCGGGGGTCTTGTCCCGACATACCTCTTTGTTTTAGAGGCTTCATAGACATATAGTTATAGTTCTTTAGTCTTATTCATTTGAGTTGTATACTTTTAAGAGTTGAGTTGCCACTTTGGCTAAGTTTAATATTGCTTTAAGACATTGCATGAGTTACCCTTTTGAGACTATTTCTTATGTTTAAGTCTTCCACTGAGTAAGTAAGTCAGGCCGAGGGTTTGCTTGGGGCCATTAATGTTTCTTGAGTGCCAGTCCTACCTAGGATGTAGGCTCAGGGCATGACAGATACGGAAGTAGGTTTAAATGCAAGAGTCAAAAAGAGTTCCCATAAACTGCAAAAGTCTAACCATCAAACTAAAACATTGCGGAAATCATCCCTAGAGCCTGAGCGTCAATGTAATAAAACTCTAACAAGGAACATAAGTCTAAAGGAAATTGGTACAACCCAATTGTAAGAATAATTTACTAGAAAGTTTGAGTCTGAAAAGAGTGGACTAAAACATAGAGAACTCATGGCAACCTTGAAGAATTGGCTCAACCATGAATTCGAATCAATCACTAGTCTTCTAAACGAGGTCTGTCGTAGTCGCCTGAAGATGCCCTATACTCAACAAAGAAAGAGAAAGTGCAGTGTCAGTACACAACCAAAGTGTACTGGTAGGATCACGCGACTATCCTAATAAGTGAAACATATCCAAGTAATCACAACATAATAACACAGGCATATACCGAACATATACAATATCATACATCATTTCAGAATCAACAACAATTCCACATTCTCAATAATACGTCAATATAACAAGTGAATGATACTCTCATGGAACCAACAACCAAACTATTAGTGTACCGAGACGTGGTACCCGATCCAAGTTAGTGTGCCAGATGTGACACCCTATCCTATATATCCGCCGGAATGTGGCACCCGATCTAAGTTAGTATGTTGGAACGTAACACCTGATCAATTCAACAAGCCAAAATCAAAATCACAATGTACATTCTCATAATCATACAATCAAGTGTTGATTCATGGCATACAATCATTCATTCATACTCATTTACAATTAGTGTGATCAATAATGCAACATTCGCATACATACATGCAGTAAAATGAAGTAAGTATTAACATACATCACACAAACATGAAATCACAACCATAACCTACCTTGAACAAAGCTTGAACCCTCCTAAGAAACTTGATTCTTCCCCCCCAGATTCTTTCCGCTTGCTCTAGGTCTACAACAAATAAATCAATACAGGGATAAATAACTAAGGTCTAATTTACCCGAATTATGACAAACTCAATAACTCAAGACCTAAATTATGATCCTAAGGGGCAGCTAGGGCTTTTTCCACTATCCAAAATAGTTCAAAACCCTCCCCCTAACAATATTTAATCAAGATTCTAAGTTCTACGGATTGGAAAACAGATTAGGGGAGTCAAAACCTTACCTTTAGCACAAACATTCGTGGAAAATTGCCGAGAACTGACCTGGGGTCCTTTCCTAGCTCTCAAAAATGAAGTTTGCAGAATAATGGCATTTTGGGAGTTTATTTATGACATAAGTCGCGACTGGCCCACTATGGCGGCCCCCTTCCGCAATAGCGACCCCGCCCTATCAGGAATAATCCCACCCTGGCGGGAATACTCCCACCCTAACTACTTGCACAAAAACAGAGAGCTAAATGAAGAGTTTCAAATCTCCATTTCACAACACACCTTCAACCCATGCACTCAGAAACTACCCGTTCACTCTAAGATCAGTGTCGGGAGTTCTACTCGCCCGAATTTCAATTCTGTTAAGTCGTACAAGTTCCTTTACGTCTTAGCTATCCCCTCATGAAATCAAATTTATCATTAGATCTTGCATTTTTACCAGATTTCTCTAGACCTTACTAACTCCGATTTCATCCAAATCTGGACTAGGCTAGAAATTTTCAAGTTACTACGAAAAAGTTTTCCGGCCCAAAATTTTTCCCCGATGGCTTTACTATAACGACAAGAACAGGTCGTTACATTCGCACTCTTAGATGCTACAATAATATTCTTCATTTCCAGTGGCGTAAGTTAACTCCCAACAATAAACACATGTTTGATAGAATATTGGTTTGTTACAACTTATATATATGATGCTATTGTCGTTGGATATGACTTTATAAAGAAAGTTGTGAAAATAAAAAACTACGGTAGAAGGGTTAGTAGATGGTCGAGTAGTCTAACAACTTTAAGGGAAAGAGTAGGGGGTATATCTCATCTGCTAGTTTTCGCTTGATAAGTAGTGTTATTATTTATTATATAAGTAGTGTTTTTAACTTCATTTTATTAATTGTTATTTTTTGCTTCATTGGTCTTGTTTTGTTGTCGTCTTTAATTTTTCATTTGCAATATTATTGCTATTGGGTTGTCATGTTATTCTTGCAATTATGTTTTGATAATTGTTCTTATAAGTCGAGGTTCTATTAGAAATAATATCTCTACTTGAAAGTGCTAGGGATAAAAATTGGTATATCATATGCTCCCTAAATCCCATTTGTAGAATTACTCTAAATATATGGTCATTGATGTTACACTCAAAAGATCTATATACCATTCTTGTACCATTAAAATTTTTATTTAATATATATGTTAATAGTTCTCAATAGTATTATGGTGCTTTTTTCTTTAAGCAACCTATATATATATATGTGTGTGAGTGTGTGTGTGTATGGAAAATCATTAACTTTTATGTTTATCTATTGTATGCATCCACAAAAACTCACTTATTTATGGTATGAAAAATGTGATAACTAATAACAAACCTCTATGGTAGGATAGAATTTGTCACTAGAGTCTAACTTTGTTTGTTTCAATTTCACTATCTTATTTTCCTTTTAAGTCTATACAAAAGATCACTTTGCTTTTTTTAGCAACTCTTTAATTTATACTTCTCACATAATATTTGTAAGTCCCCAAGATTAAATTTTGGTATATTTTATGTACGTATATATCTTTAATTTAAGATCACAAAATTCATAATTTTTAATTTTCTTAAACTTTTTAAAAATTCAAAAAAGGACAAGTCAAATTGAAATGACGGTAGTTGACATTAATTTATGTGACTATGCAATAAAAATGGCAACCAACATCTCATTTAGTTGATAGATAATTATGGGATTAACTCATCATAAAATTAATCTCGAGATTAGTTACCTCTTATACATTAACCCTCCTACCAAGGCGGTCCCTTTATGTCATATATTTCACACCGCTTATATTATTAATTTAATGATCATAATTTCTAATACTAACCAAATACAAATAGAACCAATCATATATATATATATATATATAATTTTTTAACTAAATTTTGTCTCACATACACCATATATATTAAACTAGTTAATCTTTATGTTCTGTCTAAACAATAGTTTTTGTACATGTCTGAATGTTCAAAGAAAAAGTAAATAAAAATAAGTAGGTTTCTAGCAAAAAACAAAATATTGATAATTCAAATGTTAAGTTAATCAAAAGGATCAAAATGTTACCTGAAGTATAGAACATAAATGATAACATGGTTACTGTAACACCCCAAAATTTTTTAAGTTAAGACTCAAATTATTCTTCATTAACTTGTAGGGTCATATCGGGTGATTCATAAATTGTTCATATGTGTAAACGTAAATTCTTTAGTGTGGGAATGATTTTGAATATTAATTAAGTTCACTAGAAACTCCTAGTACAAAGTTGAGTTGAAAATTTTCTTACCGATTATGTTTTGATGTTAGATTTTACTTGGGACAAATTTAAACATCCATATCTATTAGAATACAAAGATTTACGTGGCCCAAAACCTATAAAGTTAAAGGTATTTGAATCTTCTTTCAAACGCCACAAATTTCGCAACAATACGAGGTTTGAGTAAAATGTTATGACAATTTTAGTAACCTGATATAGTGCAGTGACGAATTAGCCGACAAGAAAACATTAAAAAAGGTCATTTTTGTCTTTTTATCTCTAAATAAACCTTAAAAGAATTTCTTGACATATTAAAGACCAAAAAATCAGATTTTCATCTCTTAATACACCATTCTCTTCTCTCTCAAACCCTAAGGAAAAATCAAAGTAGAAGACTCCATTCAAGATTTTGTCAATCATTTTCAAGATTCTTCTTCAAGGTAAGTCTTTCTCCATGAATTCCATTCTTTCCAACTCAATTTCCTTCATACAATTATGAATCACTAATGAAAATCATAATTCTTCGCCATAGAGATTTCAAGAAAGAAACTAAAGAATATCAAGAAAGGTTTTCTTGAATTTTCTTCTTCAAGGTAGGATTTCAAGGTTTCTAATCAAGTTCTTCTTCAAGATTCTTCAAGAACCTTGTTCTTTCAGGTATGTAAGGCTATCATAGTGTTGGACTTGTTCGTCCTTACGCCCAACATCTACTTTCAAATCAGTAATTGAGAAATCTAGGATTTTACTCCTAGATTTGATATTCTTGAGATGAGTTGATTTTGAGTTCTCGAGTTCCTATATTTTTTTGAAATTCTATTCCTAATTATTGAATTGCTATATGTTATGCATTAAAATCTTGAGTTGATTCGTTCATGTCTATATTTCAGAATGAACCCTATGAATTGAGTATTTTTTAGAGGAGAAATACCGTTGACTTATGAGTTTTGAGTTCTTGAGTTCTTCAGCCTTAAGTTCTGAGAACTGAGTTTCCTTATTGTTGTTAAGATCCCTAATTTGAGTCGTTCATGTCCATAATTCCACATGAACCCTCTGGTTTGAGTTATAAATTTTGAAAAGCTTTTTCAAGCCAACACTTGAGTTCTTAAACTGAGTTTTGAGAAAACAGTTTCTAAAACATGATTAGTATAACAATCGAGTATGCCATCAATGTATGAGCAGTATGGTATCTAGATATACCATCAATGTTTATGCAGTATGACTTGTCAAGTCATCAATGATCATATTAAACTATTATTTTGATATGTTTTCGAGAAACAGTTTTCAAGTATGAATTGAGTAACAGTATAATGGGACTATGCATTTTTCATGACCCAAAAATGGATGTGATGGGACTTGTCTTATCCACAAAGACAAGTTGGCCTAAAACCCAACCTTTAATTTTAATAACAAGTTAAGTTAGCTAAATTCCCAAAACCTGGTTGTCACGTGTACAAGCCTCTAAAATATTATAATTGAATCGAAAGAAAGATACAAGTCTCAAATGACATTGTTTCTAGAATGTAACAACATTATAAATAAGAGTAAAAAGGTCTACAGAGATAACAAACATCTACCTCATAAATCTCCACATGAAGTCTTGGAAAAGAAGAAAATAGAAAGTATCACGAAGATCCCGTCTCGTAACTTACAATAAAGTGGAAGCAAGGGATGAGTACCAAACCACGGTACTCAGCAAGTAAACTTCTAAACACCAGCTAAGGGAATAGAATGTGGTTACTCCTTACCACCCTAACCGAACCTCCACAACTACAACCTACAAAAATCCAGTCCAACCTAGCAGTTCACAATTTACATAGCACACAACTCAACAACAACACTTTAACAATTGCATATCTGATTGGACTTATTTGGGCTTTGTTTATATAGATTTAGTGTCCTCAAATGCTTAATTTGTGCAATAAACTGATGATAAACCTTTGATTATCAGGTATATGGATTGATGAACAAAGCAAGGACACTAACAGGCAAAAAAGAACAAAACAAACTGAAGAAATTTAGAAAGTCAAGCCTAGTGATCGCCAAAAGGACTTGGAAAATCGTCGAGTGGCTGGTTAGACCGCCTAAAGTTCCAGTGTGCCAGCCTTGAGGAAAGAAGCCAAGTCAGTGACAAAAAGAGCAGTTGGTGAATGGGCGAGCAGTTACATCAAGCAAAGTTAGATTACCTAAAGTTATAGAACTTGAGGATGCTGAAGGCCAAGGCAAAAAGGTGATGGAAGAGGTCAAAGGGTGGCTCACTGAGTGGTTCGGCGAGCCGACTTAATTTGCCAAATGTTCATTCATAGCTTATTTTTGGCGACTATAAATTAGATTTGGAACATTTAGTTTAGTATATTTTGTACAGGACGATTTTAGGTTAGAACTCTTTTCATCATAGTTTTTATATAGTTTTGAAGAATTTGAGAAGTTCAATTTGGAGATTTTTGAAAGGGTTTCAAAGATTAGATAAATTGAAGAGTTGTAAAGACTAAATCACTCTTACCCAGTTCATGGATAATCAATTCGGTAATTGTTTTTACCTTTTTATAATGTTTAGCTAAAACCCCAATTCTTGGTGCGTGATCATGTAATTATGGGTTGAATTAGTTTATGTGTATTGCTAATTATTAGTTTAAATGCTATTTTGAATTGAGTTTAATAAAAAAATGTCGGTTAATTTATGAGTTGTAGTTGCCAATGAAATTCTAACTTTGTGGTTTTTTCTTTCTCGAGAGAGAAGTTTTAGAACTAAAATTATTGATTGATCATTTGTGGGTATTGGGTTGAGCTGGGTTTAGCTTGAGAGAGTAAATCCTAAACTAAATCCCACACATTTAGCTCGAGAGAGATAATGAATTAATGTGTCGGTTGTTCTTCAATGTCATGCTTGTTGATGTTAGAAAGAAATCACCTCATTCGGGGTAGTTGTTCGGGAGAAAACTATCTCCCTTATAGTCTAGCCTACTCACTGATATTTAATTATTTACTAGTAGTTGCAATTGCCCATATGCCTATATTTGCCTATAATCGATCACATCCCGAGAATCCTTCTCCCTATTGTTAGTTCGAAGTTTATGTGACTACATGTAGTTGATAATTGAAAACTAAAAAACTCCATCAGATATTTGTGTCACCCCTTTAATTGGTAAATGTCTTTTTTCGATAATTTCTATTCCTATGGCTAATTAGACCGCGTTTACACTTCTTAGTTGAATTTAAAACATGTACCGCTCAGTGTGGGATTCGATCCTAACTCATTTTGTTGGGTTTTATACTGATATACGATCGTTAACACCTAGAATTAGATGAGGTGTGCTTGAAACATTAAATCAAAATGGCGCTGCTGCCTGGGAGTGATGCTTTTTGAAATTCTTTTGGTGAAGTTAAATTGTGTTCTTTTTTGTTATAGATGAATCTATTTATTTTTGGTTTTGGTTTTCTGTTGCTTGTGTTAAAATAGAGGAGGAGATGAGCGTAAACGATAGTAATGTTAGCCAAGTGGGTCACTAAGATGATGTTTGAAACCTCAATGACGTCAATGACCCAGTCCAAATGGGTGGTGTTGGGGCCATTCGTTTGCCTCCAGCGGTAGAAAATACAGTTTTTCACATCACTAGTACCATTATTCAGCTCCTTCAACGAAAAGGTTTATTCGGAGGTTTGTCTCATGAGGATCCCTATGAGCATATCAAAAATTTTGTTGATTTGTGTTGACCGTTCTCATTCAAGAACATATTGCAAGAATCAGTCCGACTGAGGTTGTTCCCATTTTCTCTGATGGGCGAGGCAAGCAAATGGATTGTTGAGTTTCCAAGAGATTCCATCACTTCTTGGATGGAGTTGATCACAGTGTTCCAAGTGAGATTTTTCCCTCCTTCAAAGATGATGATGCTTAGGGATAGCATCCAAAGTTTCAAACGCTTAGAAAGTGAGCCAATCCATGAGACTTGGCTGAGGTTTATGAAGTTGGTACTGCAATGCCCAACTAATGGATTACCCAACAACTTGCTACCGTAATACTTCTATAGGAGTCTTGCCTCGGTGAACAAAAGAGCTGCTGATCAACTTGTTCCCGGTGGTATAATACAACAACCCTATGAAGTAGCTTCCCAACTCCTTGCCTGCATGACCAAGATCAACAGGGTGTGGTACACTCGTGAGGACCAATTCTCTCCTCTTAACTTTAGAATGCCAAAGGAGCAGTTCGAAAAATATCAAAAGAGAGACCAAAACATGGAAAAGATGATCACCCAACTGGACATCTTAGCTAAAAATGTCATGGGTGTTGGTACGAAGAGTGTTAATGTTGCGGGTGTTGGTAGAGTGAACCCCGATTAAGCCTAATCTGAAGCGATGTACAATGAGAAAGTTAACTTCCTAGAAAACCAAGGAGGACGTTATCGTGCTAACTACCCAAGACCGGTGGAAATCAGGGTTGGAATAGAGATGAAGGATGGAGAGACCGTGATAGAGATTGGTGTCATCATAACGCCATTTCGAAAGAAAGAGAGGGGTAGAAGGATAGGTATGTTCCTCCCCATGAGCGTCAAAAGCCCAAAGATTCTGAGGGTGGCCGTACAAAAGACATGCTCTCACGTAGTCTCAACATGGTTAAATGGTCCGATAAAGTTCTCAAAGAAATGAAGGAGGATGTGTCGACTCATAACTACACGGTGACCTCTCACTCAGTTTCAATTAAGCACTTGGAGACCCAAATGGGTTAGATTTCATCACATTTGAACCCAAGACAACAAGAGGGGTTGCCTAGTGATACTACGCCAAACCCAAAAAATGAAGCTTACATAGGTACTTGTGTCGTACCACGACGTTAACTAAGGCTCTTCTTGGGAGGCAACCCAGGTTTTTAATATTTGTCATTTGATTTTGAATAGCGGGTGTCGATTGTGCATGTTGAAAAGTGGAATGTGTTTGAGAATGTGCAGTTTGGCGAGCCAAGAGTCCAGTCGGTGACTTGCCGAAGAGGTCGGCGACCCCGACTTGGACCGTCATTGGACCAACATAAATTAGATGAGGAAGTTTGTAAAATTCAGCGGAAAATGGCTGAATCACCGACTCGTCGAATAGGTTGGCGAGACCAATTTTGTCCGCCATTTGGATGCCCAAATTGACTGGAGGTCGTGTAAAACTCGGCGAGGTAACTCACCACTCGCCGCATCTCTTAGTGGTTCGGCGTGGTCGACAAATACCGTTGAAAGGGCCGTAAACTGGATGGTTTTAAAAGGTCAAACGGTTTAAAATTTCAAAATTTTGCACTTTCTCTCATTTCTAACCCCGTACATTCTGACCCGTACTTTAGATCTTCATTATTTTCCCATTTTATTCGCTTTTTGTGTTTGAGCTTGGCTCAGATTTGGATTACTTTGCCACCTAGCTTATCAAATTGTATATTCGGCATTAAGGTTGGTTTTTCGAACCTCCAACTCTAGATTAGTAGTTGAACGCAAATGTTGTTGGTAAATTTTGTGTTGGGTGTGTTGGGTCGATGTTTAAATTGTGTTATCTGTGTTGGTTTGACTATTTTGTATTTTTAAATTGTGCCTAATTGCTTAAAATGATGAATCCCCGTGTTTAATGCGTTAAAATTGGCTCTAAATTGTTGGTTTGCAGTTATTTTATGTTGGCTCTAATTGGGTAAATTGTGAGTAAACCCTAATTTAGCCAAATGACGTACTTTTCCCAATGATGGAGCGGTTGACGTCATTCTTAAGAGCAAAAGTCATCAAAGGGCCAATTTTGGCAAAATCAGGGGAAGTCTGAGTAGCCCGGAGGCATGGGTCTTGTATGAATTGCATAGTATGTGAGTTTCATTTTGATTTCTAGGGCCATGGGCTTGATTTTGGGAAACGGGGTTCAAATTTGGCACGTTGGACAGTTTTACGGATTGGGTTGAGCTCGCCGAACAGTTCGGCGGTTCGCCAACATCCCCCTTTGATAGCCCTTAATTACTTAAATTGGCCAATTGGAGTTTGTAATTTTTGGCGGGAAGCCTGAACTCACCGAAAAGTTCCTGTGATTGCCCTTTCTGCGCCCCTAACCCCTAAAACACACTGTAATATTCGGCGGCCTAGTTTGAGCTCGCTGAGTAGTGTCGATGATTCACCGAAGGACCCTGAATATCACCAACTTGCCTAATTTTTGGGAATTTTTCAAGTTGGTCCTTTAGGCGAGCCCAATTCGACTTGCCAAAGTGACTTAGCGACTCGCCGACTGGTTTGGCGAGTCTTTCTACATTTTGAATTCTGCATCTAATTTGAATAATTTCTAAACAATTTTCGATGTGTTTTGCAGATATGGCTTGGACCAATTGGGATAAAAGTGGCATGCTGCCCTGCAAACGAGCATGTGGAATTGTAATAAACGAGGGAGAAATTGCTTCCAACATAAAGGGCATGAAATCACCTCCGAAAAGAGGCAAAGGAAAGGGCAAAACACCTGTAGCTGAGAGACCAGAGCACAACTCCGGAAGTGAAGGGGAATCTTTTCATTCTCAGGCTGCATTCTATGAGCCTGAGGATGACCAACCACTACAGTCACGGCGACCAGACACTAGTGCAAGGGCTTGTCAAGATCCATCAAGGATCCAAGAGTCTAGCCTTCTTCTTTGTGATACAGTGCCACCTCCGGCAAAGACGGTGGTTCCACCACCACCAGTTCAGGGTCCTCCCCCCCCCCGTTACTGAATCGGCTAACGACCGAGGGATTGAGGACCATTTAGGAGGAGAAGAGACTGTCCATGGATGGTGTGGTGGACAAGTACGCTTTGGCGTGGGCACTCTTCGGTTTAACAAATTTGAGATCTTCACCAAGCCCTGTGGCCCTTATATTCATGCATTGGTCGGGGAGTTTTATACAACATACAGTGACTTCATACCAAAGGGTAAGAAGAAGGCCAGTGCCTTAAGACCGATAGAGTCATTAGTGGTCAAGGGGAGGACAGTGCGATGCAACAACAATGAGATAAATACCGTCTTTGACAGGGCCACAGACGTCGAGCACGCATATCAGAGAATGATCACTTCACCGAACTTTGATAACTTGAAAGGTTAGTTAGCTCTGCTCATTTCTAACACCACCCCAAGGTGGATTGAGGTGGGGCCTCTATTGAGAAGAAGGATGTGAACATAGCAGAAGGGTATTGGTTCGAGTTCATGAGCAGCTCAATTAAGTCATCACAGAATGAGTCCATTCTCCACCATACAAAGGTGGCCTGTCTCGGGTCCATCATTGCTAAGAAGCGGCAGAATCTGGGATTAATTATAGAGCAGGAGATAGCCATGAGGGACAAACAACGCCATACATCCCTTGCATTCTTAGTGTTTATCACAGAGTTGTGTTGACGGGCTGGAGTCCTTCTTAACGATAAGAGGGATGTTGAGATTACACCCACATCCTCCACCGATATTTGGCGTATAGAGGCCGAGTACACACAGGAAGAGGTGGATAGGAGAAGAGCAGCTCCGGTGGATACATCCCCACAGGTTGATGTTAAGTCCTTACCTGTAGAGGTAGCTTTGCCTACTCCGGCCTCTGGACCTTCAAGTACATCTACTTCCACTCCTTCCGAGGCCCCCAAGTTCGTCTTCAGGTACCACTTCCTTGAGGACTCCGATCACTCAGGACATGCTCCTCGAAATAGGGCACCTAGCCCATTCTGCAGATGTGCAGTCTTCCAGGATAGAGGTTGAGGTGCCCTGGATGATTGAGCGAGCCATTTATATACTTTGACACCCCTTCGGACATCCATTACTGCTCTCATAATGAGAGTAGAGGCTTGTGAGAGAGAACAGGGGGTTACTACCAAGGTAACGGTTTTGAAAGCTGAGGTTTCTGAGTTTAGGAAGGATGTGGACCATCTGAAGTACACAAACTTCACTTCAGTGTTCCTAATTAGATTATCATGTAGTAGTATTGTTTTTGCCCAGATTCATGCATAAACTAAGAACCCTAGTTATGTAGTTCTTTTAGTTCTTGAATTACATTAGCTAGTACAGATAAAGAGATATACACGCCTCAGTTTTCGATTGTTTCATTATCAGATATACATGTTGCATTTTCAGATATGTATGTCAAATTATTGAGCTATCCAGTTTACTTCAGTTATGTTATAAATTTCATATATTCAGTTGGGAGTAGGCTTTATATCAAGTTGGACTAGGGTCAGTCACTCTCAAGTCCCAAAACTACATGCCCCCATAGGTTATAAGTTCTATATGTGGGCATCGGTTTAGTGATCACGCCAGTAAATGCCTCTATACCTCTGGCAGGTTATATTGGGTCCTCTCGATGGGGTATACATTGAACTCCACATTTAGCTCATGTGGTTTTATGTCAATTATTAGTCGCTCCCGCAGTCAGATTCTATTGCATTGACCAGGTTACAAGTTACAGTTCCGTATTCAGTTTCAACATGTTGTAAACATGGTCATTGCATTCAGTTAGTTCATGTTCAGTATATTCAGTATTCATCATGTTCAGATTATATCATGGCTTTACTGCTTTGTTCAGTTATATGTTTTGTTCAGTTTTATTCTATCCTTCTTGCTCAGTACCTTTCAAGTACTGACGCATACTCTATGTTATATCTTCTGGTGATGTAGGTTTTGGTCCTTAGCATTCAGATCACGCATAGATCGCTTCCCGATCTCCAGTTTACCAACATCAGTGGTGAGGCCTCATTCTTCGAGGATGATTGACATGATTATGTTTCTACTTTTAGTCTTTAGTTTCAGTTTTTCTAGATTTAGTTGTGGCATGCCCCAGCATATCTAGTCCGTTAGATGCTTTATTTATGATATAGTTAGTTTCAGTTTTAGCTTTGGAGTTTGATATTTCAGTTGTCATTGAACTCACAGTTCATTTATTCAGATAGTAATGGGTATTCCCTATCATTTCAATTTGCATTATGTTTTAAGCTTCCGCATAGTACTTTCTTGATTCATTTATATTTTAGTATGCTTATGATATGCCAGTAGGGTTATCTTTTAATTCAGGGCGTGACAGTTACTGTCGCGGTGTGCAACACGTCCCTCGATAATTGGTAGCATCGCGGCGTGCAACACATCCCTCGATTATAGGTACCATCGCGGCGTGCAACATGTCCCTCGATAATAGAATTCATCATGGCATGTGACACGTCCCTCAATAAAAGTATATGTCACAACGCGCGACATGCCTCTCAAAATGGTAAATCCTCTTTAATTTATTATTCTTCCTCAATTCACATAACACTTATCACAACCACGTCTCAGAACCAATGCAAATGACATGTTCACATAAATAATGAGGAAATTACCATTTTCATAATAATGCACATTTCACAACAACACAGTCGTGATACAACATCAATAATGAGTCAATAGGCCTTTCAAACAATTCTCAACATACCACACACCAACAATTAATCTCATTGCCTTTTATTACCCCTTTTTCATAATTAGAATTATTTATTATGGATAAGTCAACCCATCACCAATGTCACGACCCAGGGGTATACCCTAGACATAACATGCGTACAAGACCCCGAGAGGCCTCACACAAGCCCCATAGCATATTGTAACATAAAGTAATAGCAAATAGTTCAAATTTTTTTAAAAATTTCAATAACATCATACATTCAGAAAACGAAACGGATGTCTATAACACTTGTCGCAAAACATCTAAAACATGAATAGTCTTAGGGACACAACCTACACAATAGTTCTAAAATATAAAAGAAAGACATAAAGGAAAGGTAATCAAATCCTCGATGCTACGAGGACTCACAAAATCTTCACTCCCTGCTCTACTATGAATCTTGCCACAGTGATGGAAGTTAATATCACCGGACCCTACATATGATAATAATGTAGGCAATAGTATTCATTAGTACAAAAATGTACTAAATATGATGGCAAGCATAAATCATCAACATAACCATAACATATGCATTAATCAACATAAGACATACCATAATCATAAGAGATAATGACATAAGTCATAAGCATATTCAATGCACATAAATCATCATATCATAAGAGGAGCACTTCACAAGTAACCTCAACTTGTTTTTACTCAATACATAGGTCATCCACCTCTAGTCATGCATATCAAGGAAGGCAACTCATGCTATACTACAAGACAATCTAACATCATCACAAGTAACCTCATAACAAAGTATACTTACAATACTTCCTTGAAGTAATCTTGTTTCATCAGAACTATGCGACTTTGATTTAGGGATTAATACCTCATATTCATGCTATTCATGGAAAAGTACTTATTCACTAGTCCAAGACACATTTATTACTCATGAATAGTTACGATTTACCAATTCAAAGCAACCAAGAAAAAGCACATCATTATGCTAGATCAAGCTATCATGGAAAGCCTCCTCTCATGCAAGTCAAAACTACTCAAGGAAGGGTACTATTGCTTAATCCAAGCTATCGTGATATAGTGTGGCCTCACCAAGTCAAGCTACCATGCAAAGCACCATATTGTTCTTAGCTCAAGCATACCATTAGAAGGGTACTATTGCTTAATCACAAGCTATCCATAAGATCTACTAACTCTGGCTACCATGCTTTGTCTTGTCTTACCAAGTCAAGCTATTCATGAAGGGATTTCATATCACTACTTTAAGTTATTACAGTTTATACATACTATGATTCATTTTAGGTGAGCAAGTCTTTCAACCTAGGATCATTCTATGTTAGAAACCCTTTCACATTATTCGTTCATAAATCATATTATAGATCATGTGATTAAATCCTTCAACAACAATCTTATCTCATCATTAACAATTAATGCTAAAGCTTTACTCTCAAAGCCCTAATCATCATAATTCATCGTGTGTGCCTCAATCTCAAGACATCCCTAATTATAATCAATCATACAAGCTTTACACTAAAAGTCCTACTAATCATCATTCATTATGCATGCCTTAGTACTCAAGAAAATTCATATCTCAAAGCCTACAAGTCATAATTCATCACATATACTTTGATTTCAATCTATTCATGTATACATGATTTACTCTTAAGAAATTATTCTATATATGCTTCAATCTCAAGCAATTTATAATGTATTTCATCAATCCTAGAAGATTACCTCTAAATCCTACATCTCCCCTTTCATGGCGTAAAACCTATCTATATCAAATTCGTCTTATAATCATAGGTTAGCCATGGATACATGTATAATCATATTAAAAACATGCAATTCTATCATAACCAATCATAAACAAACATAATCCACTCAATTGGATCATAGCCCATAACATTAGAAGAAACCTAATTTGACTTGGGGAATTCTTCTTCTAAATTGGGGAAATCATGGGGTTCTATGGATGAAAGGATTCCATAGATGAAACAACCATCATACCTTGATTACAAAGCCCACAAAGCTTGGAAGATTGGAGACTTGACTTGACCTAGCTTGGCCCTCTTCTTCTTCTTCAACTTTCTAGAGAGAGAATTATTTGGGAGAGGAACCCAAATCTTTTGGTGAGTTTGAGAGAATGACTTGAATGACTTAGTTTAGGGGTCTAAAGTACTTATATAAGTGGTCTAGGCTAGGTTAAAACGACACCACTTAATTCTAATTAAAACTGGAAAGTCCCATTATACCCCTAAAAATTATCGCCCAGGTTGACCCACGAGACCACGTTGATGGGGCGTGGATGGACCAATGGTTTGTCCTGGTTAAACGTTGTTGGTTGCCAGAGAATTTTTTGACCATCTACGACACCCCTAACCACGGGCTGTGGACCCATCAACAGGGTGTGGGTCCTTGCGTGGTTACTGCCTTTGGAAGTGTTCTGGGTGCTCATCCATGGGGCCACCAACAAGTCGTGGTTGGTCCTTGGGAAGTGGTATCTTGGAGTTCTAACATGCTATGCCCTCTAACTTTAATTTGGGGTGTTACATTATCTCCCCCTTAGTAGCATTCCTCCTCAAATGGCATTCTAAGTACTTCTTAAAGGAAACGACTCAAGTCTAGCAACCCATCATGCAAGCAACACATCTACATGCACACAACCATGGGAGGAATCATCAACTCCAAGCTAATCAGGTTCAATGCAACACATGGAAGGTAGGAGATACATCTAACAACCCAAAATGCATGAAATTTTAACATTTCTCATATTCAAGGATGAACTATCATCTCCAAGCTAAATGCATGCTCAACACAATGTCATGGAGCCTATATGTAATCTATACTCATAACATTCATCGAAGGGGTAATCTCTCAACTCCAAGCTAAGGCATGTTTCACAACTAATCTCATGAAGTCTATAGGTAACTCATACTCAGTGCACTATAGCATGAGGAAAATCAATCATGCAAACCCATTTTCTTTCTAAAAATAAGCTTTTCTTGAACATGCACAACATAAGGAAATCATGAAAACATATAAAACACACATGACTTCACACAAAGAACAAACTATGAGGAACTCTTCATCTCAAGCTAAAAGAGGAGTAGGAGGAAAAAGGATGAGGATATTGGGACATATTATTAGCCTCAGCCTCCCAAGTGACACCCTCAACTAATACCCTTAACTAATAGATCCCTCCATAACATTTTCACGGAAGCAACTTCCTTGTTCTTCAATTTCTTAACTTGCCGGTCTAAGATCTCAACTGGTACTTCTTCATAAGACATATTCTTATTAACTCCCAACCCATCTAAGGAATCTATGAATGTCGAATCTCCAACACACATATTTCTACATAGAGACATGGAAAATCGGGTGCACAGATGCAAACTCATTAGGCAACTCTAGCTCATAAGCACCCTTATCAACACGTCTCAAGATCTCATATAGGCCTACAAAAAAGGGGACAAAACTTCCCAGACTCCTTACACCTTTCAAAGGTGAGAATTTCAAGTAAACCCAAATCATGAGCATTAGGAACACTCAACGACCTTGCTATTTGAGCACATAATCTTCCCCTTGAGAAAGGCCTAAACGAACTTTCTAAGCACTGCTTCTTTCAATCCTAAGGTCAGATCAAGTTATCACTAAGCTTTCAAATCCATCACACAAGATGATTATAAACCATGGTGAACTATACTACTATCCTTTATAGGAGTCCATTAATTAAACATCTCAAGGTATTATCTAAACACCCTACTCATGAAATCTTTTCAACATTCCCAAAACTCATAATGACCATGTCGGGTTCTACTATCAATAAAACATAACAATAATGTAGCCAATTCATACTAAAGATGACATCAAAGTCTAGCATATAAAGTCCTATCAAGTCACAAAAAAAAAAGAAACATCAAAATCTAACAAAACATAAAACATATACCGGTAGTCACATCTGGAGGACATTCTTGTTCACCTCTAGCTTGGAGAGCATAAAACCTATTATTCATTGGATCATTCACATATGAACCACTAGGAGGAACTTTTGTACCCTCTCTTCCCTTAGCCCTCATTTTTGGACAATTCCTCATCTTGTGGCCACTTTCACCACAGCTAAAGCAACCCTCCATGCAGGCTAAACACCTACCCTCGTATCCCTTTCCACATCTAGCACAAGTAGGCCATAGGGATTTACTACTAATTCCTTGTGGTTTATGGTTAGACACCCTATATTCACTATACTTAGGAGCATTGGAGGAATATTGACGGGAAAAACTTTATCGATACTTTGGAAGACCATGTTCATCTGAACTTACATGAGAGGAATTATCATCATCATTTCTAGACCTCTTTTTCTCCCTAGATCTCCCTTTTAGTTTTCTTCTTCAATCTGCGGAACATGAGTCATAAGACGAGCAATATCCATGTCACTAATGAGCATGGTGGTACGACATTCTTTTACTACTAAATCGGAGACTCCCTACACAAACTTACTCATTCTAGACCTAGAGTTGGCCACTAAAGATGGAGCATATTTAGACAATTGAGTAAACCTCAACGCATATTCCTTAACACTCATATTACCTTGCCGAAAGTTAATAAACTCAAGCACCAAAGCCTCTCTCATCTCAAGAGGGAAAAACCTGTCTAGAAAAGCAGTTTTAGACTTTTCCCACTCTATGGGACCCATTTTTACCGGTCTAGATTATTTCCAATGGTTAAACCAAACTTGTGCAACCCCATTGAGTTGGTAAGCAACCTATTCTGCCTTCTCCATCGAAGTAACTACTATAATGTCTAACACCTTATGGACCTCATCTATGAACTCTTGAGGATCTTCCTCAAGCTTTGAACCATGAAATTTTGGAGGGTTCATCCTCATAAAGTTAATCACTCTTGAAGCCGCCATACCTACATTTGGGTTCATGGGGGCTACCACCTCTCTATTGGCTTGTGCCGTTATAGCTTGAGCCAACACTTGGAAAGCTGACCTAAACTCCGCATTTGTTACATTCTCATTCAATGAGTATATCAAATCTTGAAGAGGAGCTTGGGGACGAACTTGAGGAGGAACCTCTTGATCAACATTGTTTCCTTCCATCCTTCTAGCAGCCCTTATAGTTGTCATATCGTGAAAACCATTGGGCAAGGATTAGGATAAAAACATATAGAGTTAAACTCCATGGCATGACTTAGAGAAATGAAGAAGTGAAGTTTCCTAAGCATCTAGTAGCCTCTCATTCAGAAATGTGGCGCGCTTAACATTTATGAACAAGACCAACTTGATGTGGTTTGAGACATCCTAGAACCATTCTAAACCTTGTGCTCTGATTACCATGTTTGTCACAACCCAGGAGTATACCCTAAACGTAACATGGTTTACAAGACCCCGAGAGGCCTCAGACAAGCCTCGTATCATATCATAACATAAAGTAATAGAAAATGGTGTGGAAATTTAAAACAAGTTCAATAACATAAAAGTATCAAAAAACAAAACGGAAGTTTATTACACTTGTCTCAAACCATCTAAAATATGAATAGTCTTAGGGACACAACCCATACAATAGTTCTAAAATATAAAAAGAAAGACATAAAGAAAATGTGATCAAATCCTCGATGCTATGAGGACTCACAAAATCTTCACTCCTTGCTCTAATATGAACCTAGCCACGGGGATGGAAGTCAATATCGCTGGACCCTACATTTGATAAGAATGTAGGCAAGAGTATACGTTAGTACAAAAATGTACTAAATATGATGGCTACCATAAATCATTTACATAAGCATAACATAGGCATTAATCAACATAAGACATATACCATAATCATAAGAGATAATAACATAAGTTATAAGCATATTCAATGCACATATATCATCATATCATAAAAGGAGCACTTCACAAGTAACCTCCACTTGTTCTTACTCAATACATAGGTCATCCACCTCTAGTCATACATATCAAGGAAGGCAGCTCAAGCAATACTCCAAGCTAATCTAACATCATAACAAGTAACCTCATAACAAAACATACTTACAATACTTCCTTGAAGTAATATTGTTTCATCATAACTATGCTACTTTGATTTAGGGATAAATCTATCATATTCATGCTATTCATGGAAAAGTACTTCTTTACTAGTCCAAGAAACATCATTACTCATGAATGGTTTTGATTACCAATTCAAAGCTACCAAGGAAAAGTACCTCCTTATGCTAGAAAAAGATATCATTAAAAGCAATCTCTTATGAAAAACTAAGCTACTCAAAGAAGGGTACTATTTCTCAATCAAATCTATCATGATATGGTGTGGCCTCACCAAGTCAAGCTACCATTCAAAGCACTCTATTGTGCTTAGTTCAAGCTAACCATTGGAAGGGTATTATTGCTCAATCCAAGGCTATCCATGAGATCTACTAACTCAAGCTAGCATGCTTGGTCTTGTCTTACCAAATCAAGCTATTCATAAAGGGATTTATCACTACTTGAAGATATTATAGTTCATACATGCTTTGATTCATTTTATGTGAGCAAGCCTTTCAACCTAGAATCATTCTATGTGAGAAAACCTTTCACATTATTCATTCATATATTCATAATATAGATCATATGGGTAAATCCTTCCACAACAATTCTATTTCATCATCAACAATTCATACTAAAGCTTTACTCTCAAAGCCCTAATCATCATAATTCATCATGTGTGCCTCAATCTCAAGACATCTCTAATTATAATCAATCATACAAGCTTTACTCTAAAAGCCCTACTAATTATCATTCATCATGCATGCCTTAGTTCTCAAGACAATTCTAATCTTAAAGCCTACAAGTCATAATTAATCACATATACTTTGATTTCAATCAATTCATGTCTACATGATTTACTCTTATGAAATTCTTGTATATATTCTTCAATCTCAAGCAATCTATAATGTATTTCATCAAACCTAGAAGATTACCTCTAAATCCTCAAATTTCCCTTTCAAGACATAAAACTTATATATATCAAATTCTTCTTAGAATCATAGGTTAGGCATTGATACATGTACAATCATACTAAAAACATGCAATTATATCATAAAAAATCATAGATAACCATAATCCACTCAATTGGATCATAACCCATAACATTAGAAGTAACCCTAATTTTACTTGGGGAATTCTTCTTCTAAATTGGGGAAATCGTAAGGCTCCATCGATGAAAGGAATCCATAGATGATTAAACTATCATACCTTGATCACATAGGCCACAAACCTTGGAGGATTGGAGAATATACTTGACCTAACTTGACCCTCTTCTTCTTTTTCAATTTTCTAGAGAGATAATTATTTGGGAGAGGAACCCAATTCTTTTGGTGAGTTTGAGAGAATGACTTGAATGACATTGTTTAGGGGTCTAAAGTACTTATATAGGTTGTCTAGGCTAGGTTAAAATGACACCAATTAATTCTACTTAAAACTGGAAAGTCCCATTACCCCTAAAAAAATCGCACAGACTAACCTATGGTCCATCCTGATCAAACATGGTGGGTTGTCAGAAAATTTTCTAGCCACCTATGACACCCATAACCACAGGTCGTGGACCCATCGACGGGGCGTGGTTATTGCCTTAGGCAGTGTTCTGGGTTCTCATCCACGGGGCCACCTATGGGGCATGGACTCACCCACGAGACGTGGTTGGTCCCTAGGAAGTGGCATCTTGGAGTTCTAACATGCGATGCCCTCTAACTTGAATTCAGGGTATAACCAACTCCCATTACTTCCCGACATATACCACAAGGAAATACACAATTCTATGCACTTAACAAGGGTTTAGAAATCCATTTGCCTTAATTAATCGAATAATAGCTTTGAGACTTGAGCTTTCCACTTTCTTTGGTGTTCCAAATCAATGCAATATATCAAAATGAATAACCACAATAAGGTTTCGAAGTTAACAACACCCATATTACCATATATCTAGACTCCCAAAAACTCACTCAAATCCATAAGTAAGTTCTTAAATCTTGATACCAGTTAACATGTAAACTCTTTCAATTTCCTCCGAATTTCAAGTCTACGGTTAAGTTCCAATATCTCAAAATATTATAATTCTTAGGGTATTTGTGTAACAGAGTACACCTAATATTTAGTTACTTATCTTAATATATCAAGAATTAAATCAAAATAAGATAACTATAAGAAAAGCTCCAACCCAACACGAATTAAGCCAACATTAACCTTTAGTAACGAGTCACTATGCAGAAACATGCCTATATTATCAAAAAACTTATGAAAAATATAAAGTCTCAAATGATTAACTCATCATTAGATCACTAGCTTCATTAAGTGATTGTCTTTAATTAATATAATATGGTTGCTATTATTTCTAGCAGAATCTTTCCGGATAACAACGTAAATGATTTGTTTTCTTAAATAAATATATTATTAACTTAAAATGTATACTATCCATTTTAGCAATTACTTTGCATAATAAAAATGGACTTGAAGTTTTACCTGAAGCACGAAGTGCTTTTCTTGTAGTGCCAAGTTGTGCCTCTCTGCCTCTCTCTCAAATTGTGGACTAATATGTTAAATCCTACTAACTTATTATAATATATGGGCCAAGTGGTATAGGGTCTTAAATAAATTTAAGACTTGACCCATTATTATCAACTAAATAAATTAATTATTTAATAAATACTCACCAAATAAAAAATCGTAGTTATCTAATAGTTCAAAAATTCCAAACTAACTTCACAAACTAATCAAGCATGACTTGGGAAAACTATCGAGATGGGTAAATTGGTAACCTTATGAAAATTTCTAAAAATGATTTTTCGGGTCATTACAGTACTCCCAAAGGTATCAATTCTTACATTGATAAAACAGAAACACAGATTTCTAAATGAATTATAAGTTCAAAAGATATTTCAAGAGCAGTTACCTCTTTTAAGAGGTTAGTTTGAGCAATTATCCCAAACCAGAGGAAGCGTTATGTTTTTAAACATATGAGCATGAGTATATATTATTGAGAGTAGAATTGAGCACCGATATGGGGATGAGTTAAGACAACTCAAAGTCCTCATAAACCATGTATGCCAACATGGGGTAAGGGTCATACTTTTTAGATGATTCTTTATTGCTTTTCAAGTATAGCTTTGTGGATCCACTTAGTTGAGGTGTCCTATATCCCATCAAGGTATAGGATATCTCTGGATGTGTGGGCGAGTTGTATCATCATGTACCTCATAGTGATGATTGTTAGTTTGAGAATCTCCCAATAGTGTTAAAGTGTATTTTTATATATCACTAATTATGTTGAGTTCGGAGATGAGAAAGTATTTTGTAAAGCTTTAAATGATTTAACTACGTTATTTCTTTTTATTCAACTTGACTACATTGTTATCTATTGTAGCCCTTTCTTTCAGTTATTTGTTATTCAACTATATTACATACTCGTACATTAAGTGATCGTTTGGTAGAGTGTATTAGCCAAAAATAATGCATGCATTAGCTATATGTATTAGTAGTCCCTTCTTTGGTGCATTTCTTCATTCTATGTATAACTAATGCTTGCATTAGTAATACACTATATTGTGTACTGAGAAATGTATTACTAATACCATGGATCTCTATGTATTAGTCATGCAAATGATTCAATACATGAATTATCATGGTTAAAGACCTAATTACCCTTCAAAAGCATTCTTACATCTTTTCCAACATAATTTTGAAGGATACTTTTGTAAATACATATTTTTATACAATGGATACTATTTTTAATATACCAAACCAAACAATGCATAAGAAATAGTCCATGCATAAGAAATAGTCCATGCATAACTAATGCAAGTATAAATAATATAAGCATTACTAATACACTCTATTGAGCATTATTTTTATACACTCTACCAAACGACCTCTCAATGTACTGATGTTATTCCACCTTCATCTTTTAATGGTGTAGTTACAAGTTCATAAGATCCTCAACAAAAGTCTATTGAGATCACTTCATCCACTTGTTAGCTTTCGAATGAGGTCTCCTTGCTTTCAAAGGACTCCACTTTTATGAGTTGTTGGTATTAGTAACATTTTGAGTAGTCGTGGGTCTTTTCTCGATACTCATCTTTATGCTTAGAAGCTTCATAGATAGACAATTTTGGAGAGTCTTTATGATTTGGATAATCTATTTAAAATTTATGTTGCTGGAGTTAGTCTTCCGCTTGTAGTCAGCCAAGATGAGGGTTCCCTTGAGAGCCAACAATGGTTCTCGAGTACCGGCCACATCCTAGGTGTAGGCTCGGGTCGTGACAAACTTGGTATCAAAGCACAGAGTTCAGGTGTCCTAGGGTGTCTATGAAACTGTGTTGGTAGGATCTTGTTTATATTTGTGATGGCCCCACTTCTATAAATAAGAGACTAGATATTTAGGAATAGTTTCCCTTCTTTTAGACTCTAAATCGTGCAATAGAACTATGTCATAAGGAGCATTTTCAAACTCGTGTGTTTCTTAGATTCATTCAACTACCCCTCATACTCAAGGTAGTTGAAAAAGCAAAGTTAGATCCTTATCGATGAGTTACTCTCAACAAAAATCATGAGAAAGTCATGAGAATATAGAGGGGCTTGAGAGATGCCCGTGAGGGAGTTTAAGTGTTGAGTTTCAAAAAAATGCACTTATATTCATGTGAATCGTGTGTTTAAGCTAAAAGTGATATGTACTCTCTTCTCTAAGCCTTGTTTCAATTAAGACCATTATAAGGAGGTTTGTTGTTGAGATTGAGTAGTTTTTTTACCTGAAAAGATAGTAAAAGTTATGAGATTATGAGAAGTAGTAGTGAAGATGTCCTTAAATTAGAAGAATGTATGCCGAGGTGCAGTTATCTAAGAAAGGAGACAGTGATGAGGCAAGCAATGTTATTATAGTCATGCACCTAGTAAGTTATTAATTATAAGTTTTCCTTTATGAGTAGACTAAGGATTACTAATCTTGTTTAGAGTTTATGATATGAGGCAGAGGAATAGTTACAAGTTAGGATGAGTTAGAATATACTTTAACTAGAAAGGAGTTTATGATGATGTGTCATTGTGTTAGTAACGGCCAAGTGTAGGTGTTGAATGGAAGAGCAGGAGTATTCATGAAGTGATAGATCTAAGCCAGACTTATGATTTTTTGGAGATCCCATAATATTCAGAGTATTACAAAAATAATTAAGTAATGATGTGTAGTAAATGAGTAAATAATAGTTAATTTGTGAAATGGAATGTGGTGATAAATTTTAAGTATGAAGACTGAGGGATAAAGATTGATTACTTGTTATGAGGTTTTAGTGGGAGAGTGTTTTTTAATGTGTATCTAGTAGTTGTAAGTTAGAATAGTAAGCGAGCAATCATGTTAATATCCGGGATTATTAAGAAACATTAAGCTTGAATTTGAGATGAGTGTCGTGATCAAAAGAATGGCAACATGAGGGTGATGATGTCATTCTTGAGATCTGATCTAGCACGCTTGACATAAAGTAGGTGAGGAATTGAGATGTTAGCTGCAATGAATATGAGTGATACAAGTGAGATATGCTATCTTTTAGATAAGGCCAGTGAAGTGTGACTAAGTCATAAGAGTAAAAAGAGCATTAAGAGGTGTACCCGAGATTGTATTTAATCAGTCGAGGTTCCAATTAAGTTAGTGATTTTCCATATGTGCCTAAATAGTATATTTGAGCTACCAATGTGGAATATATGTATGTATGCATTATTTTTTTACCTTAAGGGTTAGATGAAACGGCTCTATAAGCCAATCAGAAGAGGTTAACAGAAGTATCTTAGAATGAGGTCTTAAAAGTTGTCTTAGTATCTGCTTATAGAGAGTTCAGTAGCCATGAGATAAGTCTTTCCTCGAGTATTAAAGTAAATGGAATGTAGACCAGCTTAGACATAATTAAATAAATCCATAGTTTTCAAGTGTCAGATTTAGACCCTAGGGAGAGATGACAAGATGAGAAATCAAGTGAAGTGTTGAGAATGAGATAGTGATGTCTTCAAAAAGAGTTTTGGAGATATATCACTCTCTTCATAATCTTTTGTATTCCTCAAGTCTAGTTATCATAACATGATGGTGATATTTCTTACATAAGAATTGTGTCTATGACCTATGCTCATACACTTCAAAGAGATTCACATTTATGCTTAGTTTTCAGAATGAGGGGCAAATACTTTAGCCCATTATTCTCAAGCTTAATCCATAAAGTTATGGATATCAGACTCATTGTATCAATCTACTCATATATGCAATCATGTCTCACAGTATGTTCAATCTCAGAAGTTCATTATTAACCCTCAATGGCTAGCAAGATAAAGTTATGCCATGCATATTCTTATATCAGAATTCTTGAATGAATCGTGCTTATGATCTTTTGCCCTAATGTCCTTTCAGTAATCTTATTTAGTTTTGGAGAGGGCTAATGTTTATAGTAGTTGTGTGATGATGTATGAGAGGATTGCTATTTTTTATTGTGATAGTGATGAATTGTTTATTCCATCTAAGGTTATAAATGTGGAGGAAGAAGGAGATAAGGTTTAACAAAGAGTACTAAGTCATCTTCTTGGTGGTAATGAATGAAAGTTCTATTGGTAGAGATGATGAGAGGATGAGAGGTTCTAAGAAAGTGGGTTAGTAGGAATCTATGGAGTGGTTAAGGTTCTAAGATTGAATGTGGTATTGTTAATATGTTGATAATGTGTGATACATTAGGTATTTCATGATATGAGCTCAAGGTTAGCTGAAGGTAGTGGTAAGGAGTAGTGTTCTTGGGATGAGATTTCCTACAGAGGTATAGAACCTGAATCTTATGATTTAGATAAGAATAATCACCCTATGTTAAGTACTTGGTGATTTTGAGTTAGACTTGAATACAGTAAGAGTAGCCCCTTTCCATTCTCAGACCAGCCGTCATTCAAGAACGAATGATTCCAAGGGCTTAAGACTCGAACCATTCTTCATTTACCTGTAGGGCTTAAAAATCCCATATTCCTAAAATTAAATTCTTTAGTGTGGGAATGATTTTGGATATCAATTAAGGTCACTAGAAACTCCTAGCTAGCACAAAGTTGAGTTGAAAGTTTCCTTACTGATTAAGTTTTGATGTATGATTTTACTTGGGTCAACTTTAAACAACCATAATTCTTAGATTATAAAGAGTTATATGGCACATAACCTATCAAATTATAGGTATTTGAGTCTTCTTTTAAACGCCACAAATTTCACAACAGTCCGAGGTTTGAGTAAATAGTTATGACCATTTTAGTAACCTGATATAGTGCAATGACGAATTAGCCAGTGGCAAAACATTAAAAAGGGTCCTTTTTGTCTTTATACCTCTATGAAAACCCTAAACGAATCTCTTGACTAATTAAAGACCCCAAACAATCCAATTTTTATCTCTTAATACATCATTCTCTTCTCTGTCAAACCCTAAGGCAAAACCCTAAGGAAAAATTAAAGTAGAAGACGTCATTGAAGATTATTTTAATCTTATTCAAGATTATTCTTAAAGGTAAGTCTTTCTCCAAGAATTACATTCTTTCTAACTCAACTCCTCCATACAATTATGAATCACGAATGAAAATCATAATTCTTAGCTATAGAGATTTCAAGAAAGTAATTCAAGAATCTCAAGAAAGGTTTTCTTGATTGTTATCCTTCAAGCTAGGGTTTCAAGGCTTCTAATGAACTTCTTCTTCAAGATTCATCAAGAACCTTATTCTTTCAGCTATGTAAGTCTATATTAGTGTTGGACTAGTTCGCCTCACGTCCTACATCTACTTTCAGATCAATAAAACAGAAATCTAGGATTCTACCCCTAGATTTGAGTATTCTTGAGATGAGTTGATTTTGAATTCTCGAGTGTCTGTTTCTTTTTGAAATTGTATTCCTAATTATTGAATTCTTATATGTTATGAATTAAAAATCATGAGTTTCGTTCATGTCTATATTTCGGCATGAACCCTATGAATTGAGTATTTTATAAGGGGGAAATATCGTTGAAATATGAGTTTCGAGTTCTTGAGTCTTGAATTCTGAGTACTAAGTTTCCTTATTGCTATTAAGGTCCTTAAGTTGATTTGTTCATTTCGATAGTTCCACATGAACCCTATGATTTGATTTATAAATTTTGGAAAGCTTTTTCAAGCCAACACTTGAATTCTTAAATTGTTTTTTGAGAAAGTAAAGATGATTTTTGAGAAAAGAGTATCTAAACATGATTAGTATGAAAATCGAGCGTGCCATCAATGTATGATCAGCATGGTATCTAGATATACCATTAATGTTTATGCAATATGATTTCTCGAGTCATCAATGATCATATTAAAATATGATTTTGATATTTTTTTGAGAAAGAGTTTACAAGTATGAATTGAGTATGATTATAAGGGGACTATGTATTCCCAGTGGTATCAATTCTTACATTGATAAAAGAAAAACTAAGATATCCAAATGAGTTATGAGTTCAAAAGATATTCAAGAGCAGTTACCTCTATTAAGAAGGTAGTTTGAGCAATTATCTCAAACCAAAGGAAGAGTTATGTTTTTAAATATATGAGCATGAGTAAATATTATTAGGAGTAGTATTGAGCACTAATATGGGTACAAGTTCAAACAACTTAAAGTCATCATAAACCATGTATGCCAGCATAGGTAAAGGGTCATACTTTTAAGATAAATCCTTATTGATTTTTAAGCATAGCTTAGTGGATCCACTTAGTTGAGGTATCCTATATCCCGGCAAGGTATAAGACAGTTCTGGTAGAGTGGGAGAGACATTGTATCATCATGTAGCTCATAGTGATGGTTGTCGATTAGAGAATCTCTCAATAGAGTTAAAGTTTACTTTTATATATAACTTATTATGCTGAGTTCAGAGATGAGAAAGTATTTTGTAAAGCTTTAAATGATTGAATTCCTTTATTTTATTTGATTCATCTTGAATAAATTGTTATCTATTGAAGTCCTTTCTTTAAGTTATTTGTTATTCAGCTATATAACATACTCGTACATTCAATGTAATGATGTCATTTGACCTGCATCTTTTAATGACACAAATACAGGTTCTTAGGATCCTCAACAAGAGTCTGTTGAGATCACTTCATCCGCTCGTCGGCTTTAGAATGAGGTCTTCTTGGCTCTGGAGGACTATAGTTTTATGAGTTATTGGTATTAGTAACATTTTGAGTAATCATGGGTCTTGTCCCGACACTCATCTTTATACAGTAGAGGCTTCATAGATAGATAGTTTTGGAGAGTCTTTCAGATTTGGATATTCTATTTTAAATTTATGTTTCATACTCACCATAGTCATCGAAGTTTTGAGATTCAGTAATCTATTTTTAAACGTTTTTCTAATTTGATGCTTATTTATTATGGAGTTAGTTTTCCGCTTGTAGTCAGCCAGGGTGAGGGTTCGATTGAGTGCCAGCAATGGTTTTCAAGTGTCAGCCACGTCTAGGATGTAGGATCGTGTCTTGACATTTACATATCATCTAGGGTATATGATAGTTCTGGAAGCGTGGGAGAGACGGTGGATTATCATGTAGCTCATAGTGATGGTTGTTGGTTAGAAAATCTCTTAATAGAGTTAAAGGGTAATTTTATATAACACTTATTATATTGAGTTCAGAGATGAGAAAGTATTTTGTAAAGCTTTAAATGATTGAATTCCTTTATTTCTTTTCATTCAGTTTGAGTACATTGATATCTATTGAAATCCTTTCTTTCGGTTATTCGTTATTCAACTATATTACATGCTCGTACATTCAATGTAATGATGTCATTTGACCTACATCTTTTAATAATGCAGATACAGATTCTTAGGATCCTCCACAAGAGTCTGTTAAGATCACTTCATTCGCTCGTCAGCTTTCGAATGAGGTCTCCTTGCTTTTGGAGGAATCCAATTTTATGAGTTATTGCTATTAGTAACATTTTGAGTAGTCGTTGGTCTTCTCCCGACAATAATCTTTATACAGTAGTGGCTTCACAGATAGATAGTTTTGGAAAGTCTTTCAGATTCGTATATTCTGTTTGAAACTTACGTTTCATACTCAGTATATTCATCGAAGTTTTGAGATTCAGTAAACTATTTTTAAATGTTTCTTTTAATATTATGCTTATGTATGCTGGAGTTAGTTTTCGGCTTGTAGTTAGCCATGATGAGGGTTCGCTTGAGTGCCAGTAATGGTTCTCGAGTGCTGGCCACGTCTAGGGTGTAGGCTCGGGTCTTGACATTTACATATCGATCTCCCATTTTTATATAATGTGGAAATAGAAATATTAGTAGTAGTCATGGTGACCAAAGAAATAAATTATTGCTCAATAAATTTAACTCGGATGAATATTAAGGTGGCGAGAGGAAAATTTTGTCAAAGAGGATAGTCAAAGAGGGACTAGGTTTATCTTCTTAGACAATATAATTCTTGGATATCTCCTTGAATCACATTTTCGTGATGTTCTAGACAATATTGATACACCAAAAATATTTTAAAAACTCAGCACACATGGAATCAGAAACCAACAAGGTCACAAGCTAGTCTCAAACTCAATTGAACTAAATGACTTTTGAAAAACTACAAAGGTTAATGACACCCGTTTGTAAATCACAAAATCATACAAAAAAATTGTATGATTCATGACAAGTGATTGCTTTTGAATTCTCATTTTCCCTATTTTCAAAATCTTTTTCATATCCTTTGCCAATATTGAATCACGCCCTCAAAGATTATTTAGAGAACAAGGCCTGCTAGGGCACTAACCGCAAGTCGCAAGATAGGTAGTAAAATAATGCAAATATAGGACCAATCTAACTAAAAGCAATGCAGTAACATTGAAAGATTAAGCCTGGCAAAAGCACAGATTAAAACATTAAAACATGACACCATTATTCAAACCATTATACAATTTTAGCTCGGAATGAGCTTTAAACCATATCTCATCATACATAAATAATGAAAAGCACTCAAACAATGAAAGAATGTAATGTCCCTGATTCTTGATGAGAGTGATAGAAGCACTCCCTTGAACCTACATGCACGGTGGTTATCGCGATTCAATGTAAGGATGATCTGGGTCAATCACAAGTTCATATGCGGATGGAATCGTTGGGTCGATTGGTAGGTCAAGTCGGTTTGATGTGGATACCACTTGCCACATGTATAGAAGAGTTGAAACATAATGGTAGGACAAACGGGGAAGAGCTCCAATAGGGTTGACTTTAGTTGTAGCAATTCTTTGCAGTGTTTCTGAATTTTTAGGAGGCTCATGCGATCTAATCACCCTTGATTTAGAAGAAACAATACAACCCATTGCATTTGAATTAACAAAAGTAACCAACGAATCAGATTCAACCCGAACTGGTTCATCCAAATTTGAATCATTTTCTTTCTATTCTTCAACTTCAGTTTTTACTTATGAAAAATAAACATTCTGATTTCCAAATTCTTTTGTTCTTGGAGTTTCATTATTAGGTGAAGCCAGTGGATTCTCCTCAATACCTTTTTCTATTGAGATGTAGAAAACAACAAAAAAATAGAGAGAAATCAAGAATGAAAGTATGAGAAACTAGAGTGGCAAAATTATAAAATATTAGCTCAAGGAAAGAAATATTGAGGGTAGGGTTTGATATAGAAAGTGGATAAGCCGACTCTGGGTTATCCAAACATTTTTTTTTATATTTAGGCTATAATGGCTAAATTTTAGGTCTTGCAGTTTTGGAGTTCAAATAAATAAAATGAGCCATGAGTTCAAATTTACTTTACAAAAAAAAAAGGTATGAGAAATCAAGGTTTATGAAGGGATTTTGGTAGATAAAACTTTATGAAAATCTAACTAAATTAAAATGTAAATAATTTTTTTAAAAAAATATTTTTAAGAAAAGGGAATTCTTTGAACTAATGAGAAAAATAACAAATAGAAAAAAAATAATCTTTGGAGATGAAATCAAGAAAATAATTATATGAATCAATATTTTCTCTTTTTAATATTACTTTTAATTGATTTTTATTAATTAAAATAAATACTACTCCAAATAAAATTTACAAGTTCTTGCAAAATTTGTTTATTTGGGTTATGACTAAGATTAAGTTAGACTATGGTTTATTGTTATGTGGATTGAAAAAAGAAAAAAAGTTGATGTGAACAAAATAAAATGTATGTCATATTTTGTCGATAAAATATTTATAGGGTGCTTTCGAAGATAGATGAACTTACTAATTGGGTAACCTTTCTGTCCCCCACCCCCCACCCCCCTTCCTCCAAAAAAAGTGCTTGACTTTGTTAGATAATTATCAACAGTGAAGTGACCTTCTAAGTTATTAACTCCTAAATGGCAGGACCCAAAGTAGACCCTAGGCGCAAAATGGCATATAGAACCACGAGAGGCCCTACACAAGCTGCTGGTCATGCATAAATTATATAATAGAAAATCAAGAGATTTTA
Organism: Solanum verrucosum; assembly: GCF_900185275.1. Classification (NCBI taxonomy): domain Eukaryota; kingdom Viridiplantae; phylum Streptophyta; class Magnoliopsida; order Solanales; family Solanaceae; genus Solanum; species Solanum verrucosum. The sequence goes on from NW_026020056.1 coordinate 378,889, forward strand.
AAAGACAATTCATAGTTTGATAAAAAATGAAGTGAAAGTCTACATAGTCTTAAAAGAAACTAATACATCAAGATTGATCGGGACGTAACCCGTACATCACATACAATTTGAAAAGATAAAAAGATAGAGAGCAATAAAATTTCTATTCTTGGAGCACGAGGACTCACTAATCTTTAACGTCTACTAAGTGATTCCTAGCCACGAAGATGAGAAACTGGAACTTCAGACCCTACATTTGAGAAAAGAATGTAAGCAAGACTATGTGTTGGTACAAATATTTACCAAGTATGATATCAATACATAGTTATAAATCATGCTAAAATGGACCTTTTATGTCATGTGAAGACCAAATTAAACCATAATATAAGAGGTTCGAATACATAAGTGTAATCATGGTCAATGCAAGTAAAACTCATATTGGAACACTTGTGAGATATTTTTGAAGTAACTTAGTTCATCATTATTGAGGGAAGTAGCCTTAGCCGGCTTAGAGACCATCTGAGTTATAAAATGGTATCCGGTGTCCGCCCTACACAAAAAAGGGGCGTACTTACTTACCAAGGCTAGAAGCTTTACTTCTAGCTTATGTAGATCCACTAGCTAATGTCTATCTAAGACAATATTTCTATTGTGGCACAGAGGTATGGGATAAGGAGATTGCTACTATAAACCCGACCTCTAGCTACAGGAGAGCATCTATCTCAATATCCGCTCAGTGTTAAGCATAAATCCCATGGAAGAGTCATAAATCTTAACTTGAGTTATCTTTCATGGAAGGTACATCAAATAACCAATCCAAGCTAGGTTTCTTTGGAATAGCTCCTAAAACATGATTCAAAGTTAGTGTAGAAAACCTTTCAACTATAAGAATCCTTATGTGAGAAAACCCTATCACATGCATATATTGAGTAGTATGTGAGAAATCCTTCCACAAATGCTACAAAAACATATATGATTCACTCTCAAAGAAATCTTATATCATGTTCATCACTTTCATAAAGAACATGCATATATTCATAGGATATGCATGAGTTCATGGGAATTAATCTTTAAAACACGGAATTATCTCAATTCATGTATAATAATTCGTAAAATAATTTATTGAATCAACATTGAAATGAACCCATGACATGGAAGAAAATCTTAACTTTCATTGGAGATTTATAATATTGTGAATTGGAGAATTTAGAAACTCTTCACGAGAATCCAAACGGACCGTGGTCCCCTACATGGCCCGTCTCCGTGTAAGGTTCCATGTCCACTCTTGAGTTCTCGACTTTCCCTTTTTGACCTCTTTCTAGCCTTTCAAATCTGAGGTGTTACAGTATCTCTCCCTTGGGAAGTCCTCGAATGAGATTTAAACATCATAAGGAAGATGCATGGGAACTCAAACCTAACATCCCAACATGAAAACAATAATATAAATACACTTATCCGAGGAAGAAACATAAACTTCAAGCTAAAACATGTTCAAAACATCATTTCATAAGGTCTATATGCAACTCATACTAAAATGCACAAAAACATGAAGAAATCAATCAACTAACTCATTTTTTTCTCAAAAAATCAAGTTTTTCATGAACATTCATAAATGAGGAAATCATGGGAATATCAAAGATAAATGACAAGATACATGACACAAAAATAGTAAACCATTAGGAACTAAATACCTCAAGCTAGAGTAGGGACGGAGGGAAAGATATGAGGATAACGGGATATCATCTCGGCATCGGCCTCCTAAGTAGTACCTCAACTAATTGATTTCTCTAAAGAACTTTTACAAAAGCAATTTCTATATTTCTCAACTTTCGAACTTGCCGGTCCAAGATCTCAACCAAAGCTTCTTCATAAGAACGTTATCCTTTATGCAAAGATTCTCCAATGACACTACATATGTCAGATCACCAACACATTTTTTCAATAAGGAGACATAAAAAAACGGATGCTCTGATGCAAAGTCATCAGAGAAATCAAGTTCATTCCAACATACCTCAAAATCTGATATGGGCCTAAATAGTGGGGACTCCGCATCTCTTTTTTTTCAAAACCTCATCACACCCTTCGTGAAGGAGATTTTCAAGTAGACCCAATTATTAAGATTAAACCTCATGATCTCTCCTTCTAACATCGGCATATGACTTTTGTCGACTTTGAGCCACTTTCAACCTCTCTCTAATCAGTCGACGTTATCCATAGCCTCATGTACCAACTCAGGACCTATCAATGCAATTTCACCCATTTCAAACAAACCTATAGGGGATCTATACCTCCTACCATAGAAAGCCTCAAATAGAGCTATACCAATACTTAAGTGAAAGTTATTATTCTGTGCATATTCAATTAAAGGAAAGTGATCATCCCAATTACCCTTGAAGTCAATTACACATGCTCTCATCATATCTTCCAAAGTTTGGATAGTACGCTCCGCTTGCCCATCAATTTGCGGGTGAAAGGTTGTACTAAGCTTAACACGAATACAACGATCCTTTTGGAAGGATTTCTAAAACTTAGAAGTGAATGGGGTTCCACGATCGTAGGCCGTGAGCATGTCAGCTATACTCGAGATCAGATATTGTAATTAAGGGAGGTAATAGTCATATCTTTTAACTTTTGGCTGATGTAGTGAATGTTATTTGGTGTTTAATTTTTCCAGCAATAAAGTGTTTTGTGGTGTACAAAAGGTTGGATTATATTTGACGAAGTAATACAAAAGTAGCCGGTTAATGTTAGCTCTGTTATAAAATATTTCATTCTAATGAGGAAGCTAACTACATAGAGCTAGTGAAAATTCTCAAGAAGAGAAAGATAAATATAGCTTGTGTCCAAGAGATTAGATGGGTAGGCGCCAAGGCTCGGGATGTTGATGGGTTTAAGTTGTGGTACTCAGGAGGGTCAAGGGACAGAAATGAAGTGGGTATTTTAGTAGACGGGGATTTGAGGGAGCAAGTGGTGGAGGTTAGGAGGATCAATGATAGGCTGATGACGATTAAGCTAGTCATTGGAGGATGTACTTTGAGTGTTATTAGTTCTTATGCCCCTCAAGTGGGCTTGGACGAGGAGGCCAGAAAGCGCTTTTATGAGGATTTGGATGAGGTAGTTAGAGGTATACCGAATACCGAGAAGGTTGTCATTGGTGGAGATTTTAATGGCCACATCGGGGCAACTTCTAGTGGATTTGATGATGTTCATGGAGGGTTTGGTTTTGGGGAGAGAAATGGAGGTGGAACTTTGCTTCTAGACTTTGATAAGGCTTTTGAGTTGGTGATTGCTAACTCATGCTTTCCAAAGAAGGAGAACCACTTGGTTACCTTTCGTAGCCCGGTAGCTAAGACCCAGATAGATTACTTACTCCTTAGGAAGGGTGATAGAGGTCTCTTTAAGGACTGCAAGGTCATCCCAAGTGAAAACCTCACTACCCAACACAAGCTTTTGGTGATGGACCTGAAGATTAAGAGGGATAGGAGGAGGAAGATGATACCTGATCGACCGAGGATCAAATGGGGTGGGTTGACCCCTTCCCTTTCTCGGGAGATGGGTGAGGAGCTAATGGGGATGGGGGCTTGGAGTGGTAGCGGGGATGCGGACAACATGTGGAATAAAGCAGCTAGTTGCATTAGGGAAGTTGCTTCTAAGGTGTTAGGGGTGTCAAGGGGTATATTTGGAGGCCATAAAGGAGATTGGTGGTGGAATGGGGAAGTCCAAGGTAAAGTGGAAGCGAAGAAGGCTGCATACATAAAATTGGCGGAGTGCGTAGACGAGGAAGAGAAGCGGACGCTTAAGAAAGTCTATAAGACGACAAAGACAGAAGCTAAGTTAGCTGTTACGAAGGCGAAGACGGCAGCTTTCGAAAGCTTGTATGTCGAGCTGGGGGACAAAGGTGGGGATAAGAAGTTATATAGGCTCGCAAAAGCAAGATAGAGAAAGGCGCGCGACTTGGACCAAGTGAAGTGTATCAAAGATGAGGAAGGCAAAATACTGGTGGAAGAGACCTCCATCAAGCAAAGATGGCGAAGCTACTTTCACAAACTTTTAAATGAAAAAGGGGAAGCAGACATTGTGTTGGGTGATTTGGCACACTCTGAAAGACTTCGGGATTTTGGATACTGTAGGTGCGTTAGGTCTGAGGAGGTTATACGGGCTATTAGTAGGATGAGTAGGGGAAGAGCGACCAGACCCGATGAGATTCCGGTAGAATTTTGGAAGAGCATGGACAAGGCGGGCATAGAGTGGTTAACTGGGCTGTTTAATGTTATCTTTAAGACAACAAAAATGCCTGAAGAATGGAGGTGGAGTACAATGGTTCCGTTGTATAAAAACAAGGGTGATATCCAAAACTGTAATAACTACAGGGGTATCAAATTGTTGAGCCATACTATGAAGATTTGGGAGAGAGTGGTGGAGATGAGGGTGAGAAGAGGGGTGTCCATCTCTGAGAATCAGTTTGGATTCATGCCGGGACGTTTGACTATCGAAGCCATTCATCTTATGCGTAGACTGGTAGAAAAATATAGAGAAAGGAAGAGAGACCTACATATGGTGTTCATTGACCTTGAAAAGGCCTATGACAAAGTACTGAGGAATGTCCTCTGGAGGTGCTTGGAGTCTAAAGGAGTCCCGATGATTTATATTAGGGCGATAAAGGACATGTACGGTGGAGCCAAGACTCGGGTTAGAATAGTTGGAGGAGACTCAGAACATTTCCCAGTGGAGATGGGGCTGCATCAAGGATCAGTCCTAAGCCCTTTCCTTTTTGCTTTGGTGATGGACGAGTTAACGCAGTCTATTCAGGAGAAGGTCCCATGGTGTATGTTATTTGCGGATGACATAGTACTGATTGATGAGACGCGGGACAGAGTTAATGCGCGGTTGGAGGTGTGGGGACAAACGCTGGAGTCCAAAGGGTTCAGGTTGAGTAAGACCAAAATAGAATATTTGGGGTGCAAATTCAGTGATGTGGTGGATGAGACAGATGTGGAAGTGAGACTTGCCGCACAAATCATTCCTAAGAAGGAAAGTTTTAAGTATCTTGGGGCTGTAATCCAAGGGAGTGGTGACATCAACGATGATGTCACACATCGCATTGGGGCTGCTTGGATGAAATGGAGGCTTGCCTCTGGAGTATTGTGTGACAAGAAAATTCCACCGAAACTTAAAGGTAAGTTTTACAGAGTGGTAGTTAGACCGGCCTTGTTGTATGGAGCAGAGTGTTGGCCAGTCAAGAACGCACACGTTCATAAAATGCATGTTGCGGAGATGAGGATGTTGAGATGGATGTGTGGGCACACTAGGAGCGACAAGATTAGAAATGAGGTTATCCGGGAGAAAGTGGGAGTGGCCTCTGTGGTGGACAAGTTGAGGGAAGCGAGACTGAGATGGTTTGGACATGTGAAGAGACGGAGCGCAGACGCCCCAGTGAGGAGGTGCGAGGTAATGGTGGTAGAGGGTACGCGGAGGGGTAGAGGTAGGTCCAAGAAGTATTGGGAGGAGGTGATTAGACAACACTTGGCTATGCTTCACATTACCGAGGACATGACTCTAGATAGGAAGGAGTGGAGGTCGCGTATTAAGGTTGAAGGTTAGTAGGGTTAGCGTGTTGTCTTCCCTTGCAAGCGTATGGGTTGTTAGCGTTTGGAGTAGACCTAGCCTTATGTTGTTTACTGCGTTTCACGCATCGCATTACTTTCTTGCTGTTATTGTCTCATTTGTTGATTATACGCTATCTTTTGTATTGGCTGTTATGTTTTATATATATCTCTCCTGTCACTTAGATTTGTTGTTCTTGAGCTGAGGGTCTCCCGGAAACAGCCTCTCTACCTCCACGAGGTAGTGGCAAGGTCTGCGTACACTTTACCCTCCCCAGACCCCACCTAGTGGGATTTCACTGGGCATGTTGTTGTTGTTGAGGAAGCTAACTACAAGGAGTAAAAATAAGGCTTAAGTTAAAGAAAGTGAACTGATAAAATCTAGATATGAGTCAACATTATTTAGAGGGGTATTTTTTTTATATATCTTCTCTCTGTTCTATACATATACTTGGACCCTTCATTAAATGAAAGGGTACTTATATTCTTTTATAGTCTTATGTTATTGATATTTTTAGGTGGAAAAATATATGCTTTATTTTTTTACAAGTGTGACTAGTGAACTATCTAGTTGGAATGGCTATTTGATTTCTTATTTTAATTGTATGGAAAAAATGAGAATTAGTGTGACAAGTGTGGTTTTTGGTTATAACTTAACTTTTTGGCTATTTGGTTTGTTAGTTATAAGTGTGATCAGTGTGCTAAAAATATTTTCTCTATGTCATAACTACTAGTTGTTTTGTTGGGTACAAGTTATTCCAGGATTAATTATCTTGGGGTTAGTTATCCCATCATTATGGTATAATTGGTGGAATAAGTTATCTCAAACATGAAAACAAAACAAGGCATCAAAATTTAATCCCTCGACTATTGTTTTTATCCCATGACTATTTATTCTTATTCCTCACACCAAACGACCCCTAAGTTCATACAATATATGTTGCCTCTGCCACAATAGAAAATTAAGCATGGATACATATGGAGTAATCTTTAGCTAATTTGACGTTGTATACTAACTCTCTTGTTTCTTATTTTCCTGTTCTCTTTTGGTTTGGCTGGTTAAGTTATCTATTTTGTAGCTTATTTTATATATCTCAATTGACCAAGTTGAACCTGTTATTTTTCAAAGAGTTACTCATATATTCTTTTACTTCTCTCTCAGAGGTATTTTGATTTTTTTTTCTTTATTACTTTTGAAACTATTTACTGTATATTTTCAATTTGTGTGAACAAAAAATTACTTAATTTTGTTAATTCTAGTACTAGTTAACTTGCCGCTCCCTCAAGACTGTAGTGTTCTGTTGGCATTAGTATTCTCTATTTGGTGAAAGCAAATCTAGAAGGAGGAGGGACTTTATTCTCGGTTCTGAGTGTATCGACTTTCTTTATCTATAATATAATAAATCTTGAACTGTGGAGAGATAACAAAAATAAGCTAGAACTTGACCATGCTTAGGGTTCTGTTAAGTTTTTCTTGAATATGCGGAACAGTGAACTCCTACGGTTCTTATTTTTTTAAGATGGTTTGCATGACAATTTTGTTTATTTTAGATGACACTTGAAGTAATTTAAGTAAAGAGAAGTAGCATAAATTGGAAAAGAGATTTGAACATGTTTTGAGCCTTTATTTAACTTAAAATGTGCAAATTGATCAGTTTATTATATGGATGAGTATCATATAAGTTCTTAAAGTGATAGTAGTTAACTTAGAGGATAGTTGTGTTTTAATTATGTTTTGGCTGATTTTGTATGTATATAAAGGAGTGTACGTATGTATGAATATTTACTAGTTTTGTTGTAACAACTAAATTTGTACACCTAAAGAGCACCTTGCTCCCTGACTTCCCTCCAAGAAGGCTATCACGGATGTGAGGCCTAAAAAAAATCAGTTATATATTTTGTCGATGAAAAACTATATTTCCTAGCTCTTTTTGATCCTCTGAACATGCCAATCATTTTTCTAAGTTCTAATTGTATTTGTTGTATGATGGTATCTCTATACACAGTATGATCCCATTACATCTTTCAATATCTAGCTATCCATGTGCGGTATACTTAAGCTCCCAATCCAATAGCTACAATATATTTCTTCCTTTTCCTTTAATGCTTGATCTTTAGTATGAGTTGAGATGTTGCAACATCCTGCTGTTGTAGAGCCTACCCATACCATCTAGTGAAGTCGTCCCAAAATTAAGTAGTCAAATAACATTCAGCAAATAGACGATGAGCAGATTCCATGGTATCAGTCAAATAAATAGCTAGTATCAGTTTCTCAATGAATTCCCTTTGATTAGAAATTTCTTCCCTGCACTTCCAAACAAAGAATGAATCTATGTTTAGGAATTTTGAATGCAACCCTTAACAACTTCTTCAGATTCCAAACAGGCCTAGTTCCAAGCAAAGTTAGGTAACTTAGTACAGAGGTTATTAAAATTTCAAATTCAAGGAAAGGTTTGTGTTGATTTTGAAAATAGACGCCATTGTTTAATAATTACAACATTTACTTTTAAATGAGTGGTTTTTTTTTGCTCCGCTTTAGTTGATTCTGATTTGTATAAATAATGAGACTAAGGTGTATGTATAAATAGCGAACCAAGACTTCAATGTCAATATACTACTAAACTACACTAGATCAATATGTTTTCTCGTTAATTTAAACCTCTTTGGGTCAAACTTGCCTCAATCTAATGTTTTGAATTGATATATTTCCTATTAACAACGAGTTCACATCACCTAGGAGTGTGGTAGACTGTTCAGTAGAACTCCATAACTTTTAATTAGAATTTGTACTCTTTTGTTTCATATGGTGGGTAAGGATTACCAACTATAGAATCATCTATTATATATATTATAGCTCTTTCGGATCAGAGAATTTTTTCTGTATGAATATGGTTTCTTTCTAATGTCTTGTCATTGATATTTATTACTTATAAACATGAAATCTAATTACATTCGATTTGTCGAACATGATTTCTCTCTAATTTTTAATTTCTTTTTGAATGTGTAGGAAAATTAGGGTGATTGAATTTGAATGGCAAGACTGATGAAGAGTTTTCGAACTATTATTAAAGTTTGAATACATTTGATTTTGTGAATTTCATTGCTATTAAACATCTTTAAAATATTATTTATGTATGGGTAGTACAAGACATTATATTTTGAAGTTATTGCAAATCCATATATTGGAATTATGTATCAGCTAAATTTGTGCTTGAGATTATTTATAAATTATGTCTATTGTGATTAGTGAATATATCCAAAATTATTTTTTTAATAAGACAATGTCATATAAATAATTTTATAGCGAACACTGTCACACTTCAAAAGTGAAGTTATAGGAATGTCAATTGTGTTGTTTCTTAAATATAAATCATAGTATGTACATTTGCAAATGTTACACTTTAAGGTGTTGTTGTAGAGAAGCTATAAAATGCTACACTTCAAAAATGGCGCCTGCGTATTCAGTTGAAGCAGGAATTACATCAAACATAGTTTCAATAGATTATGCCTTGTATGAAGAATGAACCTCAAACAATGAATGCTATATTGAGAAGTGACTAAGATGGGCTTTATCTGAAAGTGGATGGGTGACCCGAGTTGGATAAACTACGGGGTGGAGACCATAAACGGCGTTGGACGACTACGAATGCAACTTTCCATTTACTACACCAAAGGATATGGTGTTTTTCTAAAGAAGGTCGTGGATAACCACGTAACTGTCCTTGTCCTAATGCATTCTATTTGCCATTTGATGAAAATTCTACCATGATACAATAACAATGTATAAGAAATAATGAATAAGTAATGAGTACAATATGCAAATAATCAACAAAATATAATGAAAAACATAATAAAAGAATAGTCTCCTCAATTTGAAAAAATGAACTCAAAATGGTTAGAACATCTATATTCCCAGCGGAATCGTTAGTTTGTTGACATCCATTAAGAGGGTACAACATCTCGTGACTCACAAAAAAAATAATTCAATTCAAAAAAAGAGTTAAAAGAATTTTAAAAAGTAAAGGGGTAAAGGGAGTCGCCACGTAATTTTAGGAAATAACTAGGAAACCAATGATTAAATTAATAAAAAAGAAATGTCTACGAAACCAATAGGCTTTATGTAAGGGTTCATGTTATTCCAAAGGGAAGGTATTAGGCATCCTTCGAAATCCACAACTGTGGATCCCGACTGAATTCATTTTTTCAAATTGAGGTGAAGATAAAAATAATATACAAGTATAATACACATGCAATATACTCAAATAATAAAATGAAACAATAATATATGAATCGTCCTAAGGGTTGTCTAACGTCAATAATATACGCAATAATAAATAAAAGATATAATTCAAACTCCATTCGAATACCTTCCATGAGAAGCAACTCTGTGTACTTGTAAAGATACATAGTAGAAGTGTTACTAATAAATAAATAAAAGTAAAAATGAATAAATCAAATAATAACATTAAGAATAAAAATCAATCTTATTAACATTGGATGCCTTGAAAATCGACGGTAATTTCTTCATCGGTCAATTTGAACATACAAATATATAAACTTAAACTAAATTTCCTTCTTTAAGATGAGGAGGCCTCGAAAATTGATCGAAAGATTTTTTCATTGGACATTTTAACTTGTTACTCAAATAAATTTAACAATATGATAAAGAAATGAAAAAATAACAACATCATCATTCCAACAATAAACAGTAGCAAAACTACAATGAAAAGATTTCCAAAACAAACTAAAGATGACACAAAAAACAATAAGTAAATATAGTAATTACTTGAGTGCTAACTAGATTTAATATGTCAACAGTAATAAAATAATCAAATGAACAAATTAAAACAACAATAAAACAAATGAAATAAAGTACCTTTAGGAGATAAGAATAAACAATAAATACTTCTCAAATTAAAATCTTTTTAGTTGCATTGATATACTTAATAGAACAAAAATATATACACAAAAGAATTCGACCAAATCTGAAAACGAAGGCTAATCGGAGAATGAATATTTACGGCCAATAGTACAACAAACTACATTTATAATAACCACAACCCAACAACATTACACAAACCAATGAATAAAATGTCACCGTAGAAGAGAACAAAAGATGTAGGACTGATCTGGTTTGTTAGGAGTGTCATTATTCCGGCGAGGCGTGTTTGTTGGTCGCTTTTGTCATGCTGGTCAGACCTGTAGCGGTAATAATGGTGAGGGGTTGCTTCCGGCTGAAATTCAAGGCTCATGGATGACCTTCTTTGCCGGAGTTGCTGGACCTTTTAACTCATTTGAAGTTCCTAGCTCAAAGTTCTCCATTAATGGAGGAACTTGACAGGAAAGGTAGCAAATGAGTCGGGCTTGGGTTGTTGGTTGATGTTTAGGGTCAGTTTTTGTGAAGGAGAAGATGAGTTTGAGGAAAGTCAACCAGCGAAATCGATTTGGGCGTTTTCTCGCCGGCACTAACGAGGAAAACAGAGGGTTTTGGGTGGTTGTTTTTGAGCTCGGTTTGGGGTTATTTTTGGTCAGAAATGGTTGTTTCTCACCGGAGTAAAAGGTTAGTTTTGGATAGTTCGCCAGAAATGTTGTTGGGTTAGTGGTGGTCCGGCAGCAGCGTGGTGGCTTGGTTGTTGGTTTTCTGCCAAAAAAGAAAGATAGAAGGGGCGTTTGAAATGATGTGGAAAATGGGATCTTTGTGTGGTGGACTCGTCTGTTTCCGGCGGAGTTCCGGTGAGTTTTTCACGGAAAGAATAATGAACAATAAAAGAATTTCTTAAAGTAGCACGATCCAGACCTTCGTGATTGACACTCACACTAATCCTTCGGTGTTAGAACCGTGTCTATAACCCAACTAACCAAATTAACGAAACTAAAGCCTTTAAAGATACATAAGCACGTTTAAATGTTTAAAGGAAAAAAAATAGGGAGTTCCCATAAACTCCGAAATTCTAACAAACAAATGCGAATATAATGCCTAGAACCTGAAAGTTAATGTTCCAAAACATCTACTAACGACAAGTCTAAGAAGATGGGTGCAACCCCAATCTAAACATAAGAATATCAAAAGTACTAGTCTATGTTTGAATTGAAATGGACTAAAAAAAACGAGAACTCATGTTAGCATGGAAGAACTGGCTCACCCTTGAATTCAATCTCAATCACTGATCTCTTAAACGAGGTCTGTCACTAGCCGGGTGAAGATACCCTATACTCAACAAAAAAAGAGCAAATGCAATATCAGTACACAACCATAGTGTACTAGTAGGATCACGCGACTCTTTCAATAAGTGAACCATAAACAAGTAATCACAACATAATAAAATAGGCATATACCGAAGATATATAATATCAGTCATCATTTCAGTATCAATGTAAAATTCCACATTCTCAATAATACATCTATATTACAAGTCAATGATCCTCTTATGGAACCCATACCCAAACTGTTAGTGTGCCGGATCGTGACACTTGTTCCAAGTTAGCATGTCAGATCGTGACACCCGTTCCAAGTTAGTGTGTCGGATCGTGACACTCGTTCCAATATGTATGTCGATACATGAAATCTGACCCCAGTTAGTATGTTGGAACGTGACACCTGTTCCATTCAACATGCCACAATCACAATCACAAGGTACATTCTCCAAATCATACAATCAAGTATTGATTCATGGCATACAATCATTCATTCATACTCATTTATGATTACTGTGATCAATAGTGCAACATTTGTAGACATAGGTACATTATAATGAAGTAATTAGTAACAAACATCACACAAACATGAAATCACAACCATCACCTATCTCGAACAAACCTTGAACCCTCTTAAGAAACTTGATTCTTCCCTTTAGAGATTCTTTCCGCTTGTTCTTTATCTACAAACAATCAATGTAACACGAGGATCAATAAATGAGGCCTAATTACCCAATTTACAATAAAAAATGTCAACCCTAGGCCAAACCCATGATCCTTAGGTGCAGCTAGGGCAATTCCCACCATCCAAACAAGTTCAAAACCCTCCCCCAACAATATATGATCAAGATTCTAAGTTCAACGGATCAAAAAAAGGATTAGGGGGAGTACAATCCTTCCCTTTTGTAACACCCCGTATCCAAAAATAGAGATTTCAGATTTCTGGTGTTACAGGTGGCACTTACGGACACCATCCACGGACCGTAGATGGACTCACGGTCCGTCCTGTAGGTCCATGGTTCGTGACAGAAAAATTCCCCAGAACTCAGTCAGAAAATTTGGCTAAGTCCCGACTCACGGACAGACCCACGGTCCATAGATCAGACAACGGTCCGTGGTCTATGTCCGTGGATCGACACTTCCCTTACCCAGCCTCTGACACAAATTACGGTCGACCAGCACGGATCGTCATTCGATCCACGGTCTGTAGGTCTGACCGTAGATGAGGGTCAGCAGCCAGTTAGTTGAAAAATATTGATGGGTCAACTTCAGATGGTCATACCTCTTAGCACAAAATGAAATATGTGTACCATGACCTATGGTTAGATAGATAATTGAATTATCTTTCCAACGCCACCGAGTTTGCTAAATTTCAACCTCTGAGTAAAATGTTATGCTCATTTTAGTGAAGCCCTATCAAGCAGACTCGATTGACGGACCCAATCTACGGACCGTTGATTGAATGACGGCCCGTCAGTCCAATCCGTCGATCACTCCGACAGCAGTTAAGTCAGGGGTCTTTTGGTATTTTCCTATTTCATTTAACCCCTAAGATACGTCGTTTAAACCCTAAATCATGAGGTTTTAGTCAGTTGAAGCCTAGAAACATAACTAGAACTTACCTTAGTCAAAACATTAAATCAAAACTTAGAAAATTAGAATCAAGAGAGGAGAAAAAGGTCAAGAACCCTAGTTCAAGAACGCAGCAAGGTTCCATCAGTTCCAGCCCCGAAATCAAAAGACTTCTCCGTGGAATTCGTCACCAGGTATGTGGGATTTCACTAGTGGGTTCCTTTCACCCATTAGGTCTCTAGAATTCAGTCAGATTCTTGACTCCATGATTATGAATAGACCTAGGGTTTCTAGAATTTCAACAGATCATCATGAATTAGTTATTTAAATGTTCCAAATCAGATTATCATGTTATTGCTCAGTTTCTTACATAAATTTCAGAACCCTAGCTATGTATTTCATTAGTTCTTGAATTACACATGCTAGGCCAGATATTTCAGTTATTCAGATATATATGCTCCAGTTTTATGCCACATTATCAGTATATTTCAGCATAAACCCTATTTTGAGTTATAAATCATGAGAAGCTTTTTTTAAGACAACACTTGAGTTTTAAACTGAGTTTTTGAGAAAGTTAAGATAAGTTTTGAGAAAGAGCTTCTAAAATATGATTAGTATGACAATTGAGTAGGTCATCAATGTATGAATAGTATGGTATCTAGATATACCATCAATGTTTATGCAGTATGACTTCCCAAGTCATCAATGATCATAGTATAATATGATGTTGAATTGTTTACCAAAAAGGGGTTATCAAGTATGAGTATCTACATGTCAGTATTTCGAGTTATTCAGTATTTCAGTCATAATATATTCAGTTATACATGCCTCAGTTTATGAATGCATCATTATCAGATTAATTGTTGCATTCTCATTTTGCATGTTCAGTTTTTAGCTATCCAGTATTTATAGAAATTCAGTCATAACCAGTTAACCACTTAATTCATTGGGAGTAGCATAATACCGAGTTGGACTGGGGTTCAGCTTACTCATATAGTCCCAGAAGTACGAGCCACGTAGGTGTAAGTCCCCTCTGTGGGCAACATCAGTTTAATGATCACGCCAACATGCCTCCATACCTCTGGCAGGGTATATTGGGTCCTCTCGATGGGGCGTATACATCGGACTCCACATTTAGCTCATGTGGTTTCATGTCGGTTATTAGTAGCTCCCACAGTTCAGTCAGACTCTTTTGCATTGGCTATATTTCAGTACAGTCAGTATTCAGTCTCAGCATGTTATAAATTTGGTCATTGCATCAGTTAGCTCAGTATTCAGTATTTCAGTATCTATATCATGTTCAGATGATTTCATTGCTTTATTGCTTTGTTCAGTTATATGTTATTTCAGCTTTACTCAATCCTGCATGCTCAGTACCTCTCAAGTACTGACGCATACGTGCGCTACATCTTCTCGTGATGTAGGTTTAGGTTCTCAGCATCCAGATCACTCTTAGATCGATTCCCGATCTTCAGTTCAGTAGCATCAGTGGTGAGTTCTCATTCTTCAAGGAATAGTGACATGTTTATCCTTACTGCTTTTATTCTTTAGTTTCAGTTTTGCTACATCTAGTTGGGGCATGTCCCAACATTTCTAGTCAATTTATAGGCTTATTTCAGACATAGTTAGATTCAGCTTAGTATTGAGTTAATATCTTCCTTGTATTAAACTCATCAGTTTTCATATATCTCAGTTATAGTATATGGGTATTCCCCATTTTTTTCATTTTATTTATGATTTAGCTTTCGCATCAGTTTATTTTCTTTAGTATGATGATCATGCCAGCAGGGTTAGCTTGGGATCACTTGTGGTCCTAGGTCCCGTGTCCGCGTCTCGGGGGTAGCTCGGGGCATGTCAAACTTGGTATCAGAGCATTAGGTTTTTGTGTCCTAGGATGTCTGAAAACCAGAACTAAGTAGAGTCCTTTTCATGGGTGTGAAGTGCACCACATCTAATGAGAGGGAGGCTATAAAGTGATTTTAGGAAAACTTCACTTTCTTGTTACTCTTATCGTGCGTAAGGTATGATCTAATTTCATTCTAACTCGACGTTCTACGTTTCAGTGATCATGCCTCTCCGTAGAGCTAGCACTAGGAATGCGAATTCCAGGAATGCTAATGCAGTTCCTCTAGTCCCAGATCAGGGAGTTTCGAATGCAGAGTTTCAGAACGCTATTCTACTTTGGCTCAAAGTAACAATAATCAGAACAATCAGCAGGTTGAGGGAGATAAGCTTAGGGAAATCGCTAAGTTAAACAAGAAAGCTAGAACAGGGAACTATGAGTACTCTTAACAGAAATCGGGTGGTGGAAATCACTCACAGTTTCGACGAGATCAGAATAGTAGGGCACCAGGCTCTAAGTCTCAGGGAAGTGTTTCAGGAAATAAGACCTACCCAACTTGTCCAAAGTGTGGTAAGAACCCTCCAGGCGAGTGTCTTGCAGGCAATGAAGAATGTTTTGGGTGTGGTCAGTCTGGTCATAGGGTGAAGAATTGCCTTTTTGCCAGGAAGAGGAAAAAAGGTAACAATGCTACGGCTCAGTCTACAGCTCCAACGGTACCGGCAGATCGCCCAACTCAGCAGGGTGTGTCATCTTGTACAGGTGGCAGTCAATGCCTAGGCAGGTTTTATGCTCTCCAGGCTCACCAGGACCAGGAAGATTCTCCTGATGTTATCACTGGTACCTTTCGAGTCCTTCTTTAGATATTTTGTAGTGTTAGATCCAAGGGGTACTCTTACCTTTGTAACTCTCTTTATAGCAGTAATCTTAGGAGTTAGTCTAGAAACTCTTTCAGAACCCTTCTCATTCTCTATTCCAGTCGGTGACGCAGTTATAGCTAGACGGGTATACAGAAACTGCCCTATCTCAGTCTCTCAGAAAGTCACCTCAGCAGATCTTGTATAGTTAGAAATGGTAGATTTTGATATAATTCTAGGCATGGATTGTTTTCAGTTCTGTCATGCCTCAGTCAATTGTATAATTCGGGTTATTCAGTTCCAATTTCCAAACGAGCCAGTCTTAGAATAGAAGGGTAGTATCTTAGTGCGTATATATCGATTATCTCTTACCTTAAGGACAGAAAGAGGTGAATTTAGAGGGTGGTGTAGCACATATCGAGGAAAAAATAAATGAAGTAGAAAAAGATGTGCATCGTCTTGCTCTCTTAGGAGTTAGTATTACTAGAACATCAGATGGCGATGTGATAGTCCAGAATAGATCAGAATCTTCTTTGGTAGTGGAAGTTAAGGAAAAGCAAGATAGCGATCCGGTATTGCTCGAACTCAAGGGTGCAGTCCATAAACAGAGGGTTGAGGTTTTCTCCCAAGGGGGAGATGGTTTGCTTCGCTACCAGGGTTGATTATGTGTTCCTAATGTGGGAGAGTAGAGACAACATATTATTGCACAGGCCCATAACTCCAGACATTCTACTCATCGAGGTTCCACTAAGACGTACCGCGATCTGCGGGAATTCTATTGGTGGAATGGTATGAAAAGAGATATAGCAGATTTTGTGGCTAAGTGCCCCAATTGCCAGCAAGACAAGGTAGAACATCAGAAACCAGGAGGTATGACTCAAGAGATTGACATTCCTACTTGGAAGTGGGAAATGATCAACACGGACTTCATCACAGGTTTACCTCGTACTGGCAGACACCATGACTCCATTTGGGTGATTGTTGATAGGGTTACTAAGCCTTCTCGCTTTTAGGCGGTCAAGACTACAGATTCGGCGGAGGATTACGCCAAGCTTTACATTAATGAGATTGTGAGGTTGCATGGAGTTCCTTTGTCTATCATCTCAGATAGAGGTCCTCAGTTTACATATCATTTCTGGAAGTCATTTCAGAAAGGTCTTGGTACTCAGGTTAATCTTAGCACAACATTTCATCCGAAGACGGATGGTAAGGCAGAGCGTACCATTCATACCTTAGAGGACATGTTGAGAATTTGTGTGATCGACTTCAAGGGTAGTTGGGATGATCACCTTCCTTTGATTGAGTTCACCTACAACAATAGTTACCATTCCAGCATTCAGATGGCCCCTTATGAGGCATTGTATGGGCGTAGATGTAGATCTCCAGTTGGTTGGTTTGAAGTAGGTGAAGCATCCTTGATAGGACCAGATTCGTTCCTTGTTGCTATGGAAAAAGTGAAACTCATTAGAGAGAGACTTAAGACTGCTCAGAGTCGCCAGAAGTCTTATGCAGATGTGAGAAGAAGGGAACTAGAGTTCCAAGTTGATGATTGGGATTTCCTGAAAGTGTCACCCATGAAGGGGGTGACGAGATTTGGTAAGAAAGGGAAGCTCAGTCCCAGATATGTAGGCCCTTATCGGATCTTTAAAAGGATTGGTAAAGTGACTTATGAGTTAGAGTTGCCAGCAGACTTAGCAGCAGTACATCCAGTCTTTCACATTTCTCTTTTGAAGAAGTATGTGGGTGATCCAACATCCATAGTACCATTAGAGAGTGTGGCCGTGAAAGATAGCCTTCAGTATGAGGATGTACCAGATGAGATTCTCGATCGTCAGGTTAGAAGGTTTAGGAATAAAGAAGTCACTTCAGTCAAGGTTTTGTAGAGGAGTCAGTCCGTAGAGGGAGCTACTTGGGAAGCAGAAGCAGCCATGAAGTCCAAGTATCGTCACCTCTTTCCTTCCGATTCCATTCCAGCTTAAGGTAATAGTTCCGCTTCAGTTTTTCTGTCATTCAGGCGAAAATTCAGTCTTAGAATCATGTCCCTTCAGTTTGTACTTGCATTTTCAGCGTATTTGCATGTTCTTGGAACTCAGTTCAGTTAGAATTTCAGTTCTCAGTGTTTAGTGGTAGGGATTGTAGCCCTCTCCCTCTATTTCAGCTAGATTAGTCTTCATTCGAGAATGAATGGTCCTAATGGGGAGATAATGTAACACCCCGTATCCAAAAATAGAGATTTTAGATTTCTGGTGTTATCGGTGGCACTCACGGACACCATCCATGGACCGTAGATGGACTCACGGTCCGTACTCAAGGTCCTTGGTTCGTGACAGAAAAATTCCACAGAAATCAGTCTGAAAATTTGGCTAAGTCCCGACTCACGGACAGACCCACGGTCCGTAGATCAGACCACGGTCCGTGGTCTATGTCCGTGGATCGACACTTCCCTTACCCAGCCTCTGACACAAATTACGGTCGACCAGCACAGATCGTCATTCGATCCACAGTCTGTAGGTCTGACCGTAGATGAGGGTCAGCAGCCAGTTAGCTGAAAAATATTGATGGGTCAACTTTAAATGGTCATACCTCTTAGCACAAAATGAATTATGTGTACCATTACCTATGGATAGATAGATAATTGAATTATCTTTCCAACGCTACCAGGTTTGCTAAATTTTAACCTCCTAGTAATATGTTATGCTCATTTTAGTGAAGCCCTGTCAGGCAGACTCGATCGACGGACCCAATCTACGGACCGCCAATTGAATGACGGCCCGTCAGTCCAATCCGTCGATCACTCCGACAACAGTTAAGTCAGGGGTCTTTTGGCCTTTTCCTATTTCGTTTAACCCCTAAGATACGTCGTTTAAACCCTAAATCATGAGGTTTTAGTCAGTTTAAGCCTAGAAACATAACTAGAACTTACCTTAGTCAAAACATTTAATCAAAACTTAGAAAATTAGAATCAAGAGATGAGAAAAAGGTCAAGAACCCTAGTTCAAGAACACAGCAAGGTTCCATCAGTTCCAGCCCCGAAATCGAAAGATTTCTCCGTGGAATTCGTCACCAGGTATGTGGGATTTCACTCGGTTATTAGTAGCTCCCACAGTTCAGTCAGACTCTTTTGCATTTACTATATTTCAGTACAGTCAGTATTCAGTCTCAGCATGTTATAAATTTGGTAATTGCATCAGTTAGCTCAGTATTCAGTATTTCAGTATCTATATCATGTTCAGATGATTTCATTGCTTTATTGCTTTGTTCAGTTATACGTTATTTCGGCTTTACGCTATCCTGCATGCTCAATAACTCTCAGGTACTAACGCATACGTGCGCTACATCTTCTCGTGATGTAGGTTCAGGTTCTCAGCATCCAGATCACTCTTAGATCGATTCCTGATCTTCAGTTCAGCAGCATCAGTGGTGAGTCCTCATTCTTCGAGGACTAGTGATATGTTTATCCTTACTGCTTTTAGTCTTTAGTTTCAGTTTTGCTACATCTAGTTGGGGCATGTCCCAACATTTCTCGTCAGTTTAGAGGCTTATTTCAGACATAGTTAGATTCAGCTTAGTGTTGAGTTAATATCTTCCTTGTATTAAACTGATCAGTTTTCATATATCTTTGTTATAGTATATGGGTATTCCCCATTTTTTTCATTTTATTTATGATTTAGCTTCCGCATCAGTTTATTTTCATTAGTATGCTGATGATCATGCCAGTAGGGTTAGCTTGGGATCACTTGTGGTCCTAGGTCCCGTGTCCGCGTCTCGGGTGTATCTCGGGGGTGACAAACTTGGTATCAGAGCATTAGGTTTTTGTGTCCTAGGATGTCTGAAAAGTCGAACTAAGTAGAGTCCTTTTCATGGGTGTGAAGATTACCACATCTAATGAGAGGGAGGCTACAAAGTGATTTTAGGAAAACTTCATTTTCTTGTTACTCTTATCATGCATAAGGTATGATCTAATTCCATTCTAACTCGATGTTCTATGTTTCAGTGATCATGCCTCCCCGTAGAGCTAGCTCTAGGAATGCGAATTCCAGGACTGCTAATGCAGTTCCTCTAGTCCCAGATCAAGGAGTTTAGAATGCAGAGTTTCAGAACGCTATTCAAATTTTGGCTCAAAGTAAGAATAATCAAAACAATCAGCAGGTTGAGGGAGATAAGCTTAGGGAAATCGATAAGGTAAACAAGAAAGCTAGAACAGGGAACTATGAGTACTCTTAACAGAAATCGGGTGGTGGAAATCACTCACAGTTTCGACGAGATCAGAATAGTAGGGCACTAGGCTCTAAGTCTCAGAGAAGTGTTTCAGGAAATAGGACCTACCCAACTTGTCCAAAGTGGTAAGAACCATCCAAGCGAATGTCTTGCAGGCAATGAAGGATGTTTTGGGTGTGGTCAGTCTGGTCATAGGGTGAAGAATTGCCTTTTTGCCAGGAAGAGGAAAATAGGTAATAATATTAGGGCTCAGTCTACAGGTCCAACAGTACCGGCAGGTCGCCCAACTCAGCAGGGTGTGTCATCTTGTACAGGTGGCAGTCAATGCCAAGGCAGGTTTTATGCTCTCCAGGCTCACCAGGACTAGGAAGATTCTCCTGATGTTATCACTGGTACGTTTCGAGTCTTTCTTTAGATATTTTGTAGTGTTAGATCCAAGGGGTACTCTTACCTTTGTAACTCTCTTTATAGTAGTAATCTTAGGAGTTAGTCTAGAAACTCTTTCAGAACTCTTCTCATTCTCTATTTCAGTCGGTGACCCATTTATAGCTAGACGGGTATACAGAAACTGCCCTATCTCAGTCTCTCAGAAAGTCACCTCAGCAGATCTTGTATAGTTAGAAATGGTAGATTTTGATATAATTCTAGGCATGGATTGTTTTCAGTTCTGTCATGCCTCAGTCAATTGTATAATTCGGGTTGTTCAGTTCCAATTTCCAAACGAGCCAGTCTTAGAATAGAAGGGTAGTATCTTAGTGCGTATATATCGATTATCTCTTACCTTAAGGACAGAAAGAGGTGAATTTAGAGGGTGGTGTAGCACATATCGAGGAAAAAATAAATGAAGTAGAAAAAGATGTGCATCGTCTTGCTCTCTTAGGAGTTAGTATTACTAGAACATCAGATGGCGATGTGATAGTCCAGAATAGATCAGAATCTTCTTTGGTAGTGGAAGTTAAGGAAAAGCAAGATAGCGATCCGGTATTGCTCGAACTCAAGGGTGCAGTCCATAAACAGAGAGTTGAGGTTTTCTCCCAAGGGGGAGATGGTTTGCTTCACTACCAGGGTCGATTATGTGTTCCTAATGTGGGAGAGTAGAGACAACATATTATTGCACAGGCCCATAACTCCAGACATTCTATTCATCGAGGTGCCACTAAGACGTACCGTGATCTGCGGGAAGTCTATTGGTGGAATGGTATGAAAAGAGATATAGCAGATTTTGTGGCTAAGTGCCCCAATTTCCAGCAAGACAAGGTAGAACATCAGAAACCAGGAGGTATGACTCAAGAGATTGACATTCCTACTTGGAAGTGGGAAGTGATCAACATGGACTTCATCACAGGTTTACCTCGTACTGGCAGACACCATGACTCCATTTGGGTGATTGTTGATAAGGTTACTAAGTCTTCTCGCTTTTAGGCGGTCAAGACTACAGATTCGGCGGAGGATTATGCCAAGCTTTACATTAATGAGATTGTGAGGTTGCATGGAGTTCCTTTGTCTATCATCTCAGATAGAGGTCCTCAGTTTACATCTCATTTCTGGAATTCATTTCAGAAAGGTCTTCGTACTAAGGTTAATCTTAGCACAACATTTCATCCGCAGACGGATGGTAAGGCAGAGCATACCATTCAGACCTTAGAGGACATGTTAAGAATTTGTGTGATCGACTTCAATGGTAGTTGGGATTATCACCTTCCTTTGATTGAGTTCGCCTACAACAATAGTTACCATTCCAGCATTCAGATGGCCCCTTATGAGGCATTGTATGGGCGTAGATGTAGATCTCCAGTTGGTTGGTTTGAAGTAGGTGAAGCTGCCTTGATAGGACCAGATTCGTTCCTTGATGCTATGGAAAAAGTGCAACTCATTAGAGAGAGACTTAAGACTGCTCAGAGTCGCCAGAAGTCTTATGCAGATGTGAGAAGAAGGGCACTAGAGTTCCAAGTTGATGATTGGGTTTTCCTGAAAGTGTCACCCATGAAGGGGGTGACGAGATTTGGCAAGAAAGGGAAGCTCAGTCCCAGATATGTAGGCCCTTATCGGATCTTTAAAAGGATTGGTAAAGTGACTTATGAGTTAGAGTTTCCAGCAGACTTAGCAGCAGTACATCCAGTCTTTCGCATTTCTCTTTTGAAGAAGTGTATGAGTGATCCAACATCCATAGTACCATTAGAGAGTGTGGCCGTGAAAGATACCCTTCAATATAAGGATGTACCAGTTGAGATTCTCGATCGTCAGGTTAGAAGGTTGAGGAATAAAGAAGTCACTTTAGTCAAGGTTTTGTGGAGGAGTCAGTCCGTAGAGGGAGCTATACTTGGGAAGCAGAAGCAGCCATGAAGTCCAAGTATCCTCACCTCTTTCCTTCCAATTCCATTCCAGCATGAGGTAATAGTTCCTCTTCAGTTTTTCTGTCATTCATGCGAAAATTCAGTCTTAGAATCATGTTCCTTCAGTTTGTACTTGCATTTTCAGCTTATTTGCATGTTCTTGGAACCCAGTTCAGTTAGAAATTCAGTTCTCAGTGTT
This sequence comes from Solanum verrucosum, assembly GCF_900185275.1. Classification (NCBI taxonomy): domain Eukaryota; kingdom Viridiplantae; phylum Streptophyta; class Magnoliopsida; order Solanales; family Solanaceae; genus Solanum; species Solanum verrucosum. Next base: position 401,685 of record NW_026020056.1, read on the forward strand.
TAGTGGTAGGGATTGCAGCCCTCTCCTTCTATTACAGCTAGATTAGTCTTAATTCGAGGACGAATGGTCCCAATGGGGAGATAATGTAACACCCCGTATCCAAAAATAGAGATTTCAGATTTCTGGTGTTAGAGGTGGCACTCACTGACACCATCCATGTACCGTAGATGGACTCACGGTCCGTACTGTAGGTCCTTGGTTCGTCACAGAAAAATTCCGCAAAAATCAGTCGGAAAATTTTCCTAAGTCCCGACTGACGGACAGACCCACGGTCCGTAGATCAGACCACGGTCCGTGGTCTATGTCCGTGGATCGACACTTCCCTTACCCAGCCTCTTACACAAATTACGGTCGACAAGCACGGATCGTCATTCGATCCACGGTCTGTAGGTCTGACCGTAGATGAGGGTCAGCAGCCAGTTAGCTGAAAAATATTGATGGGTCAACTGTAGATGGTCATACCTCTTAGCAGAAAATTAATTATGTGTACCATTACCTATGGATAGATAGATAATTGAATTATCTTTCCAACGCTACCAAGTTTGCTAAATTTTATCCTCCTAGTAAAATGTTATGCTCATTTTAGTGAAGCCCTGTCAGGCAGACTCGATCGACGGACCCAATCTACGGACCGTCGAGTGAATGACGGCCCGTCAGTCCAATCCGTCGATCACTCCGACAGCAGTTAAGTCAGGGGTCTTTTGGCCTTTTCCTATTTCATTTAACCCCTAAGATAGGTCGTTTAAACCCTAAATCATGAGGTTTTAGTCAGTTTAAGCCTAGAAACATAACTAGAACTTACCTTAGTCAAAACATTTAATCAAAACATAGAAAATTATAATCAAGAGAGGAGAAAAAGATCAAGAACCCTAGTTCAAGAACGCAGCAAGGTTCCATCAGTTCCAGCCCCGAAATCAAAATATTTCTCCGTGGAATTCGTCACCAGGTATGTGGGATTTCACTAGTGGGTTCCTTTCGCCCATTTGGTCCCTAGAATTCACTCAGATTCTTGACTCCATGATTATGAACAGACCTAGGGTTTCTAGAATTTCAACAGATCATCATGAATTAGTTATTTAAATGTTCCAAATCAGATTATCATGTTATTGTTCAGATTCTTACATAAATTTTAGAACCCTAGCTATGTATTTCATTAGTTCTTGAATTACACATGCTAGGCCAGATATTTCAGTTATTCAGATATACATGCTCCAGTTTTATGCCACATTATCAGTATATTTCAGCATAAACCCTATTTTGAGTTATAAATTATGAGAAGCTTTTCTTTAAGACAACACTTGAGTTTTAAACTGAGGTTTTGAGAAAGTTAAGATAAGTTTTGAGAAAGATCTTCTAAAACATGATTAGTATGACAATTGAGTAGGTCATCAATGTATGAATAGTATGGTATCTAGATATACCATCAATATTTATGCAGTATGACTTCCCAAGTCATCAATGATCATAGTATAATATGATGTTGAATTGTGTTCAAAAAAGGGGTTTTCAAGTATGAGTATCTACATGTCAGTATTTTGAGTTATTCTGTATTTCAGTCATAATATATTCAGTTATACATGCCTCAGTTTATGAATGCATCATTATCAGATTAATTGTTGCATTCTCATTTTGCATGTTCAGTTTCGAGCTATTCAGTATTTACAGAAATTAAGTCATAACCAGTTAACCACTTAATTCATTGGGGTAGCATAATACCGAGTTGGACTAGGGTTCAGCGTACCCATATAGTCCCAGAACTACGAGCCACGAAGGTGTAAGTCCCCTCTGTGGGCAATATCAGTTTAGTGATCACGCCAGCATGCCTCTATACCTCTGGCATGGTATATTGGGTCCTCTCGATGGGCGTATACATCGGACTCCACATTTAGCTCATGTGGTTTTATGTCGGTTATTAGTAGCTCCCACAGTTCAGTCAGACTCTTTTGCATTGACTATATTTCAGTATAGTCAGTATTCAGTCTTAGCATGTTATAAATTGGGTCATTGCATCAGTTAGCTCAGTATTCAGTATTTCAGTATCTATATCATGTTCAGATGATTTCATTGCTTTATTGCTTTGTTCAGTTATACGTTATTTCAGCTTTACTCTATCCTGCAAGCTCAGTAACTCTCAAATACTGACGCATACGTGCGCTACATCTTCTCGTGATGTAGGTTCAGGTTCTCAGCATCCAGATCACTCTTAGATCGATTCCCGATCTTCAGTTCAGCAGCATCAGTGGTGAGTCCTCATTCTTCGAGGACTAGTGATATGTTTATCCTTACTGCTTTTAGTCTTTAGTTTCAGTTTTGCTACATCTAGTTGGGGCATGTCCCAACATTTCTCGTCAGTTTAGAGGCTTATTTTAGACATAGTTAGATTCAGCTTAGTGTTGAGTTAATATCTTCCTTGTATTAAACTGATCAGTTTTCATATATCTCAGTTATAGTATATGGGTATTCCCCATTTTTTTCATTTTATTTATGATTTAGCTTCCGCATCAGTTTATTTTCATTAGTATGCTGATGATCATGCCAGTAGGGTTAGCTTGGGATCACTTGTGGTCCTAGGTCCCGTGTCCGTGTCTCGGGGGTAGCTCGGGGCATGACAAACTTGGTATCAGAGCATTAGTTTTTTGTGTCCTAGGATGTCTGAAAAGCCGAACTAAGTAGAGTCCTTTTCATGGGTGTGAAGTGCACCACATCTAATGAGAGGGAGGATACAAAGTGATTTTAGGAAAACTTCACTTTCTTGTTACTCTTATCGTGCATAAGGTATGATCTAATTCCACACTAACTAGATGTTCTACGTTTCAGTGATCATGCATCCCCGTAGAGCTAGCACTAGGAATGCGAATTCCAGGAATGCTAATGCAGTTCCTCTAGTCCCAGATCAAGGAGTTTAGAATGCAGAGTTTCAGAACGCTATTCAACTTTTGGCTCAAAGTAAGAATAATCAAAACAATCAGCAGGTTGATGGAGATAAGCTTAGGGAAATCGATAAGGTAAACAAGAAAGCTAGAACAGGGAACTATGAGTACTCTTAACAGAAATCGGGTGGTGGAAATCACTCACAGTTTCAACGAGATCGGAATAGTAGGGCACCAGGCTCTAAGTGTCAGGGAAGTGTTTCAGGAAATAAGACCTACCCAACTTGTCCAAAGTGTGGTAAGAACCATCCAGGCGAGTGTCTTGCAGGCAATGAAGGATGTTTTGGGTGTGGTCAGTCTGGTCATAGGGTGAAGAATTGCCCTTTTGCCAGGAAGAGGCAAAAAGGTAATAATACTAGCGCTGCGTCTACAACTCTAACAGTACCGGCAGGTCGCCCAACTCAGCAGGGTGTGTCATCTTGTACAGGTGGCAGTCAATGCCAAGGCAGGTTTTATGCTCTCCAGGCTCACCAGGACCAGGAAGATTCTCCTGATGTTATCACTGGTACGTTTCGAGTCTTTCTTTTGATATTTTGTAGTGTTAGATCCAAGGGGTACTCTTACCTTTGTAACTCTCTTTATAGCAATAATCTTAGGAGTTAGTCTAGAAACTCTTTCAAAACTCTTCTCATTCTCTATTCCAGTCGGTGACCCAGTTATAGCTAGACGGGTATACAAAAACTGCCCTATCTCAGTCTCTCAGAAAGTCACCTCAGCAGATCTTGTAGAGTTAGAAATCGTAGATTTTGATATAATTCTAGGCATGGATTGGTTTTAGTTCTGTCATGCCTCAGTTAATTGTAGAATTCGGGTTGTTCAGTTCCAATTTCCAAACGAGCCAGTCTTAGAATAGAAGGGTAGTATCTTAGTGCCTATATATCGATTATCTCTTACCTTAAGGCCAGAAAGAGGTGAATCTAGAGGGTGGTGTAGCATATATTGAAGAAAAAGGGAATGAAGTAGAAAAAGATGTGCTTCGTCTTACTCTCTTAGGAGTTAGTATTACTAGCACATCAGATGGCGGTGTGATAGTCCAGAATAGATCAGAATCTTCTGCGGTAGTGGGAGTTAAGGAAAAGCAAGACTGCGATCTGGTATTGTTCGAACTCAAGGGTGCAGTCCATCAACAGAGAGCTGAGGTTTTCTCCCAAGGGGGAGATGGTTTTCTTCGCTACCAGGGTCGATTATGTGTTCCTAATGTGGGAGAGTAGAGACAACATAATATTGCACAGGCCCATAACTCCAGACATTCTATTCATCCAGGTGCCACTAAGACGTACCGCGATCTGCGGGAAGTCTATTGATGGAATGGTATAAAAAGAGATATAGCAGATTTTGTGGCTAAGTGCCCCAATTGCCAGGAAGACAAGGTAGAACATCAGAAACCAGGAGGTATGACTCAAGAGATTGACATTCCTAGTTGGAAATGGTAAGTGATCAACATGGACTTCATCACAGGTTTACCTCGTACTGGCAGACACCATGACTCCATTTGGGTGATTGTTGATAGGGTTACTAAGTCTTCTCGCTTTTTGGCGGTCAACACTACAGATTCGGCGGAGGATTACGCCAAGCTTTACATTAATGAGATTGTGAGGTTGCATGGAGTTCCTTTTTCTATCATCTCAGATAGAGGTCCTTAGTTTACATCTCATTTATGAAAGTCATTTGAGAAAGGTCTTGGTACTAGGGTTAATCTTAGCACGTCATCCGCAGACGGATGGTCAGGCAGAGCGTACCATTCAGACATTAGAGGACATTTTGAGAGCTTGGGTGATCGACTTCAAGGGTAGTTGGGATGATCACCTTCCTCTGATTGAGTTCACCCACAACAATAGTTACCATTCCACCATTCAGATGGCCCCTTATGAGGCATTGTATGGGCGTAGATGTAGATGTCCAGTTGGTTGGTTTGAGGAACATGAAGCAGCCTTGATAGGACCAGATTCGTTCCTTGATGCTATGGAAAAAGTGCAACTCATTAGAGAGAGACTTAAGACTGCTCAGAGTCGCCAGAAGTCTTATGCAGATGTGAGAAGAAGGGAACTAGAGTTCCAAGTTGATGATTGGGTTTTCCTGAAAGTGTCACCCATGAAGGGGGTGATGAGATTTGGCAAGAAAATGAAGCTCAGTCCCAGATATATAGGCCCTTACCGGATCTTTAAAAGGATTGGTAAAGTGGCTTATGAGTTAGAGTTGCCAGCAGACTTAGCAGCAGTACATCCAGTCTTTCACATTTCTCTTTTCAAGAAGTGTGTGGGTGATCCAGCATCCATAGTACCATTAGAGAGTGTGGCCGTAAAACATAGCCTTCAATATGAGGATGTACCAGTTGAGATTCTCGATCGTCAGTTTAGAAGATTGAGGAATAAAGAAGTCACTTCAGTCAAGGTTTTGTGGAGGAGTCAGTCCCTAGAGGGAGCTACTTGGGAAGCAGAAGCAGCCACGAAGTCAAAGTATCCTCACCTCTTTCCTTCCGATTCCATTCCAGCTTGAGGTAATAGTTCCTCTTCAGTTTTTTGTCATTCATGCGAAAATTCAGTCCTAGAATCATGTTCCTTCAGTTTGTACTTGCATTTTCAGCGTATTTGCATGTTCTTAGAACTCAGTTCAGTTAGAAATTCAGTTCTCAGTGTTTAGTGGTAAGGATTGCAGCCCTCTCCCTCTATTTCAGCTAGATTAGTCTTCATTCGAGGATGAATGGTCCCAATGGGGAGATAATGTAACACCCCGTATCCAAAAATAGAGATTTCAGATTTCTGGTGTTACAGGTGGCACTCACGGACACCATCCATGGACCGTAGATGGACTCACGGTCCGTCCTACAGGTCCGTGGTTCGTGACAGAAAAATTCCCCGAAACTCAGTCAGAAAATTTTGCTAAGTCCGGACTCACGAACAGACCCACGGTCCGTAGATCAAACCACGGTCTGTGGTCTATATCCGTGGATCGAGACTTCCCTTACACAGCCTCTGACACAAACTACAGTCGACCAGCACGGACTGTCATTCGATCAACGGTCTGTAGGTCTAACCGTAGATGAGGGTCAGCAGTAGTTAGCTGAAACAATATTGATGGGTCATCTTTAGATGGTCATACCTCTTAGCACAAAATGAATTATGTGTACCATGACCTATGGTTAAATAGAAAATTGAATTATCTTTCTAACGCCACTGAGTTTGCTAAATTTCAACCTCCGAGTAAAATGTTATGCTCATTTTAGTGAAGCCCTGTCAGGCAGACTAGATCGACGGACCCAATCTACAGACCGTCGATTGAATGACGGCCCGTAGTCCAATCCGTCGATCACTCCGACATCAGTTAAGTCAGGGGTCTTTTGGTCTTTTCCTATTTCATTTAACCCCTAAGATACGTCGTTTAAACCCTAAATCATGAGGTTTTAGTCAGTTTAAGCCTAGAAACATAACTAGAACTTACCTTAGTCAAAACATTTAATCAAAACTTAGAAAATTAGAATCAAGAGAGGAGAAAACTGTCAAGAACCCTAGTTCAAGAACGCAACAAGGTTCCATCAGTTCCAGCCCCAAAATCGAAAGATTTCTGCGTGGAATTCGTGACCAGGTATGTGGGATGTTCCTTTCGCCCATTAGGTCCCTAGAATTCAGTCGGATTCTTGACTCCATGATTATGAACAGACCTAGGGTTTCTAGAATTTCAGCAGATCATCATGAATTAGTTATTTAAATGCTCCAAATTAGATAATCATGTTATTGCTCAGTTTCTTACATAAATTTCAGAACCCTAGCTATGTATTTCATTAGTTCTTGAATTACACATGCTAGGCCAGATATTTAAGTTATTCAGATATACATGCTCCAGTTTTATGCCACATTATCAGTATATTTCAGCATAAACCCTATTTTGAGTTATAAATCATGAGAAGCTTTTCTTTAAGACAACACTTGAGTTTTAAACTGAGTTTTTGAGAAAGTTAAGATAAGTTTTGAGAAAGAGCTTCTAAAATATGATTAGTATGACAATTTAGTAGGTCATCAATGTATGAATAGTATGGTATCTAGATATCCCATCAATGTTTATGCAGTATGACTTCCCCAGTCATCAATGATCATAGTATAATATGATGTTGAATTGTTTTGAAAAAATGGGTTTTCAAGTATGAGTATCTACTTGTCAGTATTTTGAGTTATTCAGTATTTCATTCATAATATATTCAGTTATACATGCCTCAGTTTATGAATGCATCATTATCAGATTAATTGTTGCATTCTCATTTTGCATGTTCAGTTTTGAGCTATCTAGTATTTACAGAAATTCAGTCATAATCAGTTAACCACTTAATTCATTGGGAGTAGCATAATACCGAGTTGGACTAGGGTTCAGCGTACCCATATCGTCCCAGAACTACGAGCCACGTAGGTGTAAGTCCCCTCTGTGGGCAACATCAGTTTAGTGATCACGCCAGCATGCCTCCATACCTCTGGCAGGGTATATTGGGTCCTCTCGATGAGGCGTATACATCGGACTCCACATTTAGCTCATGTGGTTTTATGTCGGTTATTAGTAGCTCCCACAGTTCAGTCAGACTCTTTTGCATTGACCATATTTCAGTGCAGTCAGTATTCAGTCTCAGCATGTTATAAATTTGGTCATTGCATCAGTTAGCTCAGTATTCAATATTTCAGTATCTATATCATGTTCAGATGATTTCATTGTTTTATTTCTTTGTTCAGTTATATGTTATTTCAGCTTTACTCTATCCTTCATGTTCAGTACCTCTCAAGTACTGACGCATACGTGCGGTACATCTTCTCGTGATGTAGGTTCAGGTTCTCAGCATCCAGATCACGCTTAGATCGATTCTCGATCTTCAATTCAGCAGCATCAGTGGTGAGTCCTCATTTTTGGGATCACTTGTGGTCCTAGGTCCCGTGTCTGCGTCTCAAGGGTAGCTCGGGGCGTGACACCTTTAGCACCAAATTTAGTTGAAAACTATGAAGGAATTGCCTTTGCTCGTCTCCTAGCTCTCGTGAACGAAATTTGCAGAATAATTGCATTTTTTAGGTTTATTTCCAACTTAATTCGCGATTGGCTCACTATGGCGGGCCCTATCCCGCCACAACGTCCCTGCCCTGGCGGAAATAATCCCACCCTAGCGGCTAGAACGAAAACAGAGAGCTAAATTAGGATTTCAAATCCCCCATTTCACAACACACCTTCAACACATGACACTTAGAAGCTACACGTTCATTATAAGATCTGTTTCAGAAGTTCTACTCACCTGAATTTGATTTCGTAAAGTCTTACGGTTTCCTTAAGGTCTTTAGCTATCCACTCATGTGATCAAATTCTTAATTAGATCTCTCATTTTTTACCAGATTACCATAGTCTCTCCTGACTCCGATTTTGTCCAGATCTAGAATAGGCTAGGAATTTTTGAGTTACTACCAAAAAGGTTTTTGACCCAAAAATTTTCATCGATGGATATTCCATAAAGGTGAAAGCAAGTCGTTAAAACAGATACCAATTTACCCATCACACGTCTGCGAGTGATAAACTTAGGAAAAACAGGCTAAAGTAAGAGTGGAGTACTACCTGTATCATTGAACAACTGGGATAGTTGTCTCGGATGTCCTTCACGGTTTCCCAAGTAGCTTGCTCAATTGGACAATGCTTCCATTGATCTTGGACAAACTTAATCTTTTTGGTCCTCAACTTTCGGACATCAAGATCAAGAATTGCAACCGATTCCTTCTCATACTGGAGGTCTTTGTCTAACAACGTTGAGTCCCATTTTATGATGTAATTCCTATCACCATGATATCTCTTCAATATGGACAAATGAAATACCGAATTAACTCCCAATAGGCTAGTAAGCCAATCTATACGCCACTGGCCACACACAATTAGGAATCTCAAACGGACCAATGTATCGAGGACTAAGTTTTCCCTTCTTGCCAAATCTCATCACCCATTTCATGGGTGATACTTTAAGAAGAACTTTCTCACTAGTCTGAAATGCCATGTCTTTTACCTTATGGGATGCATACTTTTTCTATCTACTCTGGGCTGCTAAAACCTTAGCTTGGATGTTTTTTCCCTTATCCTGAGCATCCTTCACTAAATGAACACCCAAAGATTTCACATCTACAACATCAAACCATCCTATAGGTGATCCACATCCTATCCCATAGAAGGCCTCAAACGGTGCCGTATCTATGCTTGTGTTACACCTCGAGGCTACCCCCAAGACGATAACACAGGACCTAGGATCGTGAATGACCCCAAGCTAACAGTGCTGGCATATCATAAGTGATTTTCAATATAATAGACATATTGTACGGAAGCTAGAAACATATCATAAAGTCAAATGATGGGGAATACCCATCGTAAGTCTGAATATATTAAACTGAGTTTAATGACAACTGATATATCAAACTCAAACTAAAAATTGAATCTAAATTAGGTAGAAATGAAAACCTCTAAATGACTAGAGATGCTGAGACATGTCCTTAGTTAACTGTAGCAAAACTGAAACTAAAATACTGAAAATAAAAAGATAACATATCACTCATACTCGAAGAATGAGGACTCACCACTGATACTGCTGAACTGGAGATTGGGAACCGATCTATGCATGATCTGAATGTTGAGGACCTAAACATACATCACGAGAAGATGTAGTGCAGAGTATGCGTAAGTACTTGAAAGGTACTAAGCATGCAAGATATGATAATTTAGTTACAAGGTTAAAACTGACTAAAACGATGTAGTTTATGGGTTAAACGACGTAGTTTAGGGGTCCAATGCATAACAAAAGACCAAACGACCCCTGACTTAAAAGTTATCAGGGCCAACCGACGGACTGATCGACGGTACGTGAACTGACCCACGGTCCATCCTGTCAACCGTTGATTAGCTTCAGAGAATGGAAATATGGGGTCTTTGTCTTAAGACTAGGACCACGATCGAGGTCTACCCTACGGTCTGTGGGTCTGGCCATGGATTGTGCCTTAGAATATTCTATCTAGTTTTTTGGAGAGGGTTGCAGGTGGCCATCCACGGACCCCCACATACGGTCCGTGGCTCACCCTATGGTCCATGGGTGGTGCCCTTCGGTGGCACCTGCAACTCCTAAAATCTACTTTCTGGTCTTTCTAGGATACGAGGTGTTACATTATCTCTCCCTTGGGAACATTCGTCCCCAAATGAAGACTAAACTAACTAAAGATGGAGGGAAATAACTGCAAACCCTACCACTAAGTACTGGAAACTGAAATCTGACTAAACTAAGATGTAGGGAAAGAGCTCTAAACCCACACACTTATTTAACATTGAAATGTGAAAAATCGGATGTATTGCTGCTAGTTCTGCTGGCAACTCTAACTCATAAGCCACTTTACCAACTTTTTTCAAGATCTTGTAAGGGCCTAAATATCTAGGAATGAGCTTCCCTTTCTTGCGAAATCTCAGCACCCTTTTCATAGGTTAAACTTTTCGAAAAACTCAATCATCAATTTGGAACTCCAAGTCCCTTATCTTTTCATCTGTATAAGACTTTTGGTGGCTTTGGGCTGTCTTAAGTATATTTCTAATGAGCTGAACTTTTTCCATGGCATCATGAACTGAATCTGGTCCTATCAAGGCTGCGTCACCAACCTCAAACCAACCAATTGGATATCTACATCTACACCCATATAATGTCTCACAAGAGGCCATCTAATGGTAGCTATTATTGTAGGCGAACTATGTAAGAGGAAGGTAATCATCCCAACTACCCTTGAAGTTGATCACGCAAGCTCTAAACCTATCCTCTAAGGTCTTAATGGTACGCTCTGCCTGACCATCATTTTGTGGATGAAATGTTGTGCTAAGATTAACCTGAGTACCTAGACCTTTCTGAAATGACTTCCAGAAATGATATTTAAACGGAGGACCTATATCTGAGATAATAGACAAAGGAACCCCATTCAACCTAACTATAACATTAATGTAAAGCTTGGTGTAGTCCTCCACCGAATTTGTAGTGTTGACAGCCAAGAAATGAGCAGACTTAGTAACTCTGTCTACTATCACCCAAATGGAGTCATGCTGTCTATGAGTATGAGGTAAACCTGTAATGAAGTCCATGTTGTTCATTTCCCACTTCCATGTAGGAATATTAATCACTTGAGTCATAACTCTAGGTAATGAAGTCCTTCACTTGTTGACAATTAGGGCACTTAGCCACAAAATCCGCTATATCCCTTTTCATGCCATTCCACTAAAAGACTTCCCGCAGATCACGATACATCTTAGTGGTGCCTGCATTAATAGAATACCTAGAGTTATATGGGCTTCTGCAAGAATCTGTTGTCTCAACTCACCTACCTTAGGAACAAATAAACGACACTAATAGCGAAGCACACCATTTCCCCCTTGGGAGAAAACCTCAACTTTCTGCTGGTGAACTGCACCCTTAGTTGAAGCAATATAGGATCACTATCTTGATTTTCCTTAACCTCCACTACCAATGAAGGATTTGACCCATTCTGAACTGTTACACCACCATCTAATATGCTCATAAGGCGAACTCCCAAACGAGCAAACCTGTGAACACTTTTTGATAATTTTTTTCTTTCTTCCTCACCATGTGTTATACTACCCGTATATAGTCTACTAAGAGTATTTTCTACTACTTTGGCCTTACCAGGATGACAAAGCACATTCATATCATAGTCTTTAAGGAACTTAAGCCATCTCCTCTAGCGAAGATTCAACTCATTATGGGTGAACACATATTGAAGGCTCTTATGGTCTATAAACACATCTACGTGAACGCCATACAATAAATGTCTCCAACTCTTAAGGGCAAATACTACTAGTGCAAGCTCGAGATCATGAGTCGGATAATTCTTCTTATGCACCTTAAGTTGTCTAGAAGAATAAGTTATAACCTTACATCACTGCATCAACACACAACCTAGGCCGACTCTAGATGCATCACAATAGATCAAATAACCGTCTGAACTCTCTGCTAGATTCAAAACAGGAGTTCTAGTCAACCTAGTTTACAGTTCTGAGAAGCTCTTCTAACAATCATATGACCACTGGAACTTAGCCTTTTTATGAGTCAACTTAGTCAATGGAGAAGCTATGGATGAAAATCCTTCCACGAACCTTCTGCAATAACCAGCCAAACCCAATAAACTTCTGACATATTTAGGACAGGTAGGTCTAGGCCATTGTTTCATTTCTTCTATTTTCTGAGAATCCATTTGGATCCCTTTGCTAGATACTATATGCCGAAGAAAAGCGATGGATTGCAACCAAAACTCACATTTGCTAAACTTAGGGAATAACTGGCCATCTTTGAGACTTTGCAGGACAACCCTCAAATGAGTCGCATGCTCTTCCTCATTCCTAGAGTAAAAAAAGATATCATCAATAAAGACGATAATGAACAAGTCCAAATACTTCATGAACACCCTTTTCATCAAATTCATGAAAGTTGTAGGAGCATTGGTTAGTCCAAATGACATAACTACAAATTCATAATAACCATACCAAGTCCTGAAGGTTATTTGTGGAATGTCACTATCTCTGACTCTGAGTTGATGATAACTGGATCGGAGTTCTATCTTTGAAAAATGACTAGCACCCTTAAGTTGGTCGAACAGGTCATCAATCCTGGGAATATGGTACTTATTCTTGATTTAGACTTTGTTCAACTACCTATGATTGATGCACATCCTAAGAGCACTATCTTTCTTTTTCACGAATAACACTAGTGCACCCTATAGGGAAATACTAGGTCTGATGAAGCCCTTATCTATAAGGTCTTTAAACTGCTCTTTCAATTCCTTAAGCTCTAGAGACATTATTAAGGATGAATAGAAATAGGGTATTTGGAAGGATATTAATTCCAAAGTCGATTTCCCTTTTGGGAGTAACTCCGGGAAGATCTTCTGGAAATACATTTACTACTGGAGCTGACTCAAGAGTTGGGGCTTTAGGGCCTGAATCCTTAACCAGAACTAGATGATAGAGATAACCCTTAGAGATCATCTTTCTAGCCTTAAGTTAAGAAATGAATCGACCCATAGGCACTGAGCTACTACCCTTCTATTCTAAGATTGGACCGTCTGGAAACTCAAAATGAACTATCCTAGTTCTAGAATCGATTGAGGCATAACAGGAATGTAAACAATCCATGCCTAGAATGATATCGAAGTCTACCATTTCTAACTCTACAAGATTTGTTGAGGTTAATTTCTGGGAGACTGTGATAGGGCAATTTATGCATACTCGTCTAGCAGTAACGGGGTCACCAACAGGAGTAGAGATTGAGAAGGTCTCTGAGAGAGTTTCTAGACTAATACCAATGTTTACTACTATATATGGTGTTACAAAGGAAAGAGTAGCCCCTGGATCTAACAAAGCACAAACATGTAAATGAAAGACTCGCAACATACCAGAAACAACATCGGGAGAATCTTCCTGATCCTAGAAAGCCTGGAGAGCATACTGTAACACCCCGTACGAAACTAGTAAGACCTAGATAAGGCTTGACTGAATCTATTAGGTTGACCTAGAGCCTCACATGTTAGTTTATGGTTGGAAACATGTTTAAATGATGAAAAATGGCTAGTGAAGTTAGTTTTGTGACTTTAGATGTCAAACGTCAAGAAACGACCATGACGTCCGAAAACTAGTCTTTGGTGCTAGTGTGGGTGCTAGTGTCTTGTCATGGTGGTTTGTGTGTTGTTTGAGGTTTAAAACCCATAGGAGTGAGTCTTATTCATAGATGGACATGTTTAGGGTCCAAATGACAGGGCATGACCCCCCAAGGACCACCCAAGGGGTCCTTGAGGAGGACCCAACCTTTGGCCAAAAGCTGTCAAAAAACAGCTTGACCTACGAAGGGCAGTGACGGGCCGTCACTTGACCTACGCCCCATAGGTAGGTCTCGTGGGTTGAGACTTAGTCTCCCCACAAAGAACTCCCCAATCCCCCTCTCTGAACCAAATGACGAGAGCACAGCACGGGCCGTAACTCCACTTACGGTCCATAGGTGGGTGGCCGTAGGTGCTGCCAATTTCCAGCCTTCTTGTCTTAAGTTGGTGATTAGGGATTAAGTTAGTTAATTGACTAAGGGCTTAAGGGGTTGTTTAGCTAGTTGATTACTCACCTTTATAAGCTAGCAAGACCTTAAGCTATGTCATGAAATCATTTAGAACCAAGACCCTCAAAACAGTCCCCTAAAAAGAGTTTTTAGTTTTAAGTTAGGAGTGAGGGTCAACTTTAGATTGTCATATCTCATAGCTCAAAATGAATTAGGTGGGACACTACCTATCTAATGAAAGGTCTCTAAGTCTTCTTTCCAACGCCACTGAGTTTTCTCTATTCCAATGTCGGAGTAAAAAGTTATGGTCGAAATAGTGAAGAACTGTCAGAACTACGGAGCCAAACGACGGTCCGTGACTCCACCTACGGTCCGTAGATGGAGGGCGTAGATGCTGCCAGTTTTTATGAAGTTTTTAGTTACGAAGGGGGTTAATGATTTAATTAGTTATTAAGTAGGGGTTAAGGGAAGTCGGTTAGGTGGTTAATTAATGGACTATATAAGCTTATAGGACCCTAAACTAATCCATTAATTCACCACAAGTCAAGACCCCAAAACACAACCCAATTCTTTTCCCTCCCAAAATTCTCTCTCAAAACTCTCTCAACTCAAGACTCCATTGAAGAACTTGGAAGGAGCTTAGCAAGGGCTTGTAGATGGGAGGTTTCACATGAAATTCATAGGGTTTAACTAAGGTGTGGTTGCTCTTCACTCTTGGGATCCCTTTCCCCAAGAGGTCCTTCTAAAGATGGTTTTCAAAGTCCCCCAAATTGTAGATTTCAATCCAAATTCGTGGGTCTCTTTCTAAAGTCGATTCCATTGATCTATAATGGTTATTTATGATTATATATGAATGTTGGTGGATGAATTCATGTAACACTTATGGTTTTTGAACAATTCCCCACAAGACCCATGATTTCCCCTTCTTCCTCCAATTCTAACCCTAGTTTGTGTTAGATATTAATTGAAGGCTATGAATTGAATGTAATGTTATGTAATTCATGTTTGTATGATGATATTACCCTAAATTATGTATGATTACTATGGAATTAGGGTTAAGTCTTGAATGGGGCCTTCAAGGCTATGAGGAGATGATATCAATGTGATTCTTTATGTATTGTTGAATGTACTTGCTTAATTCATGTATGATGAAGTTGGATGATGGTTCCCTATTCCCTCTAACCCTAGTTGGTAATTGAGCATGTTATGATGAGATGCAATGCAAGTATGAATGTTGTGAGATGTTGGTATTATTGTTGTTATGTTGAATTGAAGGTAATTCATATTAACACAATATGAACATGCTATGAGTAAAGGTGTTTTATGTGAAAGGCTTTCTCACATATGTACACACACACATGAATGAATGAAGCTATTGACTAATGTAATGAATGTGAGTCTCTTGAAAGGTTTCCTCAATTGTACTCTAAACTAGTCTAAGTTATGCATGGTATGATAATGTGAAAGGTCATTCTCACATGATGAAGATCTTGATGAAAGGTGAATTACTTAGATTGTAATGATGCTATACCTAATGTGTTGTTGTGGTGTTGATGACCTAGTTTCCTTATCCTTAACCCTCTACACTTGAATTAGCTATGAAGTATGTATGTATGTTATGGTATGATTGTTATATGATTGAAAGGTAGTTCTCATGATTATAATGTAATGTAAAGTGAAAGGTTTACTCACTTGCTAAGTGTTTCTAAGGTGAAAGGATTGTTACTCACTTATGAACACATATGACCTATTATGGTAAGATGTCTACATAAGAGTCTAGTAAAGGCTAATGTGAACTTATGTGATGACTAAAGATGATTACAAAAGGGAATTAGATGCTTAGCACTGAAAGGGCATGTAAATGAGATGGGGGTCTCACGTTTAGTAAGTCCGGCTCCCCACATGGGTTTCCTCACGTTTAGCAAGTCCGGATTACCCACGGTATCTGTTGTCTCATGAGATGGAAACCCCCACGTTTAGTAAGTTAGGGTTTCTAGAAGCAATCTCCTTGACCCTTAACTATGTGCCCACATAGGACTCTAGCTTAGTGGATCCACCTAGATAGCTATGTATGAATGGTTACACCTTAGGCAAGTGTTAACCCTCTCTTTTCGGTGTGGGAGCAGAACACCGGATTCCATGTAGCTCTCATGGTCTATGTCGGTTATGGCAATATCTCCCTAATGTAAAAGTAAATGAAGGTATGAAAGGTGTGAACTCTTACTAGGGCTTTCTTTAAGGGTTTCTACATAGTGTAAGGGAGGGTATGGGACTTCTCTTGCACATTGCACTTGTGGGATCTTAAGGGATGGTTGTAGTAGTGTTTCTCTTATGATTATGATGATTATGACTTATGTATGTTGAAGCTATGTTATGTATGATCATTATGAAGATGGTTTACCTATGATATGGACTATTTGAATTATGACTAAGATGTATGATATGAACATGTTGTATGAACTATGACTTAATGGTATTAATCTATCTTATTATGAAGATTATGAATAATGCATGCTTTAATTGTATTATGTTAATGATTGATGTTTCTTGATATGAACTAATGTTGTGAATGTCACCTTACTATGTATATGACCTATGGATAAGACTAATGTATGATAAGTATAGCATGGTGATCCAAAGTTAATACTTAGTGTAAGTAGGACTATGGACCCTACCTATGCATTGCACAAGTAGAACCTACGGTTACTTATGTGATTACTCTATTATGATGCAATGACCTTGATGTTAACTATGCATGACTATTATGTCTTGTAATGAGTGATATGTGCACTATGACTATGATTAGAGACTATGCGTATGGTGATGTTATTATCCTTTGTGCTTTGATGAACTATATGTGAATTGCTTGTGACTTGTGATTCTCCAACTCTTTCAAGAAGATGTTCAAAAGTGCATAAAGCATGGTTTCAATTAAATGTCCCTTTTAAGCATGTTTTAATGGTTTTTATGCATGGCTTCCCTACTTAGTACGTGTGTTGTACTAACCCATATTTCTTCTACATTTTTACAAAGTGTAGGGTTTGGTGATGTGATGTCTTATTCTTGGAAGTTAGGTTTCTAAGGAGCTTGGGAATGAAGACTGTTGACACCCAATTTTGACCGACCTTTAACCTTTTGGAATTCTATCCAATTAAATACATATTTTTAAAATATATTTCGAGTTTAAAATTTTTAATCAATTTCGTCTAAAAGTTTGTAATTTAATCATGCTTGATTTATAAAAATTATTGTATTTATTTTATTATTATATTTATCGATAGTTAAACTCGAAATAATTACTTTATTTAACTGTTTTAAAACTTAAATGTGTATAATTTATATGGAAATATTATAATATGTAGTATTTTATTAATCAAATAGCATCTCCTCAAGTTTCCCTTAAATCATTTAAATTATAGCCTAAACTATCCAATTTTTATTTCGATTCTAGCCAATTTTTATTTCAAATTTGGCCATTACATTTCAACTCTCAAGACCCTTTCATTTTAATCCTAACCGTCCATCTTTTAAATTAAATCCCATCCGCTCATCTAAGTTGATCCAATGGTCCGGATTTATTAAGCCCTCCTTTCCTTTTCAACAAAAAGACTAAACCCTAAACATAATTTTCATTCTTTCTCCCTCTCTCAACAGATCAGCCGCCTCCCCTCAGCTCTCATCTCCATATTTTCCGGCGAAATCAACCGGAGAGAGAGCTCTTCTCCCTTCTCCTCTTCCTCCCTTCGACTCTCTCTTCCCTCGCCTCTTCTCCTTTCTCTTCTCTCTCTTCTAGCAGGAGCAGCAGCGAAGCTGCTGCTCTTCCTCTCTTCTCTCCAGGCAGCCGACGATGAAGGCGAAGGCAGCAGCAACAGCGAGCAGCCAGGCGAGAACCAGCAGCTGGCAGCAGCTCCAAATCTGGCGAACTCCAGCAGCAAACAGCTCCGACCAGCAACAGCCCCAGCCAGCGGGAACAGCCTGCAATCAGGCGAGACCACCAGCAGCCAGCAGCGCCTCCATCGCTGGCAGCACTCCGACCAGCGAACAGCAGCTCCGGCAGGCGATCTCCGGCGAATCCACAAAGTATTTCGATAAGGACAGATCTTTACAGATCTGTCCCAGGTATAAAATTTTACTTTTAAGACTTAAATTTTGATGCATGTGGGCTGCTGTTCTATATTAATAGCAATATTTTTTCGTTAGTATATTATGTTAGAACTCTATCTTGTGTATATATTTAAGTATAATTTTTCCACGGTTTAATATGGTTTTGATGTTCAAGCTATATGTTATTAAGTTGAGAGTTGCTATTAATAATGGTATTGCAAGAAATTGCATAATGTTCCTCTTGCTTATTTTCCTCCATCTTGAATCTGATTTTGGTGAATTTAGATATAGATTTTAATTAGCTTCAATAATGATCATTGTGATTATAATATTTATTTGTTTATCAATATTGCTCTTGTGACAATGACCGTCGGTGTAATTTGTTTATAGGATATGATTAACATATTTACGCCCTCTTAAATGTAACAAAATCGGTAAGCCTTCACTATCCTTCCTTCTGCATAATTTCTCCATAATTCTGATTTTAGTTGATATCTTTATTGGATTCCTTTGTCTGGACTAATTCTTGCTAGTTTAACTTGTCACCTAATTGACAATTTGAAATTAATTCTTACCGTGTGCCACTCTATTTTTACTTGCCCGGTTAGTAAAATTATATTGACGTATTTTGAGCTGTAATCATGCATTCCCTTTGAATCAATTATCACTTGTCTTACTTGATTTCACATGTCATGAGCATGTAGATTGATCATGTTACCTTAATTAAAATTGGTAGATTTCTTATTTGTTTATATATGGTAAAAAAAAATATATTTTAAAATCTGATTTTGGCTTCCTTCTTAACAAGGAAAATATATGTTAATGAATATTTTCTCACCTTATTTAAGCCTAACCATATTTCTTACTTGTTTATAATTGGTAAAAAAATAAAATAAATATGTGACTGATTTTTATACTCCTTTCATTTAAGGAAAGCATTTATTTATGGGACCTAAAATTATTCCTTTCCTTTATTTTTGTGCCCTCTCACTTAGTATATAAACGAGGCATCCTCTCATTATTTTAGACTCAGACATCTTGACTCACATACTAGAATACTTAAAAAAAATAAAATCATATTACTCTCTACATAAAAGAATTTGAAGATCCGGTGAACAGTTGGAGAAATATTGCTTTACTTGGTTTTTTGTCGTGTTCGGGTTGATCCTTGAAGTTCACTTGACATCTTTGCTGAATAATTAATCTGCTTAATTGGTTAGTTTCCTTTCATCAATATAACTCCTTGCCTTGCATTAATATTAGTTCACATATTCTATTGTTTAAATGAACCGAGTCAATTTTCACCCCTCTTTTCTTTGAGATACGTTTGTGTGTTTTTCTTAAGTGATCGTGAGTCTATGTATGTGAATAATATTTCGTCACGCGTATTTTGTTTTACATATATCTGGCTGTATTTCTCTTGCTTTAGCAGGATCTTGGGTTTTAAGATTCAAGATATTGAAGAGCTGCCGTGGAAGGAAAACTTTAGACAAGTTGAATGTGTTTCCTTTATGTTTTGTATATCATCTAATTTCTATTAGTTGTCTTGTAATAATTTGTAAACACTATCTCTCTATATGATATAACTTGGGGATCGCCTAGGGGGAGAGGGATATATACGTGCTAATTGTCTATTTCCATTTAGTTTGTTTATTTTTGTTATATGATTGCTACATATATTTTAATTATGTCGGAATCCCTTTAATAATCAACTAAAATCAACTGTTAGTTGTGATTGTATAGTTTTAAATAAACAATTTTGTAATGAGCAACCTTTAAGTATATCACATAATAACAATTGATGGTCTCTTAATTGATTAACTTGAATTAATAACAGTTCGATAACTTTAGTATATCCAGATCTCAGCCTCATATGTTTAACAAACCTTTTTAGCATGTCAATAGAATTTGAAAGGTGAAATCTGAACTTATGTGCTAACTTGTCATATTTGTTATTAGTTAATATATGCCTCGTTAATAATTTCCAGCATATTCACTTAGAAATTATGCTAATAACATAAATAGAACAACTTGTTAAAGTCATTCTTTCAGCATGTTAAATAATTGAAAATTTTTTTTGTCTTGAATATATTCTGTTCACTTATTAGTGACATTTGTTTCTTCGTATATATGAAATATAAGCATAGTGAGATAAAGGTAGAATATATTAGGATCTAAATAATTTTAGAAGTGTCGTATGTATGCATATAGGTGTAAACTTTGTTACATCTTAGATAAATATCATGCCTATAGGTTTTACATATTTTTAAATATATTATTTGGGTGTAGAAATTAAGCATATAGGTTTCAAGTGACTTTTTATTTTTATTTTGTATTTAGAAATCATGCCTTAAGAGCTTTAATACTTTTAACTTTAAATAACTTAGAACTCATGTATATGGGTTTACAAATCAGATTCTTAGCATGTTAATTAATTAAATAGCGTTTTGTTATAAATTTTGCCACTGGCATAATTGTTTTCTGGCCATTTAGAATAAACGTTGATAATTGTCCATTGCTTTTTTTTGCCCATATATTTCTATCTAACTAACTTGCCCGGATAAAATCAAAAATCAATTAATAATTCTCTGCATCTGCTTTAAATATTTGCTGCCCCGATTAAATCTGCTCAGAATAATTAATGTTTGCATTATAATAAACTGTTTTGCTTTTTCTTATAAATAAGATAATTTATTGTCCTTTTCTAGTATGTTAATCAATATAATCCGGTATGTTACCATAATTAATTGACTAATCTGCAATAATATATCTACCCCTTTGAATAATGCTAATAAACTAAATTTGCTTCTGTAATATTTTTCTGTTATGTTTCTAAAATCAAATTGATAATATCCGCCTCATGTCATAATTTTCTGCCCTCTTTAATTGTTATTTTAATGTGTTAACTTGTTTGTATGCATACACTTAGCATGAAACCTTTTCACAACTCTGCGTTTGCTAGTATGTTAATTAAAATCTAGAGGCCAATATGAGACCTTATGTGCTAAATGCTCGTCCAAATTGTTTGACTTGGTGTCTAGGTGGGCCTTTATATTTTATTTTGTCTAAATTCACCCTAATAGCAGTCCAATGCCTCTTGGACCTTACGTGGGGACGCTAGACACCTTTTAGAGACGAAAAGCATGCGGTGGTGGGGTAGGGGTAGTTTAGGCCCTATGGAGATGATGACATCGACTCAGGCTTGAAGAGACAAAACTTTGGTTTTGTCTGTCCCTACACGGAAGCCTATTGAAAAAATAAAGAAAAGTCGAGTGCTGATCCTAAAGTCCTTCAGAGTCTCCCTTTCCTTTGTCCCTTTATTTGTTTATAATAATTATATTTATTTGGGGTAGTTTAATTAAAATAAAAAATGTTTGCTTATCTATTTGTGTAATTTCTATCTCCTCGCTTATCTCCTTATTGTTTAATATTTATTTGTTGACTTATCACTTAGTCTTGCATGCTCAATTAATTAATTAAAATAACTAAAGTTTCCTTAATTGTTTAATATTATGTTATCACCTAGTGACATGTTTAACTAATTAATTAAAATAATTAAAGTGCTCTTAATTGCTTAATGTTGTTATCACCTAGTTTTCGCATGCTTAATTAATTAAATATATAATTAAAATGGCTTTAACTGTTTAATATTTTTTATCACTTAGTAACCATGCTAATTAAATAAATAATAAATGAAGTGACCTTAATTGCTACTTGTAACCCCCACATATTGCATGAGACACGGCCGGGACCCACATTTGTGGACCTCGAGGGATGCCTAACACCTTCCCCTCGAGGTAATTTGA